>NW_013665613.1:1262920-1273693 GCF_000517525.1 Limulus polyphemus
TTCCGTGATATATCCATTCAACCATCGCAGACCTGAAATTGGATATTGAAACAAGCATTCGTGCTATTCAAGACGAATACATACTGGCCAAGTCAGGGGACGCAGCACCTGTAAATTACTGAGCGATCAGACTGTTGAAACAAGCGCTGGGAAGCCGCTGCTCTCATACACTATATGAATAATGAAAAGAAAACTTACGAAAGATCATTTTGTAATGGAAACTACTCTCCAGTGTTATTGCCAAAATGCGCGGTCGTCAGATAGAGTACGAACAGACGTGGTGACATGAGTTGTAACGATGTGATGAAGCTCCAAGATCGTTTTTATATACATACTCAATCTCTGCAGTGGGATTCTTCGCTTTACACAAGGATTTTCCTCTGTTTATCAATCCTGGGAAAAATACTGTGATATTAGAACATACAATTTTGTGTATCTTATATATAAATTAACGTATAAATTAACATTTGTAGGGAATTTACCACCAGTTTACCATATGTTTACATAGAAATCTTTCTTTGTGTGATATCACAAAATAGTTTTTAATTTAAGTTTTGATCATAATTACTAATAATTTTAGTTTATCTTACTTAATCTTTCATTTATTTTTTATTAAAACCTGTTTTGTTTTTAGAAATTATATTCTTTTTTTTCAGTAATATTTCACCTGCAAATATTTGCAAATATTCTTTTGTTTAATACTTTTAACTATGTTTATAAAGCAATTTTATCTTGAATTTTTGTAATAATATTTCTTTTGAAATGTTGTAACTTTTAATAATGAAAATATATTTGGCTAGGAGCTTTATCACCAGTCTTATGCCAAAGTTGGTGTCATGTTTGCTTCCATTCCCAACTATCACGAGTTTTATATGGAACTCAATACCAATAATCAAGGTGTGGAGTGCCTGAGACTTCTGAATGAAATTATTGTCGACTTTGACGAGGTAAGTGGAATATAAGGGTTTCTAAATTTTTAAGGTAATATTTTAGGAGTATCATATAATCCAGAAAGGAGAGTGGCAAAAGTTTTAAGTATATGAGTAAGAAATGAGTATGAAGCTACATTTGGATAATAAAGTGACTTTTGAAATACGCTTTTAAAAAGTAAGCTTATATAGCCCCCCAGTGGCACAGCGGTATGTCTGTGGACTTATGACGCTAGAATCCAGGTTTCAATACCCGTGGTGGGCAGAGCACAGATAGCCCATTGTGTAGCTTTGTGCTTAATTACAAACAAACAAGAAGCTTATATATTGTCATGTATATTCCATAACAAAAGTTTAATTGCTCATTTTACTTTTAGTGAAATTGTTTGGAAATAGTTTTTCCTTTTTCTGTATTTTTTTTTCAGAAATCGACTACAAAACTTAAAAGCACAAAAGAATGACGTGTTTTCGCTCTTTTTTCATATTATTATTATTAAGCAGTAACTCTTCTTTTTCAGCGACTGTGTGATATAATGATTATATGATATAAATACCAAACTTATAAACTACACTTATAAAAGTTGAAATAATTATCGTTTAACTAACACTTATTTTCAGCTCTTAGATGACGAAAGATTCAGAACTATTGACAAGATTAAGACAATAGGAAGCACTTACATGGCTACGATTGGCCTAATCCCGGATTGTCGTATTCCTGTAAGTTAAGATTCTGAAATTAAATTTTTAAAGAAAAAAACTGCAAAAAAAGATCCATTCTGATACTGCAAATTAACTGCTATTTGTATATTTGCATTATATTGTCTAGAATGTCCTGTAACACTAAATGTATTACGATATAAAATAATATTATTATTTTACTGTTATATATATTATTATTACTATGTAACGATTGGTTCAGTTATGAGAATTGGTATGGTATTGTGATAACGATGGCATTTTAGATAATATATTTTAAGTGAAATTTAGAAACATATTTTATAAAAGTATATTCTAGTTAGACAAAAATGTCTATATTTTATTTGCGATGTTTCACAGCATCTATATCAATATAATAATACTGTCTGTTGTCTGTCCATGTAACTACTTCGTAGAGTTTAAATGGATCTTCACCAAAGTTGGTATGGAGGTTCATTAGATCAATGCGGGGGGTACATGCAAAATTTCAGTTTTGCATTTTGCGTTTAGCGGTTTTTCTAGGCGTATTTGCGTTTTTTACTACTACTTCGCCCCCTGTTGATGGACCTTCACCAAATTTGGCATGCAGATTTGTTGGGTTCATGGGGTGATACACGCAAATTTTCAGTTTTGCATTTTGAGGTTTTTATGGGCGTTTTTTGCATTTTTTATAATTACATATAAGGGAAGCAACTTTTAATGTCCTAAGATAACCTTTCATTAATCATGAGTTTACATAACTTCCGTCCAGGGGATGGATATTCCAGCTAGTTACTAAATAAAATTCTATTTTTACTGAATATGATCTAATACAGAACCATATTTTTCTCTCAGGAGGACAACAATGTTGAGGCGGCCAAACATATCAGTAATTTGGTGGAGTTAGTGTTTGCCATGAGAGACAAACTTGCCGATATAAATGAGAATTCTTACAATAACTTTATGTTGCGAGTAGGTAAGTATCGTTTGATTACGCTTTGATTAGAACATGTGTATTACTTCATTCAGACTTTGTAGTGCATACTGAAGGTACTTGCACATTTTGATAATAAAGTTAGAAGCCCTGAAAAAGCCGCAAAGGCGAAACGTCAGTTAAAGTAAAAGTTATCTTATAATTATATGGAGTATAAATCTCGTTTTTTTATAACGGCATTACTTCATTATTTGTTATTATATTAAACAAGCAAATATTTCTATAAAACAGGATATGGAAAAAGTATTTCAGCAGTTAAATCCCTTTTTAGATTTTTTTCAAAGTAATGCTTTCATAATTAACACTTAAAAAGCACAATTTTGCAAATACCAAAGATAAAGCATTTCCTTCTCTATAATAAAATTGCAAAATATACGTGAACTTAAACAACATACAAAAGTAGTGCGAATGATATAGCGTTACACTTTAGTATGTCTTTTATCATGAAAGATCCTACGCTCCTGAACTTATAAAAATATTATACGTTCATTCGTGAGTATATATATATATATAATTAGGAGCTTTATGAGTCACATTTTTTACAAGTCTGGCATAAAACTCTTCTAAGCTGAGAGACTTATAATAAAATAACATTAGGTGTTAAGTCTATACAGAAATTATATCCGTAGATCAAATTGTATTCTTTTGTTAAAATTAAAAGTTTCTAGTATAAGTGACATGATTTATTTCATAAGAACAGTTTAATTACTTGTCTTACTGTTAAGGAACACTGAAGAAATAGTTGTCGTTTGCTCTGTAACATGTTTTCAAAAACCAAGTACTAGTAAACTTAAAATCGCAAATTTCTTTATATATTACTTTTATTTTTACAAAGGAATGGGGTAGTTTTTGCCTACTTTTTTCATATTAATATTAGGCAGTACCTTCCCCCTTGCAGTGAGCGTGTGTTATAATACAGAGTGTTTATAAAGTCTCTATCTATTTCAGAGAAATAACGGGTAATTGTGTTAAATTCAATTATAAAACGATAAAAAGCACACATTTATTGAATATTTAAGAATAAGTTTCTACATGTGCGCCATCAGTATCTCTACAGAGCTCAAATATTTCTGCAGCATTTCTGAACACATCCTGGAGCATTTCAGGGGTTATTTTGTTAACAGCCGTTATAATGCGTGTACGTAAGTCCTGCAGATTTTTAACCTTCGTTTGATAGACGTCTGATTTGATAAAGCCCCATGCAAAGAAATCCAAGTGTGTTAGATCTGGCGATCGAGCCGCCCAGGGCCTGTTGCTTCCACGTCCGATCCACCGATCTGGAAATCGTTCATTCAGGTACTCCCGAACAATGTTTGCGTAGAGACAAGATGCACCATCTTGCTGAAAGACGACGGTGTTCAATATCCCATTCCCAACCAACTGGGGGTTCTAGGAACTGCTGCAACATATTCAGATAAATAGCCCCTGTAACTGTAGCTTCAGCAAAGAAAAAGGATCCATAAATCTTAGATTTAGTCAAACACAACCAACCATTAACTTCAGGAGTATCTCTTTTCCATTGATAGAAGAAATCAATCGGTCTTTCATTAGCCCATATGCGACAGTTATGGCGATTAACCTTTCCACACGTATGGAAAGTTGCTTCATCACTAAAATCACATTAAATTTTCATTCTGAATGCGTTCAACGAGATCGGCACACATTGCAATTCGCAGTGGATAGTCCTCTTCATGCAAATCATGTAAAACTTGAAGGTGATAACTTTTCTTATGCAAATGTGATGTCAAAATTTTTTAGACCGTTGAATTGGTTAGCCTGAGTCTTGGTGATGCGACACGAATTGACATGCGTGTTTCTTCCGTGATAGCCTTTCGTACTGCATTTACAGCGTGCTCTGAGACACGTGGACTTCCAGATCTTGGTCCATCATTAACAGATCCCGTTCTTTTGAATTTATTCAACAGTTCGCGTATTGTCTTATCTGTAGGACCTGGCTTATGAAATTTTCTTTCAAACTTCTCTCTGATTTCTTTGCATTTCTTTCCTTGAATACGCAATGTTACCGCCATCACATGTTCTTGCACATTCATCTTCATAGGGTTCTGCAATACCAATCAATAAAACTCGTTATTTCACTGAAATAGATAGGGACTTTATAAACACGCTGTACGAAAACTCCACCCAGGTATTGTAGCATAAGGTTTTAGAATGTATATGAGCATAAAGGTTGTGCATTTAGAATATCTCGATTATAAAAATCAAATAACAGATCTAGTCATTATTATGTGTTTTCCACGGTCGAATTCAACCAAGAGATACTACGAATGTAAAGGAAAACAAAATAGATTGTAAGTTTTATACAACAGGTGATATACAAAAAACAAAAAATAACAAACGAATAATACACATATAATTACGAGTTTCATAGTTCCTTGCTGAATAGTAATACATATTTTTTCAACATTTAAAACCTACAAGGGTTGGACAAAATAAGAGAAACATTAATTTCTACATTTTACTTGTTAATATAAAAGTGTGCATCTGACAATATATTTTGTTTTGTTTTTTTACCTTTCGTCGATCAGAGTTTCTTCTAACTGTTGAAATGACTGTCAGTAGAAATCTGCCTTGAAACTTGGTTTCAAGACCTGACCATAGATGTTCGATAACATTCTCATGTAGTTACTGTAGTGGCCGGGTCAGGTGTCAAAATTTCTTCTCGTTCTTTAAACAAATATTTAACAAATTCGGCAATACGAATTGATACATTGTCTTCATGAAGTATGTAGCAAGGTTTAAGTATAATTTGCTCTTACTTTACCTTTCAGTGAGATCACAGACTCTAAACTGTTCTAAACAAAAGCTGCCTATATCATAACAGACTCTACGATGCTTAACTGATAGCACAAGATATTCAGTACTGTAGTCTTCTTTGGTTTTCACCATATATTTACATACCAATTTTATGGATAAAATGTAAAATAAGAGTCACCTGATCAAACCACATTCTTCCACTGATTTTCAGTCCTATTTAAGTTCCTGATGCCAATTTACTCGTGCCTTTGCATTTTTGGTATCATTAGAGGTTTTTGAATGGCAAATTTGCCATGATACCCTATCCTGTGCAATTATTTTTGAGTTTTTCTGACATAAATTGGTTGCTTTAGGTTAACCTTAATTTGTGCTCACTGTACTCTTTTGTTTGCGTTTCACTATTCGTGTTAATGCTTGTCTGTCGCGATCTGTCATCTTAGTTTTTCTACCACTATTATATTTGTCTGATATGTTTGTTTATTTTTTCCATATCCATGCTGATATCACATAACACCGTTCCTTGTAATACATTCATTATTCAAGGTACTTGTTTCACTGAGAATACAACTAAACGTTCACTTACAATCATGGGCCTCTTTGTAAATCTAGAATATCTGTTTAGCTTAAAGTTTATAAAGCATTTCTCTGAAAAACAATAATATACTATTTCTATACAGACAGATTCATTCATATATTGTTTGAAAAGCTTAATGCGAAATTAAATTGCCGTATGCCTACATTTTCATCTCTCAAAGATACCACAACTTGGAGGTAAAAGGGTGAGGTGGCTCCATATTTATATCCACCCTAGAACATATGGATTGAGGATCACTAACATTTTAAATAATAAAGCTAATAAGAAATACGTATAATATTTATGGTAATGTTTTATCGTTCATTTATGTTTGGTGAATATTTTGAAATTTTATCTTAATATCTAATGAGGGGGATGTTGCTAAAAATATTTTTGCTGTTAAGTTAATTTTGTGCTCTTCTTTTTCCTACTTCGATGTTGTCCTTATCTTTCTTACTTATAAAAATGCCCGTTCTAAATTTCACATTATATATAGGATGAAGCACAGCATCTTCCTGATCATATATTCAAATATGCAAAAAGCTTAAAAGGTAGGCCTCTGAATGAAAGTAACACATTTTATCTGCTAAGAGTATTCGTTTAGATAATTATATTCCTACTCGAGATGAAATAAAATCTATGATCCCCATTAATTCGAACTTGTATGCTCCTGGTTTGAACCAACATAATTTCTTTCGAGAGCAATAGCTAATCTGTTGACTTAGCATTGTTTTAACTTGAATTATAGATGCCAAGAGTTAAGCATGTTATCTTTTCCACAACAACAGTTTAACATGAAATCAGAAAATAAGATAAGGCATAGTTCTTATGAATCGAACTTCATCTTCATCTAAAACTATATATGAAATTAGACGACTAAATGTATGTCTACATCAGATCTCATTGCACTTTCATGACTGAATACATCATAGCACATACCGAAAGATATACTGTCGTATCAGGTTTAATGTTTTCTTATCTGCGAGAAAGATGGCAATGAATAAATTGATGCTTTGCATATCACCAGTTCCTTACTACACAGCATAATTAAAATTGGGTAAAGGAATTTCAACAAAATGACAAATTTTGCTAGTTTTGTCATGTATACAAGTATAGTGTTTTTCACTAACAACAGTTACAAAAAAATGTTTTACCTTCTAATAACTTTGTTTCCCTTTTACTCTCTAATATTATTGCCAGATTGACTTGTTAGTCACATGACAAGCTTATTGGTCACTGCTAAATTGACTTGTTAGTCATGTGATATATTTAAAGGTCATTGATGGAATGACTTGAAAAATCTTACAAATTCAATAATAAGTGGTAGAAAAAATCCATGGCAGATAACCTATTAGACAAAAATACAGCAAGGAGAAATAACTACCTCACAGTAATACTTTACCTGGCAGCCCCAAGATAGCCAGAAACCTGGAGCATGTGTTCTGATACTTGCAGTCTTGTAAGGAGAAATAACTGCTCCACGGTAATACTTTACCTGGCAGCCCCAAGGTGGTTAAAAACCCAGAGCACGTGTTCTGATACTTGCAGTCTTGTAAGGAGAAATAACTACTCCACGGTAATACTTTACCTCTAAGGAGACGTTTTATATTACGAATCTCCATTTGGTTAATAAAATCAGAAACATACATAAAATAGCTTATACAACGAATTAAAAGATGCTTGTAATCTCAGCCTCGCACATTTTTAACATAATCCCAAGAATCCTGTAATGTGTATAACGTAAATGTATTTTATTAGTCATCTAGTTTTATTGATTTTAATTTCCTCTGCCCAGGTATCAATGTAGGTCCTGTAGTAGCTGGGGTTATTGGTGCCAGGAAGCCGCAATATGATATATGGGGCAATACCGTCAACGTTGCAAGTAGAATGGATAGCACCGGGCTGCCAAACCACACACAGGTATTAATCAGGTGAAATTTAAATAATGAAAAAATAAATAACGCATTTTTTAATGGTTTAACTGATTTTGAAATGAATGCTTGTAATTAGAGAACATAAATTATAACGATAAATATAATGTCATTTAGTATGAAAACTCAAATTTTTGAAGAGAAGAATGTTGTAAAATATTATGGATATAAATAATGTTTTAAAATTATTCGCAAAGAACGATAAAAATATCATATCATATTTAGAAATCTTTACATGATTATAATTTCTGATGGTGAAATATTATAACATGATCACAGTAAAAAAAAAGGGATACTTAGATTAAAAAAAAAAAGGTGTCATTTGGGTTTTTCTCTTTTTTGCTACACCAGGTAACTGAGGATATATATCTTCTACTGAAAGACTATCCGTACTTGTTCCAATGCAGAGGCCGTGTAAAAGTGAAAGGAAAAGGAGATATGACCACTTACTTTTTAGTTGGCAGAAAATCGCCAGAAGAGAAAACGTCTCTGCGCAATTCCACAGAGTATCCAGACCAGCCAAAACCTTCCAGCGGTGGAGAACATCAGAATGAAGATTCTTCATCCTTACATATGTTTTCTCAGGACAGTAGGCAGAGCAGTGGTTGGGAAGATATATCAAATGATAGTGCAAACAATACTCCTAAAACTAGGAAAGTGCAATTAAATAATGATCTAAAATCAGTTGATCTTGAAGTCTCCCAGAGTCCATCAAGTTCTCCTTTACGAAATGTTTGTTTTAAAAAACTTAATTTAACACAATATACATTTAAATTTCCATCCTATAAGTTATCGCTAGCTGATTCAATTCTTTCATCAGTGGGTTTTTCTTTACTAGAATCCGCATCATTAACTTGTAATAGTTGTTCGACCAATAACCAGATTTCTCCACGTTTGGAAGTCTTCCCCAAAAGCTATTTCAGGCAACTTTCTTTCTATAACAAAAAGAAATCAGTTTCTCAGTACAGAAGTTTTCTCTATACGGATTATTTCGCAGTTGACACATTCTCGATGACATTTACAGATTTCAAGTCAAAAACTCAGAAACTACGCGGATCTCAAATTACGCCATTCTTCACTTTTCAGAAACTTATTATCAAGGACCTTTCTTCAGCTTTAAATGACAGGTTGAACATTACCAAACTACAGAACTCAGCTAAATGCATGGAAATCTCAAACGAGCAATCCATAAATACTGCCTATAGCCAGCTTTCATTTCTAGATATCTATCAATTTTCTTCTCGCAGAACACTTCCAACTGTTTCTTGCATCAGAATTGCTAGTGCCACTTCATTTAAGATACACAAGATTGAATTTATATCATCAAACCAAGCCTCTTCAGTTGCCAATAAGATGTCTCTGGAACAAGAAACCTCTAAAAAATCTGCATATATCTCATGTGACATATATGTTGATGTGTCTCTTGTGACGACTGCTTTTGTAGATTCTGTGGAAATATTTCGTCAATACTTTAATCATGAGATTCCTTGCAGAAATGTTAAACACGATAACAACTGCTTAATACCACTCAACATAAGCTCCGAACAATCTTTAATCTCACTCTGGAAAAAACAACAAAATTCATGTCCAAGTATAACAAAAAAACAAGTGATTACAAAAAAATCTGACAAACTTTCAACAGAACAATATTCTTTAAATAAGAACAACTCCAAAAATTTTAACTCAAATAAACAATCAAATGTGACGGAAGAGAACACGAAAAGGGTTCTCTTTCTTCCCTGTAAGACAACCCTCTCAAAAATAAATGGAGAGAACATCAACTACAAACTGTCTTACCAAGTACACAGTAGTAAAAAACCTCAGTTAACACAAGAAAATCTTAACAATTCCCTTTACGCAGTAAGGCTGACAATTTTCTGTGATGCATACAACATTATTGTAATACAGTTAGGCTTATGCGATAAACGTATTATCCGCATGTTTGGTTTACATGTTAAAACTTCACAAAATCCTGAAAGCAGAAACTTTTTAGTTTCAAGCAGCTCCTCAGACAGATCTCACAAACCCGTGCGAGCGTATATAGAAGACTTTCAAACACCAAATAACGTCTCACATAAGAAAAAATATATAAAAAGTTTGTTTTATAAAGCAAGCACTAAACTTAAAATCCTTGATTCTATCAGTGGAAATGACAAAGGCAAAAACTGTGAGAATAGTGACATTCTGGAAACAAATCATATTAATGAAGGCAACAACTTTAAATATTACGTTCTGTATTTAGAAATGCTTTGTCATGGAAAGAAATACAGACTTGTCTGCTCTGATTACTTTTTAAGTGGTATCAACTCGCTTGTCAGCTGTCGCAATAGCACTTGTCCCTTTTCTGAACCCAGTGGTATCAAGCTAATGTATTTTGTTCATTAGCTGAGCAAAAGTTTCGTAAACAACCCCTTGTTGTTTGACAGAGATATGTTAAAAAAACACTTAAACATCATTGAAATCCTCTAGCACAAAGGCTAATTACGGCATCAACATTGAAATTTTGGAAAGCTTATGATTTATTACTAAAAAACTATTGTCTTACAGTTAAGGAACGATCGATTTTTTTTTGATTTTTTTTGTGTTATTATTAATATTTTTCTCGACATCCATTTTAACTTTTGATATCGTACTTGTAAGGAAACATTTTTTGTATGATCACTAAATACGAGGATGCAATGGAGTTATCGATCTACAGATGGACTAAAGTAAACTGTGAATGAGGATGTGTCGAACTGTGACTGTACTGAGGAATTTAATGAGAAATATATACTTTTAACCTAAAGCTGGGTAATTATAGGAACAGATCACTCTACATGTGCATGCACATTATTTGTTTGAAACATTATCTTGCATCAGATGTAATACACATTATATTATCCCTATCCCACCAAT
>NW_013665613.1:1274090-1279891 GCF_000517525.1 Limulus polyphemus
TTCCCTCTAGTCTTACACTGCTAAATTAGGGACGGCTAGCGCAGATAGCCCTCGTGTAACTTTGCGCGAAATTCAAACCACATTATATTAAGAATTTAAAGCCGTAAAAATGTTAATGTTGATGCAATGTCTTGTTGCTTTATCAAATATCTTCTTTCTTGGTGTTAAGACTTTAAACTGTATGTAATAGCTTCAAATACTAAACACAATTAATTCAGAAAAACCTTCAAAAATAATATCGGAAAAGTTAACCACCGATGATAATTTAGTATATTTAAGATATTAATATCCAAGTTGATAGAACAATATTGTTAAGAGTAAGAAAGTTAAACGAGGTAAAATTGATTAAGACGTCTGTAGCACTGTTATGCTTAGTATACATGGCTCGAACACAGATTTTTTTTGTCAAGCTAATTTTCAACATACACTCTTTTAGTGCAGCCCCCACTGACGCAGCGGTATGTCTGCGGACTTTCAACGCCAGGAACCGGGTTTCGATACCCGTGGTGGGCAGAGCACAGATAACCCTTGCGTAGTTTTGTGCATAACTAAAAAAAAGCAAACAAACAAAACTTTTAGTGCAAAACAAAAATTTTATATTAATTTCGAAATTGTTTAAATTGAGTCCAAAAATTATTAATTTTAAACCTTTATCTCTGTTGAATCTAAATTAGTGATTTAAAAATCATCCTACCTTAAACGTTACGACAGTCTTTGATTGATAATTTTCTTTAACTTGTATTTTAGTTTTTCTAACTGACGAATCTTAATTCCTTAAATGTTCGTTGTCACTGTGTGTGTTGCTGTAACTTTGTAGATATAATCAACATTTGTCGCAAGTCTCTTAAGAGCTGATTAACTTAATTTTTCATTTTATAAGTCGTTTCTTCTCGTAAACTGTATAGATTACTGTTTGATAACCGAGTTATTTAAACGTGTAAATGTCTTTAGCCACATTGCAAACATTTTAGCATTTAACATTACGTATATTGTCAAGTTCAATCAAAATACGCACGTAGGAAATATTTCCCAAAACTCTCTATTGTCTTAGCATTTATTTATTTTGTTTGTTTTTTCTTTACAATGGTTAAAATCGCACATAATACTTCATTTATAGAAGTCTGTGGTATTATAGTTTAGATCATAGTAAAAGTGTTAAGAATTTCAAGAATTCTTTTTAGCGGGTTATTTCGGTAGAAAACATAATACACAAAAATAACATTTCAACATCTTATATTTGCCTAAAAGCAAGACCTTGTGTTCACTCCTACAACATATCAAAGAAAGCTCACATACGTCCAAATAAGACGAATAGATAGTTTTTACCAATTATCCTGGTTAACAAATATTTCGCTCACAAATGAAATTAGTGAAAACTAATGAGTCATTTTAATCGAATGTTTGTTAAACAGGTTATTGTTTTTCGTGTTTGTTTTTTTAAACAAACTATTTTAATTGTGTTCAGTACCAGGGCTGCTATAAAAGCCAAGCACACTATTGGTTTAAATGCCAATTGAAGAAAATCTTGAAATGTCAAGCTTAAGTGTATGATACCTAATTTATTGAAGTGTGAAAAACTTTCTAACCTACGTGACGTGTCACATCATAGTGGATTATTGATGTTTTCAATTATATAGTTCTGGTAGGTTATTTGAAGACAATCAGCTTGAAACATTTAAAGACAACATTATAGTCTTTTTTTTATTGCTATCAATGTTTGCAGAATTTCCAACAAGCCATACATGGTCGAACAGGTGGACTTGATAACCGGAAGTAAACTTATTTATACAACATTTATACAAATATACAAAGAAATTGTTTTCAGAGGAAAAAACATTAATAATGTCGTCTGACCAAAATGTACATCATATAATTACGTCTTTCATAGAACAATTTTAAGCTATTTCTTTTTACTTTCAGATTTTATAATACTGGTTCAACTTTTATTTGATATTCGAGTAACATTTATAAAAAGTGTTGAACTTAAAATCTGATAATGCGTGAGCTCCATAAATAACGAAATACGGTGAATGGTAACATCTATCAACTCTAGTATTGCACGAAAATATGAGATAGCTAAGGTGGTATAGATAAATACTTATTTCTAATTGAAAACTAACGACTGTCGAGTTAAAAATGTAACTCCGAAAACTCTGGTAATTTTTTGGAATGTTTCTATGGCATAAGAATAGCTAGTTAGACTGTGGCTCAGGTCACGCTAGTTAGTACACATTAACTAGACAGACGTTTAGGAGCTCACAAGGCGTTCGTGCTGTTAATATCAAAATTTCAATAGTAACTAATAATTTCTCCTTTACAAACGTTGTGTTTTGTCAGTTATTTATAGTGGTAATATAAAAATCACGAAAGGAATAAAGTAGTATAATATAAGCCAGTTTCACTTGTCTTTTTCTTTGTGTCTGTTTATGAACAATGTAATTGTTTAGAGTTAGATTTGTATTGCACTTGAACAGTTGGTCGAAAGACTTATTCTACGTATGTTAAGTTATTGTATTTTTTTTTTACGTTTTAAAATATATTCAATAGCTGAATTTAACCTATCGTGCCTTTGTAAACAATTTTCCCCCCGATGTTTGAATACATTATCTGTAAGCACTCGCATCTTGTTATATTTCTGCACTTGTATCTATTACCTGTGTACCAGTACATGTATATAATAAAGGTAGTGACACTGAAACTGAAACCTTTTAATGTGGCATAAAATGAATGTATAGTGTCGCTTTGTTTCTTATGGATGAGATGTTGAAGAACATATGACGAAAAAAAAATGGTTGAAGAGATTAGAGCAAGATACACATTTGTTTGGTAGATAATTTAGGCAGAGTATTCATACTGAGCTGACTGTTAAATGGGTGGCTACTGCCTATTATAGAAACACTTGTAAATATATATAGGTGACCCTACAATCTACTATACAGCTCAAGTGTAGAAGACGACGTTTCGAAAGTCTTCTGCCTTTAGTCTGGTAATAAGAGGTCACCATGCTAATCCCTGCTGGGAAAATTAGTCACGATGTAAGGGACTAATGCTGACGTATTTTAGTTTATTAAGTTTTTCTTGATATATAAAACTTCCTCTTGAAAGACGTCTTTCAGTATAGCCTTGGTATTTCATATTTTAGAAACTAATTAATTTAAGAACGAGTGAAAAGAGAACATTGAATCGTTTTTTGATAGCATGATGTTCTTCGCATGGCTATGTTTTGTCATTTAGGAATTTTCGTCTGCAACAGTAGAAAAAAAACTTTCGTGGCAAAAAAAAACAGAAACAAACTTTTGAATAAATAAAAAAATGCATACAATTCATATAGAATTCACAAAAAATGTGAAAAGAAACTTTAAAACTTGTGAAAAGAGAAGACCACTGGATGACAACTCTAGTTAGAATTTACTCATATGGGCTTAACGATGTTAAAAATTAAGGTAATTTTGTCAAAGCTGTCAATTTTTAAATAATCTGTATTTTTCTCACTCAACGGATTACACATCAGTAACGTACTCAAGGGCGTAAATACAGGAACGTTTACTAAGAGACCACCTAGAAGTTTATCAAACTAAAGGTCTCAGAGGTTTATACGTTATCTTATAAAAGCTAATAATTTTACTCAATGAAACATAAATACAGGTCTCATTACGTTTGACGAGCAATATAGGCTAGCTAGTATACTTGCTATTTGTCATCAGTAAAACCAAAAACAACAAAAGCTAATATAAACATAAGGGTTACCTTATAATTCTATTTATTGACAGAAATACAAAACTAGTTATTAGAATCTATAGTCATATAAACTTCTATACAACTATTATTAGTTAACACTTGTGTGGCCACTGATGGCTCAGTGGTAAGTCTGAGGGCTTATGCCGCTAAAAATCGGGTTTGGATATCAGAAGTGGGCAAAGCACAAATAGACTATTGTGTTGCTTTTTGCTTAAGAACAAACAAATATTTTTAAAAATAAATACCCAACTATTAGCTATTCTTGCAAAATAGCCATCGGCAGTAGAATCTTTAATTAAAGAGTATTATATAACATAACCTTTGAGGAGATACGCAATATTTTATCCTCTCAGTGCGAATGTAATTCCTCTTCTTACAGTTATTCTCCCATCGACCACGTACGTACTCACGTACGGTGGTGATCTGAACACCGTAACAAATGACAATTTTATACAATTGATGAGAAAATGTCCTAAATTCCAGGAATGTCCAAAACTTTGTTGAAAACGCATAAACAAGTAATTAGTATATCACTCAATAACTTTTTTACTGAAATTGAGTAAAACATAGAACTTAAAAGCAACTATTTACTAGAATGGGCAAACAAGAGTTAAAGACATAGTGAGGAAATTCACTATTAACAACAATGAACATCTTATGAATAAAAAAAAAAAGTTCTTGAATACTTAGATTATTTAAATATTAGATATTTCACTCCCGCCGATAAAGAAGCTAATAACTTTGTTTTCATTTGTAAAATACTTTATACAAGGTAATCAAAAATTGTTAATTTAAAAAGGGAAATAGGAAAACATCTAGTGAGTATATTTTCGATTTTGCTGCTGGTATCTCTCGGTGATTTTTTTTTTCTTTGCTTGTGGTTCCTATTATAGTATAGCATATAGCATATTTGTATAACTAAAATACATTATACAAATTGCATACTGAATTTCATAATTAGTCTGTATCTTATGTATAGACAGACATCTTTTCACGATCAGGAGCTTAGAACTAGGTTGTTCTGGTTATTTCACCATTTTGATCATGCGCACGGGGCACTCTTTCAATACCTTTGTTAGATTCCACCTAACTAGAGAGTTGAATGGCTACTTTCAAAGTAATGCTTCTATTCTCAGTTATTCTAATGTTCATACCTTCATGCTGAATTACGTTAATGAACTAATTATTCATTAGTGATTTATTTGTCTATTGGGTTATCTCTAAGTAAAACACCTAAGTTACACATCTTTATCAAACTTAACAAGATTCTAATTTGTCTTTACTCGAAACCAGAATTTATCTAGTAATGGTCTCTTTGATGAATCATTCAAATAAGATTAGAAAGCAGACATTAATAGCTGCTGGTAATTACGAATTTCTTGTGGTTTGATTCTTAGCTTCATTGTGTCGTAACCTTGCAGGTGAGAAACAAGGTGGATAATTTATGGTATTTCTACCCTAAGATGGCAATAAGTTAGATGAAATCGGAGCTAAGCATGCACTGAAAATGAGCTTTGCATTAACAAAATTTTTGGTGTGTAAATAAATAGAACATAATGCTAAAAAAAGAATAATATAATTTATATCACTCTTTAAAACTATGCAAGAAATAAAAAAGATAATTAGAAATCATTTTACCGTAAGATGATACCTCTAATCTTATGAATTTATATTTAAGACAAACAGTTAACGCTTATAGGAAAATTCATTGTGTATTAAAAAATCCAAGTTAAATTAGGCCTACAAAAATAACAAGAAAGACCCAACTTTTTCACAAAACACCTCTGGTCGTTTGATACAAGAATTACTCAAACTTAATCTAATTAGAAAAAATGTATTCTAATAATTCTACTTAATATTACTACTTCTAAGATATTCTTCTCCAGTCTAGGACCTTATGAACGTACGGACCCATATCAAAAATAATAGGGTTCGGATCCCCGTCCCACTAAACGTGCTCGCCCTTTCAGCCGTGTGGGGTGGTTATAATGTGACGGTCAATCCCACTATTCGTTGGAAAAAGAGTAGACAAAGAGTTGGCGGTGGGTGGTGATGACTAGCTG
>NW_013665613.1:1280014-1286754 GCF_000517525.1 Limulus polyphemus
CAAACAAACAAACAAACAAAAAATAATAAACAGTTAAGAGTTCACAATTTCTACATTGTGAACTAAAAAAACTGCAAAAATGTAAACTTTAACAACTGGAAGCAATTACAACATCTTAACCTCTAGCCTAAAATTCAAAGAGTGTATAAAATATAAAAGGTGCCAAACAATTCCACATATTAATCTGCCTTAGCTAATGTTTTCAAGCTTTTAAAATACATATACCCTCATGAGAAGGACTCCACTGAAGTGAACATAACTAGCCTCTCACTCCTGGTATCACTGAACACAAATGCTTCCTACGCTTTAAAAAAGGCTTTTAACGAACTTTTTCAGAAGATCGCCAAGTGGGAATACCACTCTAATAGGCTATTCCCTTTAAATGTATACTTCCTATTAGCAGCGTAAACACACTTAAACCCTCATTTCAAACCAAAAGCAATTTCCCATTATTTTACAGCATTAACTCTACATTTATTCAAAACCAAAATTAAAGGGGTACTTAACGTACTAGTTTTTATTGTAAGATTGCCATTTCAAGATTACACCTTAAGACAGGAGAAGCGTGCACATCTTAAAATATTACATTCTGAACAATAAGATATAAATTAAATTAACACGAAGTGGCCTCAATAGATGTGTGGCTCCTAAAAAAACACTACTAAGAAAAATATAACCAAACTTAGAGCTTGAGATGGGCATCAGGCTTCAAACAATGGAGCAAGGTGCTCTCTGCAGATGAATCCAAATCGAAATAGTTTGGCAACAATCAGTGCACATCATCTACAGTGAAGCATTCTGGGGGACCAGTATAAGTATATGATTCATTTTTCAGCAAGACAGTAATCTCACACATGCAACAAATGTGTGAAATGATACCTTGAAAGGAAAAAGGACAAATTTTTATCCATCTCGACATATACTCTGGAATGAGACCTATTGAGCAGAAATTGATCTTCCAGGAAGACAGTAACCCAAAGAATGTCGCAAATGTGATGAATGATACCTGCGAGTAAAAAGGGGTTAAAAGATCACTCGCAACCATGGCTTGGCCTACACACAGTCCCTATATATCAGCTATATTGGTTCACATAGTAATTGAAATGGTCAAATGTCAACCAAACAACCATTGTTTAACTAAAGTGTGCCGTAAACAACAGGAACTCAATTGTGGCAGTAAAACTATGGGATCCAGTTATAGAAATTTGACGCCATTAATAAAACTTTTGCATTTCCACAAAAGATGCGTAAGGTAGACATGAGTAATATGGTTCTAAAAAAACTTCCAATGTCGAACATTCATAAACCATAATATGTAAATTGTAGGCCTTTTAAAGTTATTGCATAATGCCACCTACACAAAACAGTATGAAGGCCTATTTTGGCAAAAGGTAGGAGTCTACTATATTTTCTATTCAGTTAATCATTTACTGTAAATATACCTGTACAAACACTAAAACCAACTTTCGTCCTACAAGCCTATCATAAAAACCTATGAGCTACAGCTATTAGATTATACCTAAACCTATTGCACATTATTAAATTTACGTTGATAAAACAGATTAAGTAACTAGCACATTTTAATTGTAGTTATACATATCAAATTATTTTGTTTCATACTTTTGTGTTAGCGCCGCTGCCACTGGCCTGGTATTATAAATTATTTTTAAAAAGTACTGAGAAGAAATGTACAATGCTATGAACGTTTTATACTGACTGAGTTCATGACGTCAACAGGGTCTATTTATTCAATATAAAAATGGAATTTTAATTGTAGAAATGAAGTAAAATGAATACAAAAGGGAATAAAAATCAAAACATTCTCCAGCTGCACAAAGTTGCTTTTGAACTTTAACTTTCTTCAATATTAGGATTGCCCTTGATAATAATTTCCACTATAATCACTGCAATTTGGCGGAACTGTGGAACGCGATACAGACATTTGTAATAATATTTCACAAACATATATTAATAAACTTATGGTAGCATAACAACAAAGGGTAGTACTCCATTTATATCAAATACTAGTGCATCGTAAAACTGTTATCTTTTCTTATATTTTCAGTAATAATTATAAGTTGATCATTTAGTTTGAATTATTCATTGTTTATGACTGCTATATGTATATCACCTGTCAGTTTCATAATTATTTCCAGTAGATTGCCACTAAAGTCACAAAACTTGTTGGTAATAGCTCATTAAGACATTTCCAATAAAGTTTAATTCATACCAGAATTTTGTTACAATTATTATACACTTTTTTACAGTGACTTCAGATTTATTGATTCATTTGTACCATATATAGCTAAAGCCACAATTGAGTAATTTAATTTCAAAGGACTTTTTTAATCTGAAAATTAATTGATTACGCTTATGTAAAATTACAATACAAAGACAGAAATGGTTAATAACTACCTGTTTTGTTTCATTGTATATTCATTTAGAACTCTATCAGAACTCGGATAGAAAGTTTATAGAGTAAAATAATTAAGAACTGTTTGTATAAGTGAAATTTCGCTGTCTTTATTGTTCTAGAATAGTACTTTTGGTTTGGATATTAGTGCAAAGCTACACAACGGCTTCCTACCTTGATTGTCCCTAATTTTGAACTAATAGACTAGAGGGAAGGCAGCTAGTCAACAGCACACATTGCCAACTCTTTGGTTACTCTAATAAAACAGTGGGATTTGATGGTTACTCATAAGCAACTAGCATTAGAAGAATTCGGGCGCGAACCATAGACCCTTAGATTTATAGTCCAGAAGCTTTCTACCAAGCCATGCCAGCCTGTAAATAATTTTTCAATTAAAATAGCTTAAATATGTACAAAGAAACTTCTACAATGGAAAGATGAATTTGTAACCTGAACTGCTCCTCATGCACACATGGGCTACGGTTCATGTATAGCCATACAAAGTTTGAATTACTAAACATACTGTACTGTCAATTCTCATTAAAAAAGGCACTGGTTAAACACTTCCTGGTAATATACATTTTCTAAATAGGTGAACCATATTTTAAGAATACTTATTGTAATTTAATTCTTATGATACGAACTTGCTTAACACTAACTTCTATTTGTGAAAATTGTCGTATGGTGTGACATCTAGTGAGTCGCAGACCAAGTGGTCATGTGTATAGACTTATACAGTATAAGTCAGACTTACGCCAACAACACCTACCCCAGCTTTGTTTGAAGCCGCCTAAGAACATCAGAGGAAAACCTGTAGGTGTCATTGGTAGACGACGTCTACTAACAGGAGCTATCTCACCAGCAGCTGAGATAGTCGACACTGAATAACGAAGTGAACTGACCATGAGGCAGTGGTAAGCCATCCTGGGCCAGGAGGTATACTGCTGAGATTAGCTACGGATTAAGGAGCTATGGATTATGGTCAAGTTGAGTCAATGGACACGTGACGGAGTTTCGAAGTCCTTTAAAGAACCTACAAAACTGTGCCTACGATGTCGAGGATATCTCGATTAGATGATGACTGGGATGTAATGAAGGAGGACATAATTTTCATCTCACTCCCACTGTGAAAATGAAAAGACCCGAGAAAACATATTTTGCTGTTCATAATGAGTCAGATGTGAAAATACCGGCTCGAAGGAGAGACTAATCCCTGACGCTCACCGAACTGCAGCTACAACCTCCGAATTAATATGTCTGTGATTAAACCTGATCACCAAAAGATGGGACCATCATTTAGTCGATAAACAACTGAAAGGAAATAATATTCCTTACTTTAAGCAGTATCGTGTGGTATTGTAAAGTACAGTGTATGCATGATACTGTATGATTACCTTTGATTATCTGAAGTTAGGGTAGTGGGATAATCACAAGATTAATGAAACCAAAGTGGCTTTGCAGCTCTTACTTCTAAGCCATCTAGCAAGTTTTCACAAAATAGATATCCACGGGATATCGGAGGACAGCTCAGCTATTCAATTAACACAGTTTAGGATTCCTGGTGCCAGTAGATGTGTTACCCGCTGTATCATTAACTTGTACAATTGAAGATGATAGCTACGGGTATAAAACGATAGTTGAAACAATTTGCAGCTCTTGCTTTCTGGACTAACGACTAATTTTTCAGAGGCAAAATTCTTCACCTAATCTAGCTGAATGTCGAGAGCTTAATAAAGAATAACACATAATCCGTGCTAGATATTTTCCATTAATCCTGAAAGACATGTAACTTCTCCACATGCAGTCTGTGAGTTGTGTTTAGGCAGTTTAAATATGTCAATATATACTCAAATAACAACATGAATATTATTCCTGACTAATGAGAACTTTAGCTAAGAAGTCAAAGTTTAGCTGAATTCTGTCGAAGATTATTTCATGATGCTTGAAATGGAAGCATGTTAAATCTGACAGCTCGTGGCACCACTTTATTAGATCACAGCTACCGAGCAGTAGCTTTGAACATAAACCCGAGAGGTTACGAAGTAATTTGAGCAGGAGCTGAAGGCAGTCCCTTATAAGCTATCAGTGTAATAATGTACAATACATATATATGAACCTGTTGTGTTCATTAATACTGGTGAATGTTTCAATTTCGAAATCAAAATATTCGCAGATAGTGAATTATTCATGATAGAATGAGAATAGTGGAGAGAATTACAATTCATCTTAAGTGCAAAATATTTCATTTGGATCAAATTGAAGAGTGAGTATGAAATTCACAAACAGTAGCCTATATATCACACGAAATATAAAATTAATGTTCCAAGTGTTTTACTTGTAATAACTGAATATTTGCACTAATGCGAATTGAAATATTTTGCAAGCAAACAATTTTCTAGATATTTCTTACCACTGTTACAGTACAAAGTGCAGTATAATATACATGAAAATGCAGGCTCTAAGTGTATTAGAAGAGGACAGAGAGAAGCATCAGTGGGATGAAACTTTGAAAAACGGGAACTATCTAATACTTAACTTGTACCTGGAAGAAAGTCATAGAGAAGAAATGATATAAGCATTACTAAACTCTAACGGTTAGTAGTAGTGGTTGGTGTCTGCTAATCCGAGTCAACTCATGTATTGTTGTTGTTGTTTTTTAAAGTAAGCTACACAATGTACTATCTGCGTTGGCCCACTATAAGTGTCTATACCCGATTTTTAGCGTTATAAACCTTCAGATTTACCGATGAGCCAATGTAGGACCATCTCATGTGTAGTATTCAGTTCTTCAGTCTTAACTCCATTCCTTACCTACTGGAACTAGCTAATATTTACATAACTAGGCAGTAGTGGAATGGATCTAGGTCGAAGGATAAGCGTGTTTGCTGTTGTCACGAGAATGGCAACAGGGGTCAGCACAGCTAATAAGGTATTAATGAAGCAGAGACTCAATGAAGTCTGTGGACCATTAAGTTCATGGGCATTAGAGACGGGAGTTCTACGGGCGATTCACGTATGAGAACACGTGAACCTTATAAAAATATCACTTAAGCAAGGAAATATATATGTTATTCTCTTTAAAGGTAGTTTTCAGAAAGGAGCACTAGTTGTAACGAAGCAGTTCTGACCCTTTTTCAATCTACACATCCAACCTTGCATTTTCAATTTGGAATTTCGCTATGCAATATCGATTTCTTGACCATTCTGGGTAGTTTCTTCTTCAACTAGCCAGTCTAGTTTTCATTCTTGTGTGCTGAGACCTCCAAGTCTATTCGAGTTCCCATAGAAGGATGCATACAACTCGATGACATTAAGGAGTATCTTGAAACCTTTAGGGATGTTTTGGCCTTATTACAGCTGACCTTGAGCTTGTAAAGGAAGATATTTTGCTAGCAGGATTCTTCAATGTGCTGATTTCATCTGATGCTACAGTAGGTCATGGAAGGTAAAGATGTGAAGGTGAAAAGAGCCATAGCTTTTGTAACTCCTGGTTAGGGACCTGAATTGCCACAAGAAGTGCCTTATATCTATTTCAGAAAGGCAATTAAGGCTTCTATAATTCCAAGCTAGGAACATGACCGATCATGGGAAGTTTCTTAGACTGTTTTCCAAGATATTGGAAATTACTCCTATGGTATGACTTACTACGAGACAATCGAATCATCAAACTGAAGTGAGTTTCCTACCAAGGTAGTGAAAAGAAAAACAAATTGTACTTCAATTTTGTTATGGAGGTTACTCTTGGAATGGTGTATAGTGTAGTCAAACATTATGGTAAATCACGACGAACACTGCTGTTTTTACTTAATACGTTGTACAAGTGCCAGCGTGTTCCACAATTGAGTCTACACTCGTTCCTAAAAGATCTGTTATAAAGACACGAAACTTGTCTCTTGATCTGAATACAGGAGTTCTAAAGTTACGGTGAGTAATCAGGCATGTACTTTTTATCACAATTATTATTTTTATGAAGATTTATTCACTAGTTTTGTATTGTAGCTGCAGTTTTTGTAGATGTGTCTTTTTGGGTGATGTGCAATTAATTATATATATATATGTGCGTGTAAATTTTAATAATACTTTCGTATCTATAATTTAGTGTGATTAGTGTTAAATGCTTTAACTTGTTTACATAATGCATACTTCATTACAGCGTAGTTTCAAAGAGCCAGTTTAAAGGGTTGTATTATTATTTTGTATTTCAATGCATCTGTATGAACAATATTTTCATTTTATGTTGTAATGATGGTAAAGGGTTTATTTTTTACTATTGTATTGAAGGGTCATTTTAATATTGTTACGTCTCCGTTTGTTAATTGATTTTCCG
>NW_013665613.1:1286764-1339215 GCF_000517525.1 Limulus polyphemus
ACTACCTACACACACTATTGTCCCGTCACGTTGTGAGCGTCTTATATATATACCAGACAAACATATATCTAGTAAATGCTACGGCATTCACGAAGGTTCGAGAGAAGTGGCGTGGCACTAGTCACGTGACCTCGCTGACGCAACAATATTTTCATTGTTAAAAGCATTTTGTTATGCAACGTTATTGATTATATCTTAAATGTTTTGTTTCATTTATTCGCTTATTGTGACAATAAATGTAGCATCCATTGTTTGTTTGTTTTTACTTTCTGTATTTGATTTTGTTCTGTTGTGTAACGATTGAAATGTCATAGTGTTTTCTGGTTATGCATTAAAAGACTATTTCTTGCCATACAAAATTATTGACTATTAAGTATCATTGTTACGTAACTTTAACTATGTATTATTTCTTTGTTAAAGGATTTTGAGGTCTGTTTTCAGGACTAAGAGAAAGTTAGGAAACTCCTTCACGAGTGTGGATTTAGATTTTATTGGTTTTTAAGACTAAAATTAATTAATTAATTAAACATATTTATTGAACATGACATTTTCACTAGAATCGGCAACAAAGCCATGGTAGTTTAGACGTTTTGGCCAAGGAAAGCTGAATGTAGTTCAGTTTGTAAGTTCTGATGTCCCCACCCTATAGCTATCTTTTAACATTGGTACGAAACAGTAGAGCGATTTCAACAGAATCTACGTGGGTAGGATAACCTAGTTCTGAAACTTGTTGTATTATATCTTGTAATGTATACAATAAATGAATGTGTGTACAATGCTTAACTCGAACAAATTAAGAGAAAGAATTGGTTTACCAAATATTAAATAAATTATTTATATATAAAGCTTAACTGAAAAACCAATTCATATGTGGAAAATGATTCAGTTTATATTATACATACTACCCATTACCCTTATGAAGTTAACATCTTTCTCGGATGAACAAGGTGGTCCAACAAAACAGGTTTACACATGCCTAAACAGGTCACCTGGTGCTTCAGTAGCTTTTTCATGAGATTTAATAGTAGTTGTTTACTTTTTTATTGTTTATACGTTTTTTTTTCTTAGGGTTATTGGTATGACAAATAAACTTTTAGTTTTCTTTAAATGTTGTGTATTAGTCTTTAAATGTTGTAAAGCGTATTTTTAATTTTAAGCCAATAGTTAATTTCCGTATGAATTGGTTATATATTTCTGTGATCTAGATTTATTTCTGTAACTTCTATCATTCTCTGTATTGCTCTTAATTCATAAAGATAAGAAATGATTGTCTTTCTTAGTTCATAAGGATTTTCTCCACCACTTGCAGTAACATCAACGTTTCAATCATATCCACCAAGTGAAACAAAAAATAATTTAAATTTCTTGGAAATTGTGATTTGAATTCAATTCTTCCATGAAATTTATATATTCTCCACATTATGAAGTATGTACTGTTGGATTTGAAATGTTAAAAAATAATCTTGATACTTCACACGTTTATCTCTCTTGCAAATACCAACTAATTAAATGCATTGACAATTATTCTTATAAGAATCTATTTCTATGTATTTATATTTGTAAAAAAACTTCTTGATTAATAAAATAAATAAAGGCTTTAGAGACATACATTAGTTTATGTGTTTGTTATTACTACAATTTATGGAGTTTCTTCAGAAAGGGCTCTCAAAGGCCACTTTATATAATACAAAAGCTTACAGCAGTGATTCCCAAACTCTTTTAGTCTGAGGCTCTCTAGATGTGAATAAAAACGTTTGAGGCCACTCAACCTATAACCGCTGTTATTAACATTTGACAAAAAGTACAACATATGTAGACTAACCTGTCTTACGCTTACGTTATAGGTGCTTAAGTGTGGACACAATCAGTCAGAACTCTCTCGAGTCTCATGACCGAGTGACGTGTTTGTCCCCCCCCCCCAACTACTTTAGCATGGTGATTGAAAAACAGTGCGTTAGTAAAAACAATAACATCTCCTTTCGACATACTGTATCATTTAATTAATTCAACACAATTTTTATTGGCTTATTGTTTATTTAGGATTAAAATTAATTCTGCATCTTGGTTTTCGGTTCATTTTTTGGCGGTCCCCAAAATGTCCGCGGCTCCCACTTTAGGAAACATTGCATTACAGAACTGTCTGATTATAATGCGAAACAATTAACAAATAAATTGTTTCTGAATTACACAGCATAGAAATTAATCATTTCAAGCGAAGACATTCATAATTTAAACAAAAAATAATAGAAACATTTTTGATTATTACACAGGAAATTCCATTCCCAACTACTTTGTTTGTTTGAAGTTAAGCACAAAGCTACTCAGTGGGCCATCTGTGCTCTGCCCACTACGGGTATCGAAAATCACTTTTTGGCGTTGTAAGTCCGCAGACATAACGCTGTGCCACTGGGGGACCAACTACTTTGAAACGTCTCTGAATTCTTATATAGATAAACCTACTATAAAACAAGACAAGCACTGGTTTAAAAATAAGTATAAGAAGACTTTCTGTAAACTGTTTTACATATGATCAGTATTACGATGGAATTGTTGAATTAACTAAGAAAATATGATTTACTATTTATAAAAGACTATACAGTTTGACTCAGTAAATAATACTTCCTGAGCTAAGTAAATCCATTTATTTATTTAATGATGCTTTATAAGGTTTGATACATGTACACACACACAGATAAAAAACAAAACAAAAAAAAAACAAATCACCATTCATCTAATATTACATGTATCAATAAACCTATTATACATTTGTAAGTCTGAATTGAAAACAAATTCTGGGAAGCAACTGCTGTCACAAAAAAGAGTAACATTACATATCCACATACTTCTTCTAAGCACAGTTCTTAGAAACATACAAAAATGGGGTCAATCATACACAGTAGAGAAGAATCTGTGTTGTTTACGAAAACAATTCTTTATCAATTTTGAATACAAACAAAGGTACATACATAAAGTAATGAAAAATGATGACAGAGCACAAAAGTCTTACATGGTACCAGAAATGATGCACAAAAGTGTTTCCTGTAAATGTACACCAATAAGAAAAAGGAATAAAATTTGATACAAACATTATATTTCTTGCTAAACAGTATGGCTTATCAGAACTGAAGAAATTATCCTTGAGAATTTTACTTGAACTTTCCAAAACAAAATCTTTAAGTATATTCATCCATAATACTTAACATGACTAATCCAGTTAATGCCTAATGTCTCAAAAATTATTACTAGTCTTGCGCCCTATCATATAATTTCTTTTTATCTATGCAGATAATGTAAACTGAAACATTATTCATACTTTCTGAGCTTGTGTTTTCGGTATTATGTACACGTATATACAAATATCAGGAATTACCTTATCCATTTGAAAACATGATTGAGCACAGAAATATTTTAAATTTTGATTCAGGGAATCCTAAAATTAAAAGTTTCTCAAAAACTTGTACTGAATGTTTGTTTTTTTGTGTTAACTATTTAATCCTTTCAAATTAAAACCCTGTACAGGTAAAGTTAAAAGGTTCAGCTTGAGGAAAAAATTTTACCCTTAATATAGAGGTGGGAGATACATAATTAAATAGCTTGTGCTTTCATTTATGTATGTTTTCTAATTTGTCATTAGTGTACAATTATAAAAAAAAAATACACAAGGTGTTGTGTAAACATGTAATGATATAACTTATGAATACACATCTGATATCATTTCAAAGAGCTATTCAACAGCCAGAAACTACTTTTTCTGACTGTTATTTAAAAAATACAATCAGCACTTTTTACACTAGTAGCTGAAAGGAACAACAGTTTGTCTTTCTTAAATGATTCTGAAAATCTTTTCTTAGAAAAGCAACACAAAATTGTACAACCACCAAAGTTCAAACCATTCTTTGTCAAATAAATTTCTAAAATCATTCTGCTTTCAGAACTTCTTCCATATTTTTGGCATAAATGATGAAGTAGCAGTGTAGTTTATGTTAGAAAGTGCATTCATGCTACTATCTTGAGATGTTGAAGGAAAAGGTGGTGGGAGGTTTGCAGTTATTTGGTGAGGTCCTGGTGTCCTCATTGGATTCATCAATTTTTCTGAGAAAGGTGCCATGTGCTGGGAATACTGACTATTTTGTGAGGTGAAATGATGGCCTAAATTTTGAAAAGGGAGTACAGGCATAGCCCAAGTGTTTGGTGTAGTCTGACTGAGTGACTTGTTTTGAGAAAATAAACTTTCTCCTGTCTTTAAGATTTGTGAATTCCAGCCACATCCACTTTGAATGTTTGTCTCCTTGGACTCTACATATTGTCCTGTCATGTTTTTGAAGTTGTTATTTCCTGGTCCTATTATAGTGTTGGGTTTTATCCATGGATTAAAATATGGTTGACAAGGAATATCATTTTTAAATGGTACAGAGTTTCCAATATTTCCCTTTTGTTGAAAATAAACATTCTGAGCAGTTGTTTTATCATCACCCAAAGGTACATTGTATTGATGAAATTTTGTTGATGGTCCAGGTGAAGAGCTTTCAATATGATAAGATTCATTTTCTAGGCATTTTGCTAAGGTTGATCTTTCCTGTTCAAATGGATTGTACATATTTTGCATCTGGTTCTTTTGGTTTTCCTTAAACTTTGATGAAACCATTACTTCAGAATGTCTTTTGATATCATTCATTCTACTTGTAACTTGTCCTTGATTAATAGTGGATCTTAAATTGGTTGCATATAAGGATTTCTCTTGTGCTATCTGTTTAGTATTCTTCATTTCTCTTGCCCTTAATGACCCAGTTTGGTTGTCATTTTGAGAAGTTTTAGTTCCCAACTTTTGAAAATTAGTATGAATAAATGTATTTCGTCTTCCTTTTCTTTTCCACCATTGTCTCTGCTTGTATTTTGGTTTAAATTTTGATTTTGTTTTAGGTACACCCTTTGGTACCTCAGATTTGAAAGGTTTATTCGTACAGTATGATGGAACAATTGTAGTTGACATTGGTAGTGATTTATCAAAAGATGATAATACAAATGGCTGAGGAAATGAACCAGGACCTGAATTCATACATGTCTGATCTACCTGTGTTTGCATGGTATCAGCTGATAGTTGAATCCCCAAGTTTGACAGAGCTTCTCCAATTCTGTGAACAAGAAAAATTCCCTGGTCATTTTCAAAAGGAATATTTCTTTGCCAATCAGAATGAGATGTGGTCCTGAAAAAAGATGATGAATCTTTATTAGCTTCTGAGCATGCACTTGTAACAGTGCTACTACCCTGCAAGTATCCTAACTGCTGAAGAACATTAGTTAATACAGATTCAGAAATGTTTGTCATTCCCAATTTTGTCAAAACAGAAGCAACCTGATTAGCAATGGACTCTTTATAATCTTCATTGAAAACGTTCCCAGGTAAATTATTATGGGAAAAACTATTCTGATTGAAAGCTTTTAGAAGTTTCAGTTGTAAATCATCTTCTGGTCTTTCTGGTGCTGGAAACGTGGTCCATTCTGGAAAAGTTGAACTGCCATAGTTACTCACATTCTTTTCAGAAAAACCAGGGTGTGAAGGTTTGGAATTATTTATACTTGGCAGTAAATGAGATTCTCTTACATACCGCTTTTCTGGTAATGATGATTCATCAACTTCAATTGACCTTTTCCTCCCAGAGTTTTGTTTTTTCTGGTTGGTTGACTGCCACATCACAATTCTTTGATGACCTAAAGACTCATTGCACAGGTACTTTTTGTCATCTATAGAACATAAGTTATTTCCTTCATCTGAGATCATCTTAGAAGAATCAAGCATTTCATTTTGAATCAATTTCATTGGCATTACATTATCAAATTGCTCAATGGAGGAACAAGCACCAAAACGTGAAAAAAGGCACTGTTCATTTCTTCTTCTTTTTATCAATTCCATCCACTCTCCTTCAAAATCATAACAATCTGGTTTTATTCCCTCTTTCAGCAACTCATTTGTCCTCTTTGAACAAAATACCTGCCAATTATCTTTAGTACTCACATTACTCTCTTTTGGGGTACCTGTTGTTCTTATAGTCCGCTTATCACTGTTTTCTAGCTCTTCCTTCCATACTGAAAGGGAAGAAGAATCTTCTGTTTTTTCAAGTCTGAAACCATGTCCATCCCGCCATTCTTCTGACTGCTTTTCTCTTTGACTCAGCTGGACAGTATCTCTTTCTGGTAACATACGCCATTCACCATCACTGGTTTCCATAACTGAAAAGAAAATCAAGTAAAAATAAATTATGTATAAACACTGAAACTTTTGTAAAAAAAAACTTAATATTCAGTTTTATTTGTGAGATCTGTACAAATTTCAGCCAAAACAAATAAATATAAAAGTTGGAAGACAACTGTTAACCTAACAAATATAAATAATTTTTTTTTGCTTTTTTATTGCTACACTGCAGTTTCTGAGATAAGACACCAAGATTACTAACAATTATGTAATTCCTCATTCTTTTTAACAAAACATCAAATAATTATTTCCCATTATAGTACATTCAACATTTTTATTCTTTTCAGTCACCTTATACATTTTAAGCTACTCACACTGAAGTTAATTGACTGCAATCAAAATTTAAAGTATTGAAATACTACAATAAAATACAAAGTAAATCTGTTCACTGACAACCTCTTGAATCACTTTATTAATTTAAAGAACATGTTATGATCTTCAACATACGTTTTTTTAGTGAGATATCATAGTCCTTATTTCTCCAAAAATTAGAAGTAAAATTCATAGAGTTAGCTGGAAGAAATCTTTCAAAATTAGCTCAAGCTATGTGGAAAGAATTATAAAATAGTAAATATGGTAAAAAGAGAAATTATTAAGAGGTTTCACCATCAGGTGTAGCACATAATGTAAAGAATTTTGAGTAAAAATATAAACACGGAAGAATAGACTGCGACAGAAACACACACACACACATATATATATGTGTATGTATATATATATATATATTAGTTTTTGACATTTTTAGTGCAAACCATGTAAGGCATACCAATCAGAGTGAATACAAAAGACAATCAGAATGGTTCAATAATGTAATGTTTGATTATGATATAAACAAAAATGTAACATTTTCCGATCCTAAAATATAAATTTCAGATAGATACTCACCTCTCCATAAAATAATTAGCTAATGCCTTGGTGCTACTGACAAAACATTTTTTAACATGTGCCAAACCACTGAAAGAGCCCTCACTCCTGTACATAATAATGTGTACTGTGCTAGTTTGTGATGCAATCAACATCAGATTAAGCCCATTCACCAATATGAGGGTGAAACAACCTCCTTCACAATATTCCTCTTGGACACTTTGTGTAAATCAAAAGCTCATTCCTAACAAGGCAAATATGCACACTGGAAGCTGAGAGGTAGGTTGGGTGGTTCTGCAAGTATCTATCTGAAATAAATTTTCAGAAAGAGGAAATGTTAACTTCAGACAATGGTACTCACCTCTCCAAAGGACATTTAGTTAGAAACTCGCATTAAAAAGATGATGGGTTGGATGGTGTGAAAAAAAAATGTATAAAGATGCTCCTTTTTTTAATGTAATGACGAAATGGAAAATCTTGGAGTATGCCTCCCACTGGGAGGAGAATCTGGTGGGAGCAGAATAGTAACAGGCTGCATCTATGTCTAGCAGAGAATAAATATTCTATACCCAACATCAGTAGTTGGATGCTAAGAAACTTTTTCAAAGGAATTCCTATTTCTACTTTCTGCTTAAGTATTGATGCAGAAAGTGAGGACACTAGGAATAAGCAATTTTATTTCCATCTGAACTTTGGCTTTTACCTGTTTTAGTATCATACTCATTTGAAATAAAACTGTTTTTCAATGAATTTGACTCAAAAACACATCACTCAGTAGTAAATGGATATTAAAAACTGCAGCAGCAAGACACTTTCTGTCAGGCATTTGTGCAGTGTGCATGTGTTGATTGGTTGCTTAGTGCAGTACATGCACAACGCACGATATGAGAAAGATATTGGCACAACAATGTATGTGTATTCTTTAATTTGTGGAGATGATGTATTAGTATATTTTTTAGGAAGGGGTAAGAAGAGCCCAAAAATATTCCTGCTTAGAGCCTTCCAAGGGATGCAGGTAGAAGTGTGGCTAGAGCAATATGTCAAATTGTTCAGAAAGAGAAATACTTACGTGAAATATTTACAAGAATATGCAGGTTCAGAGATAAATCATCTCAGACTTGGGTCAAAAAGAAGAACCCAAAGCCCATCCAGCTGTACTACTCTTCCAACTTGACACCTCTGCCCTACATCCAATTGAAGGGTGTATTCACTTGGTCTCATACTAGTGGGAATGCACCAACCTGAAGGAGAGCTCTGTATTTTGACCCCCTCCCAGTGACTTGGTACAGAGTAAAAAAAGGGTTCTCCTGCTCCATTAGAAGAAATTGTGGGGGAGGAATCTGCATAGGACAGAACATTAAAGTAAGTTGATCAAACAGAAATCATCTTATCTGTATAAGATCCCTCACAGAGAGACTGTGCAATCTGTTATCATGAATAAGGGTAGCAGAAGCTGTCTTCTTGAGCAGTTGCTTAGCCACATTTCTTCCCCATACAGCTTGGAAAGTAATAGATATTTATACCATCAAAGTAATCTTGCAGAAAACCCCATCTAAACAGTGGGTAGATGGGCTTAACACTTTCTGTTATCCCCACTTGATACAGATTCTGGGATGGAGAAATCTCTCTCTTTAAGGGATAAACATTAAAAAGATAAAAAGTGACATCTCCTATGGAGAAATGGACAAACCAGATCAGTTCCTTAACCCAATTTCCAGTCAAAGTAGAAAATGATAAATCTTGAAAAGCAGATAGATTACTGGTAGGTAAAAAGTATTTCAATTGCTTCTATATGGGACTGTATGAGAAATGTAACATCATATTGACCATTTAAGACAAAAACAATGATCATGATTTGAACAATAACACAGAGAAAAGAAAATGAAAGGAGACAAAAATATCAGAGCAATGTCTTTCCACAAGATAGATGGAGAAGAAAATAAACCTTAAATAAAAGACAATACAAGGAATAGCTGAACAAAGATTCAAACAGAAAACTTGTGAGAGCCCTGAAAATTAAACAGAGGTTCCAGTCCTGAATAAAAACTAAACAAAAATGATGACTAATTAGAAATGGCTTGAAGAGGTTCTTAAGAAAAGGAAAATGGATAGGGAAAAGATGGTGGAACATTGACACAGCTACTTTGTACCCACAGACTGCAAAAATGGATAGAACATTCTAGAAAACTGGGTAAAAAGGAAGTGAGATAATGAATATTCAAATGACCCAGAGGAAGGGAGAAGCAGATGAAGTGGCATTAATAAACTATCCACTTTTGCTGATAAGCCAAATATGTGGATAGTCAACAAAAGTGATCAAGAAAATGGGCTACTCTGTGATAAAAATCCTGATCATCTTGCAAGGAACCAGAAAAAACAAGGCTGAAGATGAAAGAAATAGAAACTCTTGGATTGCAAAAGGTAAAGGAGCAGAAAAAACAACCGAGCTAACCAATGGGAGATAATGAAAAGAAACCTGGGTTCTGCAAGTTAGGCACATCTTTGGAAGATTTCAAAGAGGATGATAGACATAAAGATAGAGGTTGGAACAATCCTGACTCAAAGAATTCACCACAGAGTTTGGGATTTGTGGCAAAAGGTGTGGAACTTGGTGTTGAGGATAAAAGTACTCCAATGTGTAAGGACCAATCTGTTGCAAGGATACTGTCAGAGTGAGATAACCAATCTGCCACTAATATCAAAACTTGTGGGACATAACAGGCAGACATCTGGATGAAGTGGTTGTGGGTCCAAAAGAAATCTTTAGAGGGAGAAGTCAGAGGTTCTGAGAGTGAGTAGTTTCCTATCAACTGATGTAAGAAATTACAGGAGAATTATCTGAACAGATCATGATAAAATGACCACAGAGACATAAGATAATTGTAGGCAGGCTGAAATGCCATCTTGAGAACAATGATGTACATAGGCTGCTCTTTTAGAGACCACATATCATAAACAGATGTAAGACTGAGCAAGGTGAATGAACAGGAATATCTAAGGCTGTGAGGGAATGATCAAATCACCATAAAAGTGAGATGAAGAGATAGAGGAAGAGAAATGAAAGAAGTCAGTACATCCCTGAGAGATAAGGGACTTGAAAAAATGTAGTCCCTGAAAGAAACAGAACCTCTCAAGCAGTAAGAGTAGACATGAGAGTTTTTGTAATCAAAAGCTCCATGTTTTGGAGATCTAAAGAAGGGATCTTAACCCACCTAGCAATCTAAATGTTAAAGAGCCACCAACTAAATCAGATACTGAGTGGAGGTCAATACTGACTATGAGAGCTTGACCAACCAACCAGAACAAGCAGAATTCCAAAGATGTGAGGTCAAAGCAGAGAACACCTTACAAAATGAGAGAAGGCAGAGACAATCATCCAGACAGTAATGAAATTGCAAACCCAATGAGTTCATCCTCCATGCAAAAGCTCTCACAACCTGGTTGAGAACATACAGGGCTGTAGCTAACCCACAGGAAAAAAGGCCCTGAACTGAAAATTCTGACTGTTGTTGACAAAACAAAGGAAGCAAATGGTGACCAGATACATGACAACATGGAGAAAAACATCTACATCTTCACCCTTAGTCATACACAACCCAGGAAAAATCACCCACCTCAGATTAAGAAAACCTTGGGATGAGAAGAAATTTGTTTAACAGTAGTAAACTGCCAATCCTCAAACTTCTTAAGGATTACAAAAAGGCTGGAGCAAAACCCCAGAGTGGGATCAAGGATCTACTCCACAGTATACATTGCTCAATTAAAATTAACTCTTAGAAACAACATGACCAAGATGGCCAAGCATAATGTTTAAAAAATTATAGGTCTAGCCAATAAATGCATGTTGATATAAATTATTACTGTAGTCCATATATTACTTTGTTGTTAAGGGTCAAAGGTGTACATAAACCTTTTTCAATAATCACAAAAATTATGATGTAACATTAAATCAGCATAATATATGGCATAGTTATGTTAAAGATCAATTCTTCCCTATATACATATGTTGTTTGTGTTTGATCAACTACCTGACTGAAAGAGGAACTGTGTGATTCCAGAGCCTGCTGCAAAGGGAATCCACAGTTGCAAAAGTATAAGACTTGAACTCCCACAGGACAAAAGCAGAAAATTTGCTCCAATAACTAGTATATACAAAGTGAAGTGAAGATGCAGGAAAGGGACTATTGGATGAATATAAGAATAGGGAGAACTAAAAATCTCTTCTATGAGAAGGGCCCAAAAGGGAGTTAACTGAGATAAGACTCAGTAAGCCAACCACACCAACAAGATCCCAGAAGCAAAGAAACTAAGTTAAGTGGGCAACAGCTGAAGAAGAACACAAAGTATGGAGAAAGGTAGATATGATTTTCCCTAGTAAAGCTGTCATGGTTGTGATGCATAGCTTCAGAAAGATGTAAAGAAAACAGACAGAGAAGAAGTTGAGCAAACAAAAGACAAACAAATTAAGAGAAGAGAGTGACAATGTAGGAGAAGAAGATCTTAAAACTAAAAAAAAAGAGATTCAAGAGATTGTAATTCTAGGAGAAAAAAAAAAACAGGATCCAGCCCATAAATAGAATACGAGTCTCAAGGTCGAGGAAGACATGGTAACTGTGAGTCAACACAAAGCTGAGACAGAAAAGAATTTGCATGAATACGAATATAAGGTGAGGAAAGAATAAGAAGTCCAAGTTTATGGCTCAAGCAAAAAGCCTGCTCATGTCACATATTTGAGATGTCAGAGCAGCACAAGATGAAGGTGGTGTCACTTGACCCAGGGGTTTCATTCAGGAAACATATTGTTTATTACACTTATAAAAAGGATCCAAAACATTTATTAAAAGGTTTTCAAAGGTATACAAACATATAAAAGAGGGTCAATATGTTTTGCTTGAAATTTTGCTTATAAATACTCTTTTATGCTCATGCCAGTCTCTTTTCTTCACATCTTGAGGTAAAAAAATTCTGCCAACCATTTTAGTTTTATGTAATGTATACTCATGAAGGGACATCCAACAAATATTGAATGGTGATTAGGTAACACTTTTTCACCATAATTGCCTTTCACTGGTTTTATTTCTAGCTGAATAATGAATGATGACATACTGAACCCATGTTTTTTCTTCCAATTCTGTGATTTGTCAAACTCAGTATTGTAAGTTAGATAAAACATGCCTCACCTAATATGGTGAAAACTACTGAGGATATTATAAACTATAATGTTAATAAAAATATCCTTTGGCTCCCAGCTGAAATGTAACAGCTAAACCCTGTTTGTTGCAAGATATCAATGCAAAAAAATCCTCATGCATGCATACAATGCTCAATTAAGGTTAATTCTTAAACAACATGACAAGATGGCCAAGCATAATGCTTAAACAAATTATAGGTCTGGCCAAATCAATCTTTATTCATATTAAAGGTAATGTAGTCTGAAAAGTCCAGGTAATTACAAGGTTGTTAAAAAAAAACAATAGAATGAACATATTTAGTCCAAAAATAATGGATGGATGTAGATAATAAAGACAAGAAATTTTAAAATATTTTGACAAAGGTATAAGAAGATCTCAACAAGCATCAAAAGAAATAACTTAGAAGAGAAGGCAATGAACATCATTAAGGTGGACAATAAAGTCATACAGGGAAAAAATATTGTCCATACTAAAATAACTGAAAAAAAAAACAGTCTGTAAGAGTGTAGAGTGAAAAATCAATAAACTAGAATATATTTAGCATTACATTTCAAAGTTTGCATTAAATGCTGGTACACATGTAAAAGTTGCTAACTGAAAACTAAAATTAGTTTTAAAAAAAACTTGATCCAGAATCTGCACATTTCAAGTACAAATCTAAAAAACTGCAAAACTAGAAAAAAAAAGGATTTAAAAGCTAGATTTAGCATGATTTGTTTCAGATTATCTACACTAGTACTAAAAGGTTTGGGTCAAATGAACTGATCTAGGAAATATTTCTCCAAAAACAGTCCCTCAAGTATTATTCTTAATCTAGTAAAATTGTAGCTTACAGAATATCCAAATGTTAAACAAGTCTAATATATGCTATGCATACAAAAAACACAACAAATTCACAAGTGATCCCTCACAGTCTCTCATTATTGTGAGTTGGCTCAAATAATTCATTAAATTAAATTAAAGCAGTCAAACTCACACAAAAAATACACAGAATATGAGACTTCATCCTCTCTGGTATCTTTGATTATTCAAAACAAATCTTCACAATCCAACTAAGATCCATGAGTAAATAAGCAATGCTGTATGTAGCAAGACAAAATATGGATTCCAAAGTAGAATTATTCAATCCAACCAACTATAAGAATCATGATAAAATGGTATATTCAACAATAACGTTGCACATAACAGATAGAGGAACACACATATATAAAATTTCAAGTTGACAAGAAATGCTGTTCCTAGCCTACTACTGTGCATGGTATTAGGTGTTAATCTCCTGAAGGTGCAATAGAGTAAAATATTGAAGCAATAAAAGGTTATTGCTGAGAAAAAGACTATTCTCTTTTCTGTTAGATATTTTATGTTGTGATTTCCCCTATGCCATCTTCATTTCATCAAAACAGTACTTTTCTTGCTTTTTCAAAAAAGACTTAAAACATCTAGACGACACTCAAACTACACATACATACATACAAACACGCACACACTCTGTCTCCTAAAGCCAAAAACTACCAACCTTCAAAATAAAAATAACTCAGAAACATGTTAAAATACTAAAAACAAAGACAAACCATTAGATATATAATGTTAGGATAAGACCATGAAACCTAACTTATGTGCCCAAATTATAGATAATTAAATGTTAAAAATGACTTCACTCATTACTGATTTTTAAAGTCATAAATTTTGCATCAGTATGAAACTGGTGATCTTGACAAGTAATAAGTGCACAGTAGTTTTGAGAAAATCTCTGGCAGTAAATAAGACTTCACTGTTTCACATGAAATACTACAGAGATGTTTTGGATGAACTCTTATAACTTAAACAAGTGTAACCATGTTCATTTATGTACAAAAAAGTTTTTTTTACAAATTCCTCACACTCTGATGTTAATTTTTTTTTAATGGCATGTTATCTTTTACTTTCGTGATTTTTTATTCATTTTTTTGTCTTTTGCTTCACTCCAAGCTAATGGCATCTATGAATTTCTAGAAATTCCACTCATCAAAAACTCAACACCAATTAAAAACAAAATGATCAAGGCTTTTCCATAATGGAGGATAACAATTAATATGCATTTATATGTGTATCTGTTCTATTTCAAAACCTGCTATAAAAAAGTTCACATGAGTGAAACAAAATATTGCCTTCCTGCAAAATACACTACAGTCAACTATAACAGGTTAAAATATCTTTACTAACAAATAAACTGCCATTACAACTAAATATGATTTACTAATTCACTAATTATCTGTCCTACTTTTCAAAGAGCTTCATTAGTAAGCATAAAACTCAGTGAAACTACACTTTTTCAAAAAGGAAAAAAATTATTAGTGACAAGTAGATAAATACTAATATACTTACACTTATCACTAAAAGAGGTTTCATTTAATCCTTCAGATCTGTCAGGAATAACCTCATTCTTTGAGTGGTAGAAAATGTCTTTGAAGGATGAAAATGGTGGATCAGTGCAGGACAGCTCTTCTCTCCCACTTTTTAGACCAGATGACTCATTTTCATGATAACTAGATGTGTCAAATTCTTGTTTTTCCAATTTCCACAAAGAATCAGATCTACTGTATTCCATGCTCATATCTGGAGTCTTGGATCCATTTCTTTCAAACTGAAAGTCATCTGAAGAGACCAAACTGAAGCATTTGTTGCTTTGAGAACTGGATCGTCTCCTGATTCTGTTGCAGTCTGTACTTCTTTCATCAGGTTTGTATAATGTCAATGGGCTTTTGCTTCTTTTTTTCTTCACTGGGTAATCTTTTTGGGAGTATTCTCTTTTCCCTGATAATTTTTGCATATCTGTGTAATCCCCAACACATCTTTCATTCTTGACATGGAACCTTGATACACCATCAAAGGAAAGGCTTCTATTTTGGCTACTTCGAAGCTGTTCACTACTGTAATTTTGCTTCTTTCTTTTTTGACTGCTACTTCTTGTTCTTCTAGAAGTGTAAGTTACTTGATTTGGTTTAAGATATTTCATACTTCTGTCCCTGTCACTATGTTTAGTGTTACATCCTGAACCTTCCCTACTATTTCCAAATTCACGTTTAACACTTTTATTGCTAAAATTGATCTTTTTATCCTGTTCACTTTGTTGGTTTTTGTTACTTCTGGGACTATCCTTGCTGTTCTTGCCTTTTTCTCTTTCTCTATCATTTCCACATCCATCTTTGCTCTTCTTTTCCAGAAGATGCACATCACTTTTTTTTTGCTGATCTTTATCGCTTCTACAATTGTCTTTCTTTTTGCTTTCCTTGTGCCAATCTGGGATAATCTGAGAACAATCCTTACTTTTCTGTTCTTGAAAATTTTGAGAAGCATTTTTGATCTTTTCCTTACGATATTCTTTATCATTATGTGAATAAATGTTTTCTTTTTTTTTGTCTTTATTACTTTGAGGAGCATCTTTGTTTGTTGTGTCTTTCTTATCTGTTTCATTTTGAGCATTATCCTTGCTCTTCTCTTTCTGCTGATTTCTACCATCTTGAGGATCCTTTCTGCACATCTCTTTTATTGGTTCCTTGTTACCCACAGGATTATTTCTGGTCTTCCTGGTATGATGGTCTGTATGATGTTGGTAAGCATCTTTGCTTTTCTGCTTTTGCTTGTCTGTGCAACTCTGAGAATTTCCCTTGTTCTTGTTTTTCTGTTCTTTGTCACTTTGAAAATTATCCATCTTCTTATTTTGATGATCTTTATCACTTCGAGAAGCATCTGGGTTATTCTTGTGCTGATGATCTTTTTCACTTAGAGGAACATCCTTGTTTTTCTCTTTCTGTTGATTACTTTTACTTTTGCAATCATCTTTTTTTTTGTCCTCTTTATAGCAATTTTTGCTATTTTGGAAGCTATTCTTTTTTTTTTCTTCTTGTTGTTCTTTGAAATTTTGTAAAGCATTTTTATTTTTAATATTCAAATCTTTTTCACTTTTTGACCAAACTTTTTCACATTCTTGGAGTTTATTACTTTGAGAATCATCCTTGTGCTTCTTGTTTTTTTGGTTCCTCTCACTCTGAAAAGTGTCCTTCATCTCCCCTTTCTGCTGCTCCTTGTCAGTTTGACAACTATCCTTGCTTTTCTCTTTCCGCCATTCTCTGCCATCTTGAAAATCCTTCATATTCTTTTCTTGTTCTCTGTCACCTGAAGAATTATCCTTGGTCTTTTTATTTTGACTGTCTCTATCACTTTGAGAAACATCATTTTTCTTCTTTTCCTGGTGAGCCCCATCACTTTGAGAAACATCATTTTTCTTCTTTTCCTGGTGAGCTCCATCACTTAAAGAATCATCCTTGTTCTCATTTTGTTGGTCTTTATCGGTTCTAGAATCCTTCTTGTTCTTTTCTTTCTGATGTTTTTGGTCAGTTTGAGAAATATCTTTAGTCGTATTTTTTGGCTGGTCTTTATCATTTTGAGAATTATCTGTGCTCTTTTTGTTTATGTAATCTTTGTCACTATGAGATTCAATCTTCATTTTATCTTTTGTTTGGTCTCCTTCACTCTGAGAAATTACAACATTATTTTCATTTTCATGGTGCCTATTATTTTGAAAATCATCCTTACTTTTTTGCTGATACCCATCACTTCTTGAATCCTTCTGGGTTGCACATCTTTGGTGATTAGTGTTACTTCCAAAATCCTTTTTATTTATTATTACATTCTGTTGATCTCTATCACTTGGAGTATTATTTTCAAAATTTTCATCTTTTTCTTTGTTTCCTCTGCACAGGTCCTTGTTAATATTGTCTTTCACAGATTTTCTACCATTTTTTTCAATACATTTATGTTCTTTATCTAATGGCATTTTCTTGCATTGTTCTTCAATTTCAGAAGATTCATTTTCTAACTTCCCATTTATTGTAATTGCAGATTCATTATCATCCTTTGAACTTGAAGTGTCCTCTATCCTTTGAGTCTGTATACTCATGTCTGAAGAATGGCCTTTTTCCTTTTCTTTTGCTATTTTAATATTTTCAGTTTCCATATTTTCAGGATTGGTTTTAATGTCAAACACTTTATAAGAGTTTTTATCTACTTTTGAAATGTCTTCTGGATTATCTTTTTGTTCACTGCCATAATTATTTACTGACTTTAGATTACTATCATGTTCTGCTTCTTTCTTCTTTGATGATGAAACAACCTTATTATGTTCAAATAACTTTTGAGTTTTATGACACACATGTGGATTATGCTTGCTTTGTTTCTGATTAACTTTCCTTTTAGAATCTTCAGAGCCACTAGAGTTTGTTTTCTTTGCATTATTATTTAGGGTGAATGATTTGATTGCCTCTTCTGACCCCCTAACTTTTGAATTAGATTTTGATCTACACTCTCTCTTATTTCTATCATTACTACTTGTCTTAGATCTTGATTCTCTAACATTTTTTTTATTTTTAGAGCTTGATATGGCTCTAGAGTTTTTTGAAGAACTTGTTGGCTTATTATCTGAAGATCGTTTTGTTTTATTCAATACACATTTTGGATCTTCCTTCTCTTCTACAGGTCTTGCAGAATCTAAAGATTTTATTTTTCGTGAGGTACTGGACAATTTTGAAAAGCCTCTTCTTAAGCACATTCTTCCAGATGATGGTAGATCAGCTGGCAATAAGATTTTTTCATTTTCTGAGAAATGTGGGCCTTCCTGAATGGTATACTGTATATCAGATTTGTGTTTTAAAAAATATTTATAAGTTGTTATATGAAATTTCTGCCTTCCATAAAACTTTTCTAGTTGCTCACAAAGATCTTCTAATGCTTTAATAAACCTTGAATCCCATTTCTTTGGATTTGTAACAGGAAATTTCTCTCCATACTTCGGCAAGTGTTTCTCCTACAATGGTTAGAGGTGAATATATTTGTAATTAACTCTGAGCACAAATGCATAGTTCACTCGTCATCCCTCCCCTCAAAAATATTAAAAAAGGTCATTGTAAATTTTGTATTAAAAAAAAAGGATAATCCTTCATGGAAGTATGTTCCAAAAGATAGACAAGACAATTTTCTTATAAAATGGTTTTACTGCAACTTGTCAACTAGATCATACACACATATAAACTCCACATTGAGCTGAATTATGTTCAGATAAAAACATAAATCAATTACAAGAAATATTACATACATCAACCAGCAAATATGGGTAGCACATTTTATTTTTAAGAAGTATCGGAATAATATACAAAGGAAACATTTCAATAATGATTTCTCTAAAGAATATAAAAAGTGGATGAAACTGAAGCACAACCAAAGTACAAAATAATTACTAAAAACCTATACCAAATCTTTATTGCCACATCCTCTTGTTGATTATGGCAAGTCATCAATTCAAAAGTGACAGTTGGGAGTCTTTAATCAAATGTAATGTCCAAGCATTAGTTAGGAAAAAAATTCACACTTATTATATTAAATTTACATCTAAATTGATATATCTATATTTAGAAAATGATAAATGTTCCATTACTAAAATAATTGTATTTTAAATCTGCAAAATTGTGCCTTAAAATGATTTAACATAAGTACTTTTGTGGTAAACTATACACAACATCTTGTAAAAATTTCTATTATTTAATAGGAAGATGCATGTTCATTTTGTAAGATTGAACAAAAGTCTTCCATTAGTCATGTATCATGACGATTTTCTTTCCTTCCTTTTTCTTACAAGTAGTATTCTGAATCTCTGCCTCACAAGGCCATGAATGCCAACAAATTGCAAATTTTGGGATTCAACATTTTTAGGGAGTCCATTTTGCAAAAAGCCACCTATGATCATTTAATTTGCTTAGCCAATCCCAATTCCATTAATTCTTCTCTTTTTCAATCTCCTTAAAAAAAAAAACTTTTTAACAATCAAATGTTCACTAATTTCAGTATAAATCATCACCAAATTCAACATGGGTAGAGAGCAGAACACAGTAATTCCCACAAAATATATCTGCTGGTTTTTAATGAATTTGGCATGTTCTGACCAAAAGCTTAAAGCATATAAAAAAAAATTACCTCAAAAATCTCTTTCAGAATGGAATTTTGTCTGTAGACAGAAACTTAACATCCAAACCCATGTACTACAACAAAACAGGTTTCCATTTCATGCTCAAGTACAGTAAATGGCAAAGCCATCTCTTCCTCCTCCTCTACAGGACTATATGTAATTTAGCTGGTACAGCAAGATGTCACATATTACTCAATGCAAGGTTTATGTATATTACACAAGTATTATTGGTAGCAAGCATAAGTTCTTCTCTTTGTTTGTTTTTTTATCAAGATTTCTCATGAAGTTATGAGTACGTTTGAAAAAACCATCCATCAGCCTTCTTAATTTTCCAATACATTTGAAATTTGCAAATGCAACATTCAGGATTTCTAAGTTTTTATTTCAAAACACTTAATTCATTGTTTATAAACAGTATGTATCATACCTTGTAAGGGGCGTTGCAAAATAAATCACACTTTTTTTTCTGAAGTAATGACGAACTTGGTAGGACCACAAATATCATCACTCATGAGAAAATGTCATTTCAACATACTCTTGTGTGTTTAACTCTTCAAATTTCATTTTCTGCTCACTAGAACTCAGAAACTAGCTGCTGACATGCTCCGAGAATTCAAGTCTTCCTTCCAATCATCACATCGCAATGCCAGAGTTGAAAAATCCTATTAATGCCTCACAAGTTTCAGAATTGTTGAATTTGAAAAAGTGGTCCATGAAAATGTGGTGGAATGTGGATTAGGAACTCTTCAGATTTAAATCCTGCCAAAAATGTCAGAGCTTTCATTTAACAATGCACAGAAGAAATGTTGGAAACTTTGCCTGAATGCGAGAGACACAAACATGAAATCATGATTCATGTTCTCACAAAAACATGTTTGTTACATTGCTGAAATCTTTTGCAAAATGATTAAAACTCATGCATGAGAACAATGGTGGCCCAGTCAAGCAATATTGATACTTGGAATTACTTTTTGATTGCATTAAAATCTTATTTTAATTTGTTATGTTCTCGGGGGAAAAAAGTGTGATTTATTTTGCAACATCCTTTATTGACAATGTACATGTTTGTACATAAAAGGTAAGATAGTCTAGACAGTTTTTTTTTTTTTTTTTTATTAACACATTTCATGTACAGTAGCCTCACGTTTTAGGGAAAATATTTTTCTTCATACTAAAGCCTATATGTAAAAACAGAGTATTGTATTTTCCTAAACTTGAAATAAAAATTTTAAAGTTATGCATTATTACCTAAGAATGCCACTTATCATACAATAAGTGTTTCAATCTGTTAAAATACATGAACAAAAATTATAATAAACATATTTTTTTATGAAAGCAGTCTAGGACATTCATCCATCCATCAAGACCTTAAAAATGTGAATTAACTTTTGTTTTCTCTGAAACAAAATAAATTTGTATTATTAAACAGAGCAAGCAAGTCATTGAAATCTAATGTTTGCAGAATATTCATTATGGATTTATAAATATTTCTGGGTCAAAAGCCGAGATTCAAAATCTATACATTTTATCTTTCATAATTTTCACAATAAAAGCATTTTCCTTTTAGTTCAAGGTTTTAATTTTAGTTTGTTTTTATTTCCATTATTATTTAGTTTTAGTTTCAGAATATTAATTTGTCACACTGTTATGTTCAGAACTGAGCTACTGCTCACAAAAAGAAACCACATTTAGTACTGTTCAAGTTACAATTTGAATAGTTAAACCACATTACTCCATTTACATTGTGGGTCAATACCTAATACTGTAAGTGAAAATTCCACAAAGACTTCAGAACATTGTAGTTCATTTTAAAAAAAGATCCCAGTTTCAAAGGTAGATCCTGCTCTCTTTCTTTTTCTTGCTGTAAAATCACCACAAACAGAAAAAAAAAAGTGGTCTACTTAAGCCTGAATAAACAGGTGCAATACACAAGTCTTAACCTAATTTGGATATTCTTAAGCAAGCATTTATGCAAAAGTTGCATTCTTTCTTGCACTCAAGAATATACTTCACTAATTAACTTTCACAGCTCCCTGTTGTTTGCTCCCCAGTGCTAGATGCAAGTTTCTTGGTTAGAAATGTAAACTTTTTTAATGGTGGTGGAGGAGCAGCAGTTGATGATGATGGTTCTTTGCTGGCTGTTACAAATTCACCTGGTGAACCAAGCTGCCTGACTCTTTATGTAGACTTTGGAAGTATTCAGAAGCACTTCTATTTCAAGAATAAAATATAAGTGTTGTTAATGGCTCCATCAGACAGGCTACAGCTGTAAGAGCTTCAAATCCAACAGAACTGAGTTGCATTGTTTCAAATCTCTTACATAAAGACAGCAGCAAACTCTGAGAAAATTAGATGTTCTGATTGGTGTCCTGAAAATAACACTCAAAATCAAATATTGGTGGCAGAACATTTGGAAAAACAAAACCAACCTTCCGTAGAAGGTTTGTATGCTCTATAAAATGCTTGAGTAGATGACCTAAATCTTTGAGTATGGATTACTCATCAGCAATGAATCCAGGCTAGTTCATGGAGTTTTATTCAATTCAGTCTTGACCTCATGCAGATACTGAATAAGGTACAACAAATTGTTCCATTTTGTAGGCAATCTGCAACATTTTTTCACATTTTTCATTGAGTGTTTGGGTAGAAATTGATGATTCTAACATTTTTCACAAACTGCATAGTCTTACCCAAGAGACGCGAATAACTTACTTGCTTCTCAGATTCTTAAAACACATGCTGCAAAGTATGTGCAAAGCACAGAAATCTACAAAATTGCAGAACTTCTTGTAGCACTTTGTTTGTCTCTTTAGACTCTGAGTTGATGAACAATATTCAACACTGTAGGAAATGCATATAACAGCTTTGACCATGTTACTCCCATTATCTGTTACTATGAAGAGTATTATCCTGGGATTAATATCACACTGCTTTAAACTGGACTTAAACTTTTCTAAAATCATCTTCCCTGCGTATGGGACTAAAGCTATGTAAATTAATCAGGATGTACTGTGTTTGTTTCTGTATAGGGTCAAAGAAGCATTCAAAACCTCTTCAGTACACAAAACTAGTTATATCTATAATTAATGTATCAGAGTTAATAGCTACAGTGTGCCACTACTGACTTAGTATTGTTACAAGGCAGGGGCCATTCTTCCATGTGACTGTTAAAGCACATTGACTTGAAACAATCTGTTCAATGGCAGTGATGTTAGCCAATTGTACAGTACTAGCATGAGGCATGCAGAAAATCAGCTGAGTTTTGCAATAGACAGGTCCTCACACAGACCATTTTTGGCCCTAAAATCCAGTGAATATTAAAGCACTGAGAAAGAAAACATAAATTGGTGCTTTTGGTGGTCCTTGTACTGCCCCACCTCCCATTAGGTTAATATCACGATTTGTGCAATGCGTTTGTCAACATAAGGTAAATATTATGGATACTGCATCAATCTCTGCCAAAAAGCAGTCACTATCACACAAATAGACATGACTTTAACAAGCACATGCACTTACCACCATAGTATTTCCACAATATATGTTATGGGATATAATGCATCATATATGAAAAGAAAAAGTGGTACATTCATGTGCTCACAGTATAAGAACAATAAATAAGTCATCACAAATGCTAAAACACTGATATTTAAAATACTGTGACATCTAATATTCATACTCCTTTGGTTTCAAGACTGACTGACCAGCATACATGCTTAAGCATGGCAAATATGACTGCAGTTGGCAAAGAGTACAATCCATGTCATCTCTGAGAACAAGTGAAGAGAGTTGTGCCCAATTTGGAATAACTGAAGAACAATACGAACAAAGCTGTGGAAAATGGGTGCAATGTGTGTGGAAAATGTTGAATAAAAGCATCATAACTGAAAGTTCAAGGATATGTCCATCAGGCTGTACAGCATCAAAAATTTAAGTCCTAAGATGGTACGACTTTCCATCTCACATAACAAAACATAGCATTCACAATAACTTATGTGGAAATCCTGGGCACAGCATGAATATTGTGGATTTGAACATTTCATATGTCTATGTACTCTTTCAAATCAAATCATGCGTTATGCTCCTACAATTGTGCTTTTTGTAGGTTACAGGAAATACATTGTGACTTCATGCACATGTTTCTTCCTCAGTTTCTCCCTCAGTAGTACCCCGATAAGATAAAAAATGTGTTTTTGTAGTTGGTACATTCCAGGCCATAATTTGTGCTCCAGTGAATGAAAGACAATAACAGGGTCAGAAACAGCCCTTGTGGAGACCCTTCTTTAGCTTAAACTTCCAAAAAAATTATTATAAACAAACAAAAAACTCAATTTTAATGTTTTAATTTTGTTTTGGTTTCTATTTCTTTCACTTCTTGTTTTATTCTTCAGTTTTGGGCCACCTTCATTTTAGTTTTTGTTAACTAAAAAACCCTTCTTTTATATGGTATTTGAAGGATTTTAAGGCCAAAGTATCCACCTATTTTTACAATTTGATGTTTATGTTTCATACTCATGAACTGTTTATTTAAATATAATTTCTGAATTGTGACAAAAACAAAAATCTGCTTAAGCTAACAGCTTTTCAGTATATATATTATTATGTTCCCATGCTTCAGAAGAAAAATTGTTTTTTCTTTCAACAAATCTTTCAGGTTGTATACTGCTATCACTGGTTATAACAAGAAAAATAATAGTGGTTGTTCCAATCACAACCCATTCCACATCAAATATTTCATTTTCATCTAAAATGGTAGTTTGTCCCACTGATTAGTATTTCAGTGTTCATTTGGTCATAATGTGACTTTTACTTTTTGATAAAAGTGAGTTATTTTCAGCAACACATCTTTAAACATTTTTCTGTAAGACACTGAAAAAAAATGTAATCTGTACTGTAATCTGCTTTTCCACATTTGTTTGTGTAAAAGTGCTATGTGCATAAGCACTGGAAAAATCATGTATATTTTAAGTTGTTTCTGCAACTTAGATGATGCTAGCTTTCCAATGTTAATGACATCACATGAAAGCCACAAATGCCAAGGTTATTTTCAAGTCAATCAAGAATCAGCTTCATACGTAAGAAAATTATTAGTTAGATTAATTAGAAATATAATTCCCATGACATCTTCTAAGCTACTTTTCACATATAAAACAATTTAGTTTGATATAAAAAATGCAGTTTTATGGACAGTGTTTAAACTTTGTGAATAAGTTTTTTAATGATACACTGAATCTCAAATAAGTTTTATCCAGAACCTTACAGGTTCTGTTCTAATAAGCCATAATATTGGACAATTATCTGTTATCAGATTAACCTCCTTTCCCTCCAAAAAAAACTTAAAATGTAGATGTATTATGGAATTAAACAAGTAAATCTCAAAACAAGAGTTTCCATTTAACTCCAGTTTGATTTTATAGCCTTTGTAAATATCCAGATTTGATGTTGCTAGGAACAGTTTTACCTACTGGAGATCATAAGTCTCATACAATTGAAATATTAAACAGGAAAATTGTCTTTAGTATTTTGTCCTGTTCATTTTTTTTGTTTTATAGATACCATACTTATTCACATTTACAGATGAACCATAAAATTCTCTTCTATACAGTCAGATAATTTTGTTAGTTTTTTTTTTATCTAAGAAATGTAAAAGAGAAAATTTGTGAAACTTATGCCTTTTACCTAGCCTCAAATTCTTGTTGAAAATTTTGATTGCATTCGCATCAATGATGTGACATTTACTGAAGAAGTTTATTAAAATCTCTAACCAATCATTCAATTATTAATTTGTATTTAACATGAAATAATTAGTTAATAGTAATCACATGACTTTAAACTCAGACTAACTTTTTACCAGTATGTCATGGGTGGATAATTACTTAAAAAACATAGTTTTGATGCTTGTAAAATCATATCAGCTACTTATTAGATTTTGAGTACCAAATCTTAAAAAGATACTTCTTGGACAAGTAGGTACCATATCCTATCTACAGATCAAATTCTGCATGTGGATTACTAAACATTTGAGTATTCATGTTCATTTCAGGTTGTTTCCAAATCCTAGATAATAAAAGGTCTTCTAATAAATGGTCAAGTCGATCCCATCTTCTCTGCAAGTTTTCCAAAACTCCTTAAAAGTTTTGAGTAACACAAGATCATTCATACACATTCATAGATTTAATTGGCTTGAATCCATTTTCTCATGCACTTGATCTTCACAATAAGTCATTGCTTAAGATACCATAAATTGGCAAGTCAAGCCACATTATGTTACATATCCAGGATCCCCTGTGATTCATCTAACCACCAAAAAGTCATGTGATCAGTTTGCTGAGTCAATCTGGTAAAAATTTGGAAGGATGATAGTGAATGACAAAGGAAGTATTTATGAAAAGCAAAGTTCAATCTATTACTTAAAAGCAACTCCACAGTATAAAAGCTGTTCATCAAATATATTAAAAAATATATAGAATGACTGACCAAGAAATAAAAAAAAGTTGTAGCACTAATTTGTGGAAGCATCCTGCAGCAATAGAAATTAAGACTCCAATTCTTAATGTAGCTGAAATTATAAAAGTCAGAACTTCTTGTTGGTCTAACTTTAAGTCTAGGGTATTCACTATTATGCATCTTGAGCATAGTGAGGAAAGACTAGAATTCTAAAAGCATCAAGGCAAGAAGCTTAACGTACAGTGCATATACAAATGTTTAAGTATGTTAGATTAACATGACTTTGCAGCCTCACCACATTGTTACAGTCCATGTATCTTGAGAAGAGCCCTGCAGGATAGTTTTCATTGCAAAAGGTAGTTATGACGAAATCACACAACTCCTCCTTGCAGCTTTCCGTAGACAATCTGGCATTCAAGGAAGTCAGTTTTCCAGCATCTGTTTCAACAGTCCAAATGTACAAAAATTAACAAGTGCTGCATCCAGCAATGTGGGTGACATCTGCATAACAAAGCTGTTGGAAATTGCTCTTTCACTGTCAATAATCTCAATATGGTCTTCAGGACATTAACCAGAGTAATCAATAGCCAAGTGGTAAGTAATACTTCCCGAGTCCTGTTTGCAGTCAAGTCAACCTGCAGAAGCACTGTAAACTGACCACACAATGCAGCAAAGCTCATTCAGACTTTTGTCATGATCAGAAAAATTGGCAGCAATCTTCAAATAAAAATCAGACTATAGCATATCTACTAACAATCATCAGGTTGAAATGTTACTAGAGTGGCAGAAGTGAACAATATGCTAAGTAAAACATCACTGAATACGACTTTTTTGATAGCAGTTCAATGGTGTAGTGACTTCAGTACGAATAGACTTGCAGATTTTACTGTCCTTCTGATGAATATATTCACAGCACAACAACATATTGACATGGTAATGGCCACAGCTATACAATCTTTGTCATGGTGAATGATCTTGCTCATGACATAGTGCAAGGATACAAAAGAATTATTTAAACAAGAAACTTCAGGAGTCATGAACTGGCCAAAAAGTAGTTCTGATATAAGCCTGGTTAAAAATCTCCAAAACTGAGACCTCCTTGCATGTGTCTTAATCTACCACATACCATCACAATGCATGGCATTGACTGAAGAATATTAAAGGACCCTCCATAATGTTGCTTACTGACTGATCTGAAGTACGCTTTACAGTTGCTGTAACTACATAAATACAAAAGAAGCCACAATCTTTACTAAATATTTCTATTTGGTCCAATGTGGCAATTTCAGACAGGCTAATTTAGTCAGACACCTACTCTGACCATGATATAATTCACAAAATACTTCAAACATAATTGGAATTCATAATATTTAGCTATAAAAAGGCAAAAAACCACAGTTCTAAAATAATGTTCATCATTCCCTCAGTAAATTTTTGTACAAATCAAATGCATGATTAGAGTGCATTTTTAAAATAGCTCTCCACATTTAAAACAAAACAAATATCCAATTTGTTTTTTGCAAGGTCCAGGCACAGTTTACAAACAATCTGGAGCACCCAAAGCTCTGTGATCTACTTCAAAGTAGGAAATAAGTCATGATTGTTTGAGACCACTATATACAGTACAGATAAATGGCTAATCACTACAAACCTGATTTATATAACATCCAACCAAATGGAAAGATTAATATTTTATAATAATGATTTTGCATTATCAAAGTCTAATATTACAAATTTCAATTATCCTTTACTTATTTTGTGAAATGTATTTTGTCAATGAAACTAGTTTGTTAACTGTACTGAGCGAGTAAATGGTACTCATAATAAACTTAACTTGAAAGCAAACAATCAAGTCTTGACTCTTAATTTTGAGCAGTATTCTAAATGTACATACATACACTACAGAATATTTTAACTCCTAAAGTTTCAAATGCAAGAAACTGCTGACACTAAAGTTGCCTTGTGCTATATAGATGAGTTGTGTCAGCATTTGTTTAAAATGCTTTTGTTACTCTCTATTATTGATACAATTAACATTCCAACCCTTTTCTCCTTAAATAAAGGATACAAAATGAAGACATTTAAATAATTTTTTATTAAGCAGATTCTCAAATACTTTCATACAAAATATAAAGTTTCTTTCTGTTGAATTTGTTTTTGTACCTACCTCATACCAAGTAGTAAATATAAACACAATTAACAAGGTGGGGGATGTTTTTCTTTTATTGAATATAGCTGAAATGAAATTAGTTTCTGGTAACATATATACCTTTCATTTAATACAGAAAATTTGGTTATCATTTCACATGAAAACTTTATTAAAACACAGCTACATTAAGAAAAGTAAATGAATCTAGTATTTTCATATACATGTACACTGTTAAGGAAAATACAATTAATGGTTATTACCTTAGTACTGGATGATATAATTGATTAACCGATTACCTATGAGCAACATTTACATTGATTATTGTCATATAGCTAATCAATCTAAATTAGTGTCATAAAAATAATCAACTAACTGAAATTAGAGTTTATGATTATTCCAATTATCCAATTAATCGCAATATTGCAACCAAACTTCCTAGTCCTGTCTTTGTTATGGCAAAGCATTTAACTATGGCTATCTGCCATTGTCAGTAATTTTGAACTGCTGACTAGAGGGAAGGAAATTGGCTGGCAACACTCACCATCAACAATTAATTTTTTCTTGTTGTTGAACTGCTGATTAGAGGGAAGGCTACTAGTTGACAGCCACCCACTGCCAATCTTTTTTTTGTTATGTTGTTGTTGCTGTTGAACTGCTTACTAGAGAGAAGACAACCAGCTTGAAGCGACTGTCAACTGCTTTTTTACTTTGATTTGTATAAATACTATGATTTGAAAAACTGTAATTGATTACTGGGCTGTCAATTAATTGATTAGCAGATATTACTAATAGCTCAGGTCTATCTATTAATATTTTATAATGTTGTATGATTGTAAGCACCCCACTAATAACTGTAAGGTGCCCTAAAGTACTTAGGTGTATTTAGTGCATGATGAAAAAAAATCCTATAATTAAATATAACACGAATTTCATCTTAATATTTAACAACACCAATTTTTAAACAGAATCCACCAGAAGAATTAAAATGTTTATAATATATATATTGTCCCCTGCACAGTACAAACACATATCTACAAAGAATCTGCAACAACATAATGTTAGTTATTGCTGCTGGTTGATAACACCTTAAAAAATTATCATAACCATTCACAATTTTATTTTAATGAGAGTTAAGGATCAGAAAAATAAGGAAACCTGAAATTAGGATCCTAAAAGTAGGAAAACCTATAAAGAGTTTTTGGAATAGATAGTCAGGGTAGGGATGAGAAATGTTTTTTCACAGACTTTCTATGGTTATGAGTGATTATAAAAATAGTTCAGAGGAACTAGAATTTGATGGAAAATATACATAAAAAGAATATTTACTGGTTAGAATTTTCTTAAATTCTGACAAGATGTTGAATTATTCAATATGGCACAAATCTCAATACTTGACTATATTTTTAAGAATACAAGTCATGCATAATCCTGTTTCGGACTGCAGAAAAAACCTAAATAAAACGTTAATATACAAAATTATAAATTTAAGTATCTAGCACCAAAAACAAGAAATCAAGCCCAAGCAAGCAAGCTACTACAATAGTGTTATGTTCTTCTTACATATATTTTATTTACGATAGATATTAAGAAAAGATAAATTTGGTTGATATTATTAAAAAATTTACATTTCAAGTAAGTTTTTTGGAACAAACTTTACGAGATTTTAGCAGTTAAACATAACCTTTGATTCATATCACACAGATAGACATTATCCTAAGCTGGTTCACGGTCGACAACAACCGTCAGAGTTAATTATAAGCTATAATGATACTATTTGCTTTACAGGTACCTTTTCATTAAATCCCACAAGGTATGCTTTAGTACAAAATTCTACATATACAGTTTATTAAACTTGTGGCAAGAGACAACAGCAGCTACTTAAAAATGTTACTAAGTTTTCACGATTAACCTTGAACTAAAATCCACTAATATGTGTTAAATTGTTTCTAATATATTATACTAAAAAAATTTTAATTTTAGATTCACAACTTCAACATGCTAGTGAACTAAAAAAAATAAGATGAGGAGTTACTTAACCCCAAAAACTTATCCTAAAAATGTTTTGCATTTCGACAAATCTTAAGGCTAGTATTAAAAAAAAAAAGTTTAAAACCATTAAGGGGCTAAAATTATATATATATTTTCCATGAATCATTTTTATGTAGGGGTGTTTAATACTGTTTTGTAAGAATAAACAGCTTTCTTTAAGAATTAAATTTTGTAAAACAAAAACAAACAATAAATCACAGAGACAAGGGTTAAATTTAGATCCCACTTATACTTACCAGGTACAAAGTCCTATGGATTGGACTAGTAAGGTGCTCAACTAGATTTTTTCGGCATAAGGCTTTGTTGCAAAGGATACAATCAAAACGTTGGAATTTTTCCCATCTACTCTGCCACAGTTCTATCACATATTCTGTTCCTAAAAGCAAAAGTACACACTTTTATAATAAGTTTGGTTATCATTTAAGATGAATTTTTAACAAGAGAATATATATGCATATATATATGTATTTAAATATATTACCAGACCAACTTACTTTAAAAATAACTTTAAAATTCTTTTCTTTTAATAAAATATCATATAAATTTCAATAACAAAAAAACAAACATTATAACATTATACATTTGACTATTATAAAAAGAATTCAATTTAAAAACTGCATTAATAAAACATTCTTGTTAATGGATTTTCTGAGTCTGATTTCAAATCTATTTTTTAACTCTCGACTAAAGATTCTCTTCTCCTCTTTAACAATAGTCTATATGAGCAAATAGATGGCGTTGCAGTGAGCTCCCCATTGGGTCCTACGCTAGCCAACACTTTTCTCTTTCACCACGAACAGAACTGTATTGACGAATGTTCATTCAGCTTCAAACCTATTCTCTACAGAAGGTATGTTAATGACAATTTCCTTATTTTCCACCATATTGATCATATCCAACACTATCTTGACCATCTCAATTCACAACACCTCTCTATACACTTCATTCATGAAATTGAGACTAATAATTCAATTCAGTTTCTGGACGTTCTTGGTAACCATGATGCTAATGGCTTTTCAACTTCTGTCTATCGTTAAAACACATTTACTGACCTTTTCATTCAGTTTGACAATTTTATACTCTTCTCTTTTAAAAGCTATCTTATTCTCTGTCTACTTAGAGCATACAAACCTCATCATATTCAACCCTTCACAAAGAAATTACTTCCATAAAAAATATATATTTTTTTTAATGGCTACCCTATGCATTTCTTGGAGAAAATAACTTTCTCATTCCTAACTAATTTGTTTGTCACACCACCTAATATACCCACTGTACCCAAACTTCCCTTTACACCTGCTTACCATATCTTGAGAGACAGAGCTCCCTTATCATGAAATAGTTGAAAAAGTTATGTAACACTTAGTATCCCCAAATTGACATGAAAGTCATTATGAAATCCAACTTTACACTAAAAAATTTCTTCCACTACAAAGATCATTTGCCAACTGCCCACTGTTCACATCTCATCCACTTATACACGTGCGGAGACTATAAGTCCTCCTATATTGGTGAAACCAAACATCACCTTAAAGTACGAGCATATCTATAAAAAATGGAAGAAAGGCTACAAACCCTCCCAATTCTGCTATCTATCAACACAACACAAAAACAGGACATTCAATTTCTCTCGCAAATTGTAACATTCTTTCAACAGCCAAACATGATACTGAACTTCTTATAAAAGAAACATTATACATAAAAACCCTTCTCTCCTCCCTAAGTAACACAGTCTTCACTGGGATTTAAGCCTATTTTAACTATTTCACTTGTGCCTCAGTTTTCATTTTTTTGAGGTTATATTTGTATATTTGATTTGTTCATTTCTTATGTATATACTTCTGTTTTAACTACAAATACTCTTTGTTTGTTTTGTAACCTGAGATTACTGATGATGGAAACAATTCTGAAATGCTTAATAAATTCTTCCTGTTATTATGTTTGTGTTTTTTTTTTATCGTTAAGCTATATTTTCCGAAAAATGAGTTGATTGCAAATTCAAAAAAAAAAATCTTAAATGTGGATCAATATATAGAAGTTAAAATTACACCTTCATAACATGAGTTATAGCCACAGTTAACATCAGACAATTAGTGGAATTGATGATTGATTAATCACTGAGCTCATAATATGTTGTTAGCCATCAGGCTCATTAATTGCTTATACTCAGCTAAGTAATTATATTCACATGATAACTGGACATTTGAAATAATCAAAAATATTAAAATCAGAAACTAACTTCAAGTTGATTATTCACAGCGTTGAGATACTAAATGAACAATCTTGAATTAATCAAAACCTAAAAGATGCCCATTGAAATAATGCAATGGTAATATTCCTAAAAATAGTGATGAATGAATATAAAACGTGCAGTCGACACAATCCCTTAGATCATAGCGTACATGCAATGTGATTGTCTAGTGGGTCGTTTACAACTGTCTTTTGTGATTCGATGTGTTATTTTAATAAGGAAAATTGCATTGCATTTGTTTTTAAGCAAAGGAGACTGACTGCTATGCATTGTTGACAAAAATGCTTGCATTCCAATACAATGGGTACAGAGTGCTCAGGTTCACTAAGCAGCTGTAGGGATTTTTCCCACTGGATGTCACCATTCCTTGTCAAAGGGAAGAAATTCAATTCAATATATTTTACCATGCTACAATAAAATCATACATGTATATAATGCTGAAATAATAAAATGTATATATATATATATAAACTGAACAACAACAAATTCATACTCAAACACATTCCTCCATTTATGCATTTTTTTCCATTCATGCTCCTAGCTTCGAAATATTTCTTCAGTGAACGAAGGATATCCTATTTTATTTGTGAAATTCCCTCACAAAAAGAAACATTTTCATGCTTAATAAGTTTTTCTCAGATTGACCATTCAGCACATATGAAGACTGATGAATCGATGTTAATATGGGTATGAAATTTTATTAATTGCTAAAAGTGAATAATTTTCTCCCAATTTACTCTTGAATAGAAATATTTTGATAATGGCAATATTTTCATTACTTGGGCAGTTGGAATAATCAAAACCCTTATTTCAGTTAGTTGATTATTTTTGTGACATTAATTGATGTAATTAATGCCTATAGATAATCGATTATATCCACTGAGTTAATCACCCAACTCTTGCCAAAGTTGTAGCAAAAGTTCCTCGACATTTTTACTGAGGAATTACAATAAATTAGCTTGTGTACTTAGTAACATCCTGAAACATGTGATAATACCTAGAATATCTTTGAAAACACGTAATTACCAATTAATATGTCATATAATAATATTTTGTTCAACAAAGGAACAAGGTAACTTCCTATAATTAAAAAACTATTGCAATTCATAAACTTAACTTAGTGTATGCTGCTAGAAAAAAGGTATTTGTGAATAATTTCCATTAAAATTACAGTCCTCGTTTTTTACAAGCTTACAAAAATCATACTTTATCGTTTTATACTTCATATGAATTATGATGTTGGAGAATAAATATAGGAAATTGTTTTGTGGAACAAGATGACACAAAATTAGTTAAATCATTTTGCACTTGACTTTATTAAGTTTTAACTTCAATGGCTAAGTCATTGTGTTAGGCCTTATCGGTCTAAGTAACTGCTTGAATATGCAGAGGAAATAACCAAAAAGACGTGAAAACTTAAACAGTAATGAATATAAAAGGGGTTTAAAACTTATTATATGTATATTAAATGAAACTTTCTGAATAACAATATTAAAAAAGTTGGCTTTCCTACAATTTTGGCACAGTAAAAAAAACTATTCTTAATTTACGCCAGTGACTGTAAACACAATGAAACTCCATGTTGTTTTTTAATTCAAAATATAAAATTTACAGTTTTATAAAATAAAAACTGTAGGAAAGTTTCAAAAGAACGTACAAAGACATACAATTCAGTAATTAAAATCTACAACAAAGATAAGCATTTCTATTTTATAAAAAACATATAACAATGAAATCTTTTTAATATTTTAAAGCTACATATTCAAACAAATATCACATGTAAATACATTTTATTTGCAGAAGCTACATAATCTGTAGAAAATATTTCTGCAGTTTCAAATATCAGATATAGTATTTTTTTTCATAATGTGATGAGAAAAAAAAGGGGTTTCATAAAGTTAAACATCCAACTTCATATACCAACAGTCAAGGTGACCATTAACCCTCTCAGCACAAGTAGGTAAAAATGCACATTACAACCACTTTTCAGAGTTACATTCAAAATTTAATTAAATGTACTTTATTATCAATGTACATCAGTAATCTTGCCATTAAAAATATAGAGTTCAAATTTTAATACAAGTTCTAATTTCTTAATTTTAAAAGGAAATATTTAAATAAGTTTTTCTATCTTCACTTTCTGTATCATCCAACACTTCTTCATTCAGAACTACTCATTTCTAGATTTTTTGCTACCCTATGTAGACTTATAACTTTCCATTTAATTTCCCACTTATATTATAAATATCTCTGATCTAAACTGCCAAATTGTAACAAAAAAGCTTTTTGCTTTGTGGAGATATACACAATAAAGTGAAGACGCCACATGTCATTCCCCCTAGAAAGCATCCTGCTTTCAAAAATTTGCTATAGACTCTGACATTTGCTACTGTATTGTTTGTAAATAATAGAAAGTGAAGATTTTACTTAATTAACAGATAGGGTCTAAGGGTATTGGAATTAGCAGAGTTGAACATTTTTGGCATCATTTTCTTTGTTTGCCACTGTTTGACCAGGTATGGGAATTCTTTTAAGCCATTTCTATCTTAGTTAGAAGGCCAGTTATGTTAGTTTTAGGAATCTATTTTATATGGATGGAAATATTTTGTATTCTAAATTTGATGTCTGAATTTAAAAAATTAGTTTCTGAGGCAACATTATTGTCACTTTGAATTTGAACTAAGCTTTGTTGACTTTGATTAGAATTATACAAGTACTAAATTTCTTGTTTTTTATATATATTTTTTATCTATTGTTATATAAGTAATTAAAAAGTAGAAATAAACACACAAAATAGTCAGGTTAAATGATAGCACACATCAAGCAAGAAAGCAGCTATGTATTTGACATAAGAATACTGAAAAATTGATCTGTTATTCATATATAGCTGTCCAACATAATAAATAGCTAATGCCATAGTCTGAGAGGATAAAAGTTCAACTGTAAATAAAAAAAAGTAAATGAAAAATCTATTAGCCTAGGCAGTAAAAATAAATAATGCATAATTGTCGGCTACAAAGTGGAGATATTCTAGAATGAAAAATGGGTAATTTCGATTTTTGTTTTTTTTTGTAGTAGACACGAGGTCACTCAAATTGGCTGAGTCTATAGTGTTAGAATAAATAAAATTACAAAAAATATATTTTTTTTAGAAAACAAAAAACAACTTTTGATATTTATTTAGGAGGTTCTAAAGGTTATGCAAATGAAACTTGAAACTATTAGTTAAAAAAGTATTTTTAATCTTAACATACCAATCACTCTGCACTCAGACTAGTCAAGAGTCTGAATTAGACCCTGACTACACAAGTTCACAGACAATTCTTTAATGAACATACTTAATGAAAAATTATTATTTTTTGTCAATAAAAATACTTAAAATGTTATGATAGCTTACCAAATTTCATGAAAATATACTTACTACATTAAACATTATAGTATTTACACTTTTATGGTTACCTCTTTGTTACATATTTCATTTACGTAACCTCTACATAAATATAAAACTTTTTTCAGTAAAACTTCATATTTTATCTGTTATTATCCTAATAATACATTTGATTCTTCAGCCAGTAAATGAATCATCAAAGCATATTGAAAGTTGTGAAATTAGAAATAAAATGAGCAGTTGAGCTTTTTTTTCTTAATTATTGATCATGAAGTTTCAGAGTACTTCTCTTGAGAGTTTGAGCTGCTAAGCATTTCACATTTACTTTCTGTTTTTATTTTACAGTCAACGACTGAAATAGAAATCCACTGAAAATAAAGCAACAAATCACTGCTTTTGCCATTAAACTGTTAAATGACACCATGATACGATACTCTCAAAAGCAACAAAGCATGCGTGAGAAAATAAGCCAAATTTACCCCTGCTTTGAGAACATGATGTGGAATTTATAAACTTGTATATCCTACGTTTACAATACAAATTCCTCAGAGTAATCAGATTGCACTTTGAATCTGTCAAGATGTTTATTATATGGTTCAACATCGATCCAATAAACATCACAAGTGTTTGATTATTGGTCAAAGATATTATTTGTGTGCATGGTTATAAAATTCTATTTTCCTTTCAGCAAACTTACTCATCAACTAATAAATACTATTTGCTCACAAATGCTTAAATTTTAGTTATTTGTATTAAAATATAAAAGAATAAATAAAAAAAAATATATTGAGAAACAAAGATTTCAAGTATTTACAGTGTTATGAGATTTTGTTTTTGTACGTCATCTGTGCTAAGCCTCGTTTATTCTTTCAAGAGGATGGTGAAGAGATATTAATTTTTATAGGCTTCAAATATACATTTTTAGAAAACAACAAAAAATAATCAATTTACTATATTAGTTCATACAAAACCCCTGTAATTTAATTGGTTTTTCTAAACAAGCTATATATGACTATAAAAAAATTCTTATCTGCTCAGAGCAACAACTTAGTCATCACACTTCAACAGTTTTGGAGAAATTATAACTTTCTCCTTCAAGCTATTTACAAATAACTGTCAGACTTACCTATACAAGAAATTGCTCTTTCTCTCAGTAATAAACACTTAGTCAAAAGAAGTAGCTTGGGACTAGACAAGAGGTTACAAAATAATGTAGTAGTGGGAGGAGCCAATCTACTAGATTGGCTAAATATATTTGCATCTCAAAAAATCAAAGATGTGGGAGGTTCTTATTTTATATTCTAACTCAAATTCAAGTTTCTAATTCATTAACCATTACACACATTGTATGGTAGGCATAATAAGATATAAACTAAGTAATAAGACAAAGGGAGGTGCTATATGACAAACAAAAATTATAACTTTCCTACACTGAATATGTATTTCTGACAGGTACTTACTTTCTCTCACATACATAGCCATTCTTGTTCAGTACTGCCCTCTTTTTGCAAAAATTTGTTCACATGCCAAAAGCCTTTCACTCCCGAGCAACCCTTAAATCACATGGTTTAACTGATTTTTGGATGCAAATTATCATATAATAAACTTCCACCAATAGTAGTACCACACACCTATATGACTCCCTCTATGCTATTCTACCTATGACACGTAATCACCAGTTGACAGTGAGGAGGAAGGGTGGGTAGTGTGAGCGGAAGTAAGTACCTGTTGGAAATACATTTTCAGCGTAGGAAATTTATAACTTCTGACAAGGCACCTTACTCCCGCTCACATACATAGAATCCCGCACTGAATAGGTGCAAGGAACAGTGCAAAGAAGAAAGCAGAAGCATCCTTCAAAAGCATCCAAAGGACAATCTAAAGAGTGGACCCTCTAATAAGAGGATTATATGTGGGAGACCGCACCACTTCTGTATCATGTATACTCCTCGTTCAGATGTGAAAAAGGTGATACAGATTTGGGCAGAAAAATTGAAGAGCAGATCCTAATGGGAGAGAAAACAGTTGAACAGTGATCCTAACCACAATGTATTATAATTTCAATCTCCCTGATGAAAATAATGTGGGTAAAATAAGGGATGTGCTCAAAATGTGTAGTGGCTAGGGTGCAATGGACCTTACATGGCAAGTCAACTGCATTCAAAACTTGACTGCCAGGAACTAACATTTAAGCAAGGGTAGGACATCCATGTGGGAGTCATACCATCTTCATCTCAAATTCAGCTGGCCGGAGAGAGAAATCCAACCACTGATCTGTGAACAGGGTATATGTCAGTAGAGTGAAATAATATATATATATATATATATATATTTATACACACACACGCACACACATACATCCCACTCTAATCAAACAGACTGGAACCACCTCAAATTTAGTAACATCACTGACATAAAGACATCCAAGGGTAGTGCAAGAGGAAGAAGCGGAGCAACCAACAAGTGCACCCACCGTAACCCACAACACTGGGGTAGTGCACTCAAGGTGAATTAAGTGAAGGACCAGGGACATCGTGTGAGGACTTATGTTGATTGGTTCAGCTCTAAATCCAAAACTCAACCACAACGTGGTCTGCAACGAGGACAAAAGAACCTGAAACAAGACATACCAGGAGAAGTATGTCACATGTGTGGGTTCAAAAGGGAACATCCACTGTCTACCACAAAGGGAACAAGAACAAGTGACCCCTTGGTGAATGATATAAGCAACCACCATCGAATAATCAGAATGAAACATGATTAGTCAAATCTGGACAAGAGGAAGAAAGTGAACTAAAGCACATTGGATTGCCAGAAGTGCCAGGGTGCTAACATGGTAAGACCTTTTGTCCATAGACCATTGTCTTGAAGCCTCCTGCTGATTGACTCATGACCCCCCAACTTTGGAGATGAGCATCAGGGAAGAGAAACAAATCCAGACGAGGGGAAGAAATTGGTAAATCAGACGATGTGGAGAATATGTTCAACCACCAATACATATAGTCGAGAAGGGAAGGAGAAAAGTTAAGAGGAGAATCCAAAGAAACAATAGCAAGAGACCATGGGTCGTGTAGAATCTCCAGAAAATATTGCAAATGTGCCAGACCCAAAGAGAGAAGTGCTACCATAGAAGCCACATCCCCCAATATATTAGAACCTCACTCGCAGTAAGATAGTGAGCCGTAATGGTATGGTTAACAGAAAGCTCCAATGAATGCATTTGAGGAGGTGAATATCTGAAAAGAAACTACTCAAATAGCCAAGATTGTTTGCTAGATAACATGAAAAACTTATCCAACCAATCGATCTGCTTGTGTAAGAAGCAGGAGAGTATGTTATGACCGCCCCTGTTTGGAAGGAGCTAATCGAAGTCAGGCATCCAAGTAGTGGTGTTAGTAAAATCCCCCAAAATCCAGAAGTTGGGTAAAATGCAGACTACCTGACAAAAGATAGACAGAGCCGATACAAGTCTGAAGGGCAGTGCACAAAACTGGTACTGAATCACATGGTGAAAAAACATAAGATAGTGTCTGAAGAAATGAAAAATAAGAACATGTACCATGAGCATTCTCAGTCCTGCAGAAATTGCCCACCTTACTGTGATCAAAGACTACATGTTAAAACAGAGAAGAACCAGCAAGTGATTGAGGCAAGACCAATCTATCCAGAACTCTAATCAGCATCAAGCACACATGAGGAATGGAGAAACCAGTAGGTAGGGCAGGTAAAGAGAGGAAGGTACTAGACATGGAACATGAATAAAGATGGCAATGACTCAGAATGAAACAAAAGAATAGAATATTTCATCGCAGATACCCCACATGATGCTAAATGCATAGGAATTGCCCAAAAATACAGACCAGTGGAGTAAAAGAGCTGGCCGAGTCCCTATTAGAGGTGAATGGTAAACAAACAGTACAAAACAGTGTCCCATCCCAGAAGATCACAAAAGCAAAGAAGCCAAAGAACTGAAGATGGCAAACACTTCAACTTGGAAGAAAGGAGAAAGAGGTATCCCACAAAATCCCCTAGATATAGGTGGAATGCCTAAGAAATGAAGTGTAAGGTAGGCATTTCCTGCAGGAGAGTCGATAGGGTAAGACGAAGCTGGAAAAATTAGGTGGGGAATAAAATGGATAGGATTAACAGTAAGTAAACATCTGAACACAAGCACTGCCAAACGAGAAGTGAGAGGGTGTCATAAGTCTTCTGGGTGTGTGGAACTACTAATGGTGGTTTGTCATATGATAATTTGCATGCGAGAATCAGTTAAACCATGTGAATCAAGAGGTGCATGGGAGTGAAAGGCATGTAGCATGGAAAAAAATTTTTGCAAATAGAGCAGCAGCACTGAATGAGAATAGCTATGTATGTGAGCAGAAATAAGGTACCATGTCAGAAACTGATATTTAGCTTTTTTTCTGTATATTTCCTTTTAACACTTTCACCACAGGTATACTTTACTGCGCGAGACACAAGGTTTTAGTGTCTTACATTCAAAATTTAATTAAACTACTTTTTTGTTTACGTTATACCAATTACTATAGCATAAGAACTCAGCTAATAATCCATCTTCTCTATTTTATCCATCACCCCTCCAGTAACTACGAAATTAAACTCAAATTACTCACTATAAAATCATAATTGCTCAGACAAACCATAAATATTGCAGCCTTCAATTTTGTTTTGTTACAGAGCTATCAAAGAGAAAATCAGACCCCTCCTGCCACATCCTCTCTTTCAGGATTTGTTAATAGCTCTCTCTTACATTTAATAATATATTACCAATAGAAAGCCAAAGTTTATATCTATAAAATGACATATTGTATTGTGTTCTGAACAGATAGGTGTCAGTTTCACTTGTAGTACAGCTTTCATTCCCATGGGAACAGTAACAACTAGCTTGAATGAATTTATAACAGCTCTTGTCGCATAGTTAGAAAGCCAGAAAAATGTACGAGTTAGGGAAAATTGTCTACTTTTTACATGTTATTAATCTATATTCTTTGGTGCATTATTTAATTATATAAAAATTATTTAGTGCATTACTATCATTAGTATAAACAAAATAGGGTTAAGTCTTGTAGACAATTGACAGCAAGGAAAAAGAAGATTGGGTAAATACTTTATTTCTTGTTTTTCATGTTTATTCTTTATTTATTTATTATTATAAAAGTAACTAAAATGTAAAAATAGGGAGCTTTTTAGGTTGGTTAAGATTAGATTAGGTAAAATAAATAATAATAATAATATAATAAAAATGTTTCACAAGACACACACGCAAGCAGCTCGTAATAGCTCATGGGTAATGTAATTCGATAGCGTAACGTGAGCTGCACGTTCCCCATGTGATTTACAACTTATAACGACTCAGATAGTAGTTAGACATGATTCAAAGGGCAACAAAACAATAACATTTAATTATAAATAGATGTATACCATTACGAGCTTAAAGCTACTTAGGATAAACAAATGTAGTTTCATGTTACAATTTAAAGTCATTCTAGAAAGAAAAAAAGGGTAATTTAGATATATTTCAATTTATTTTTTGGTGGTTACGAGATTGGTCAAATTGATTGATCACTTGTAGAGCAGGGTAGACAAAATAAATAAAATATAGTTTTACTGAAAAAAAAAACGTTTGAAATGTATTTAGGAGGTTTTAGGGATTTTGAGGGAATTTGAGATTTTTGAGAAGAAGAAAAGTATTTTTAAACTTAACATGAAAATTACCTTGCACACTGACTATTCAAAACAAATACTCAATATATTCAAGGACAAATCTTTATTTTAGTTTATCAAAAATACTTCACTAAAAATATGATTTTTTGTATGTGGAAGACTTGCAATGTCAACTGAAAGACTGCCAAATTTCATGAAGATATACACATTATACTGAAAGTTAGAAGTATTAAATCTATAGACTTTAAACGAGTACAAAGAGGTCACGTAGTCAGTCAAATTGACCAAGCCAGTTTCGAGAGTTAAATTAAGAAATTAAAACATATATAATACCAAAATTTGAACCATAAACTATGATCTGATGTCAATTCCATTGATATAAGTAATAGTAAAGTTATTTAATAAAATTTTGAAAATAACTCTCTAAAAGGTCATGACATGCACTCTTTAATCTGCCTGCACCAAAAGGGTTAAAGTCTAGAAAAAACAGGACCATTAATAAGTTACTTAGATAAAAACTCAATGCAATACAAAATGATTAGATAAAAAAATTATAACCTTTAGTAAAACAGAATGGTACATGTATTCATGATGTACATTTTTACCTTGTTGTACACTATTTGTATATCTGATCTATAAAAGTTAACACAGAATAAACTAAACATTGAGCTATAACAGACAGACAGCTATACAAGTTTTTAACAGAGGTTAAAAATTAGAACTTAACTGAATAAAACCAATTAATAGAACTAGTTAAGTGTAGACCTATACTTAATCAAATTTATCACAACAGCATGAGATAGGAAGAAACTCATTGAAAGTATGCAAGTGAAAGACCCCCAAAAGTTTGTTAATCTCTAACAAGGTCACAGAAAAATGTAGTCCATGTCTTTGGCAAGTTTTATTAATTAACATTATGGAAATATTTGAATGTGGATTTAACATATTAAATAAAAAATGCTCCAAATGACCATATTAAACTCATTAACTTAAAATGGCAAGACAACCATGATATCATTGCTCATTCACTCACAAGAAACATATGGAATGCTGTTTAGCTTCAAGTTGAAATACAAATGCATTCAGGTTTTGATGGGTACTTGGTCTTCCGCAATCAGCATCATATCTAATATGTTAATATTTTCATACCTATGTAAATATAGTAGTTCTGAAAATCTATTAAAAGATTTCACACAATAGCAGTGCAACTGAAATGGAATCAATATGGCCTAACTTTTGTGTTGAAAAAACAAAACAAAAAACAACTTACTTTTGATGTTTATGTAAGTTATGTTAGCAGACAACAAATACTGTTTAGCCATTTTTGTTTAATAATTTATTTATGAACTTTTTAACTTAAATCAGAAATAATTACATATCATATACAATTATTTTTGTATAGCAAAAGTACCACACTTACCAACAAAAGGTGATTTAATTTTCTTCAAGTCCTCTGCCAGGTGGGAATGTCCACGAAATAAACCTGATAATATAATGTAAAAATTTCTAACAACCTATCAATAAGAATGATTTTTAAGTAAACAGAAGATGGATTTGAAACTACTTGAATAAAATAAATCTTTTAAGAAAGTGCACAAAGAATACTTTTATATAACTCTACTAATAATATCAGTGATGAGATATAGTACACTTATACAACTGCTGTAAAATTTTATACATAGAATATCCACAAGATTTGAATGAAAATTAAAATGTTAAAAACATTTGGCTCATTTAGTTTTAATTCCTGGTAACACTCTGTGTCCACTACTGTGGAGAATGATCAACACTTGACACAAGAGTTTTGTAACAAACAAGTTCTTAGGTTTTTTTAGATTAAATAAGAGTCTTGATTTTTTAATTTTTGATGTCACTGTTTTGGAAACAAGTTGGCAAGTCAACCTAAGCTTTACTGAAATCTTTTTTTTGCCTTACATCTACAAATCTAGAAAAGCTTTCAATTTACATATATTTCAAAATCACCATGCATCATATAACTATGGGTCAGAATATAAAGAAATACTTTTCGTCAATACACAAAAATATCAGGTTAGATCATTTTTATACACTCTCTTCCAGATTACGTTTTATATATATAACTAAAAACACCACCTATATTTACAAAATAAACATAATTCAAATCAAAACTGTCTAAATCAGTTGGCACTACATCATTTATTAATGAGATTTTGCACAGCAGAGCTCATGCTAAAAGACAGTCTGGTGATTGATAATATTTTAATAATGAATAAGTTTTACATAGTATTTCCTCAAAAATTATACTTATATTCTTATAGTGTTTACAAAATTCCTGAATCTAGTTTTGCCTATAATCCTAAATAATTAGAAAACATATGTTACAGAATATGCAACACACTCAATAAATCTATAAAACTACTATTCAAAAAGCACACAATTATGAACATACAATGTCTTGAGTAACAACTGATAAACTGCATATTCAATATTGCAACTGCACTTAAAAATTAAATATACTTTCATAAAATAACAATCAAATTTAACACATTTACAAATATATATTAAAACTGAACTTACCACTAAGCTTTGTTTCTTTATATTCTTTCCACTTTGGCTTCTATAATAAAACAATCTTTATTTTATTACTTACAATGTACATTTAAGCCAATTACCTATATACTTTAAAATAAAATATCAAGCTCTTCAGCAGTAAAAGATCCATCAGCAACATTGATTATGGTAATGGTAGAGGTTTTTGTTTGACTACAAATAAGTTTTTCTACTTGCACAAAATATGTAAATGTACTTTAAACAAGCTTGTTCCACAGTTCCACAGACAATTATTATGGCATGAATGCCTGTTATAAGATGGAGAAGCATGATTATAATTAATTATACTTGTCATAAGACATTAAATTAGGCCTTTTATATTTCTTAACACTACACTATTAATCTTGTCACATATGGATTTTCAAGAATTAGAAAAGTGAACAATAATAGTGTTTCAACTACAATATATTAATCATATTCATTGCCTACAACACGTTTTGTTTAATCTAGAACTCTTTGAGCCAGCTGGGATACAATGAACACAGTAGTGATCACACCACCATTTATATAACCATTTGCTACAACAACAATTGTTATTGTGTAAACACCTTTCACAAGCTGGCAAATCATGATTATAATTAATTAAAGTTGTCATAAGACACTATATTAAGCCTATTATATTAATTAACACTACATTCTTAATCTATTCCTTCAGGGATTTTCAAGAATTAGAAGAGCATACAATAATAGTATTTCAAGCAAACTATATTTTTCATATCCATTGCCAACAACGCATTTTGCTCAATGCTTCACCAGCCTGTAAAAGGTATTCATACCACAACAATTGTTGTAGTAAATGCCTTATATAATAGTGTTCCAAACACTACTATGTTCATTTTATCCAATGCAGCCTGAAAAGCTCTAGATTGAATGTAACATGTCATCAGAAATGGATACAACAAATACAGTGTGGTTTAAATTCTAAATCCCTAAGGGACTAGATTAAAAACGTTGTGTTAAAAAATATAATAAACCTAATATAATGTCTTCTAATGAATATAAATAATCATAATCATGCTTCCACTTACAAAGAGACTATTTACCAGCCTCAACATAAAATTCAGTGCTAAGATATCCCCATAATCAACATTAAGTAATATGAATTTTTTTTTTAATTCATTTAAACTTTTTTACCAAGCATTTAACAATAACATGGTAGTATTTTTCACATTTGCTGAATTAAACAATACCTAAATGTTCTTCCATAACCAAGCATTTTATAATTTAGGGTTTGACAAGAAATAATATACATTTACTTTTAAAACATTTATATACAACCTTAATGTTTAAACATAACTTCAACTATAGAAGTATTAGTTCCAAATTTTACACATGTATAAATATTTCAGTAATCTAAACTAGCAGTATTTTACCTCTTTTGACTGTAAATCTGTATGTTCAAGAGTTTCTTCATTACTGTCATCAAAATCTACTACTTGCCAATCCTTTCCAATTAATTCCTCCAAATCTTCACCCCACTGTTTAGTCTCCTCTTTATCATGTGGTTCAACATTCTCTTGAGCAATCCATCATCAGTAGTCATGTTATCACTTTCACCTTTAGTATCAGTTTCACTTCTAATTTTCATGCCATCTGGATTTTCATCATTAGATTTTGCAAGCATTTCATCTTTCCATTTTTCTTTTATTTTGTTAACATCTTTATCCTTGTCATCTAATTTTTCTTTAGAACTGTCTTCAGAAAACCCTAGATTAGTAGGTAGTTCAACATAGCATTTTCCTAGGTTAGACTTATCTTGATTTTCCTTCTGATCAGTCAAGTCACTTTTAATCACACTATCTGGCACTAATAACTTCCTTTTTAAATCTGTTTGTTCTGAAAAATTTTCAAGATCTGCCATCACTGTTATTTCTGCTCTTTTTGTTGTTATTAACTTATTACAATTTTCTCCAACTAAATCTGGATTAATTGTGTCACACAAAATTGCTACAGAAGTTGATGCAGATTCCATGCTTGAATTCAATTTAACTTGAGAAGCCTCCTTTTCTAGCTCATTTTTGCCCTCAGACTGAACTGCAGAAAAATTCTCTCTCACTGTAGGAATATGATCAATCACTGCAACATCTGAAATTTGCATATTCATGACTGTATGTGTTCTAATTTCATTTGGTTTTCTACCATCTATTTTATTTTCATTTGCATGGGTACTTTCCATTATCACATTATCCCCAGAATTGAAAACAGAAGTATCATGTAAAGGCTCATTACCATCACCTTCCAAAGCTAAGCCAGGTAATTCATTACTGTGTTCATCAGACAGTGTGTCAGTAATTATGTAAGATAATTCACTGTCTGGTTGTTCACTAAGGTTTTCAGTTTCATCTATATCTGAAAGAATAATAAAAACATCATCTGATACTGAAAATTTCTCTGTTTTTTTTGACGAAGATCTGGTACAAACAGTTTGATTTTTCCTCTTTCTAACACCTCCTCGTGTTCTGCGACATCTCCCTTTCCCTGATTGTGAATTTTGTCGTCTTCCAACCATTCTCTCTTTGGAAAAACTGCAAAATATAACTCCATTATAACAACAATACTTTTAAATTGTACAACAACAAAAGACAAAAACTCAAAACAATAACAACTATATATACACAAGTTTTTGAGCAAATTATCAACAACTGTTATAGAAAATTATAAAATTTTTAAATTGAAAAACTGGACTAAAAAAGACTACTAATCATATATTTTTGATACTCTGGCTTCACAGATAGATCTAACTTCTACAATTCTTAAACTCAGAAAATATAAAGCTCCAATAAAATTAAAATATTGGTCTCAGTTATATTTCCGTTTCCTTACAAATATTTCTTCTTTACTACTTGTCAAACTTTTTCAATACACTGTCAGAAGAGGATTATACATGTAATGCCTTTTCAGAAATAACTGTACTATGACACCAAAATTGTAGTAGTTTACTATATGTGTTGAATTTTGTGGGTAGTTTTGGTGATTTCCCATTTCCTTTCAACACACTCATTAGGCAATGATTTCAGCTAGTTGTACTTACTCAATTTGAAATATTAATTTTTTTTGTCCAAAAACAAATGTATAAATAGATAGTTTACTACATGAATCAGCCAGGAAAAAAATAATTTTCAAGAATACAGAGCATAATGTCATCTCAAATCCAACTTAGAAAAATAGAAGTTAAGCTCATGTTAGAAAAGTACCAGTAAAACCCAACAACTATAGTGTTACTCAAAAGGTCTATGGCATGCTCTTTGTGTTGTGTGGCATACTGACCATATCTCTTTAAATTAGTTTCAGCTTTAAATACTTGGAAAACTAAGCAGCAAATTGTTTGGAAATACATAGTTACACACTCAGTCTTTCAAATTAGGACAAAAAGCCCATGGCAAAAAAATGATGCTATAAGTGCATTAACCAGGACAAAATTCTGTTGTTGTTTTTTTCCTGAAGATATTCTTCCACATAAAAACATTTGGTACACAAGTATAATACCAGGCAAGTGTCCTCACAAAGAAAAACAATTAAAAACCTACAATAGGTTTTTGTACTGGTTAAATATTTTTAGCAAAATCATAAAATTAAAGACAGCTTTCCAAGTTTCACCACTATGAAATTCAACTTCCCCAACAAGTCAAAATCAAAATGAATCTTTTGTTTAATGCTAGCAAAATATAATGAAATTCTCTATACAATTTTTTGAAACACTGATGTTCTTCATTCTTTCAACTAACATAAAATTGAGCTTATCTTCTCTGTTTACTCTCTGTGAGGTAGTACTTAATACTAAATAATGCAATGATCATTCATGAACGAACAGCAGCACTTTAGAGAATCACTTAAAAATTGCTGGACAGACCTATACATTTAAAACAATAGTACAAACTTTTACAAATTTGACATTTGCCTTGGTTTGTTACAGAATCTACAAATTCACTTTAACTGAAATTTGATATTAGGCACTGCGAGGTGATTGTATCATTAAAAATTTAGTAATTTATCAGCAGTTTTATATTGTTTTTATCTCTGTATAAAATTATAATCTTTGATGCTATTGAAAGAAAAAATTAAGAAATTAAAGGAAAACAATTAAGAATTTTTTCTTGTAACAGCATTTTTTGACCGTCATACTTCATGTTTTTCGTAAAATGCCATAGCTTTTCCAATGGCTTTGCCGTATGCCATAGCTACTTTCAAGAACTGCAAATGCAACTCCTTCCATTCACTACAATTAAGGTCATTTACCAAATATCAGAGTGGACAGAGAAATATGTTGAATAGTGGATGGAAACTTTTTAAATTCTATGACAGAGAATTTCCAAACACTTTTATTTGTAAAATATAAGCTTTTTCTGATAACTAACATGTTATTTTTCCTACTATTTAAAGTTTAAAATTATTAATTTATTGTAATCAGGTAAGTTTTTTTTGAAAATTGTTTAGGTTTTATTACTGCTAAATCTAAAGCTGTGACCTTAGGTACCTAGCCCATAAGGCCTACCTATAATGTTTGTTTTAAGAATTGATTTTCTGTACTTGTGTTAGTTTATGACACAGGTTATTATACTGAAATAATACAGGTGTTAGCTATACAGGAAAAATAATTTATTTAAATCAAAGAGTAAGAATTACTGTTTCACTATTATTTAGTAGCTGCTAATATTTTTTAGATTATTTGGAATTAACAATTAGTTAAGTGTAAGTATGTGTGTACATATGTGGACTGCAGATGCAATATTAGAAGATAATGGTACCAGTAATAATTAATATATGATTTTCTTGTTATATTCATCCACAATCTCATGTATAAACTGTGAAATAATGTAATTTTAGATAAATTTACAAATAAACTAAGGCTATCATTAGCATAACTTCAATACGGTTAGAGGTAGTTCAAGGTTAGTGGGGTGGAATTTATAAAGGTTTGAGAATTGTGATCTTGATTAGACTTTCAAAAGGCTCAAAAAGGTACAACACACTACACTTTAATGTTTCAGAGTAAACTACTGCTAGCTTTGGAGAATACTGTCCTATTAGACAAGAAAAATAACAGAAATAAGGAATCAAAACATGAAAAGGATCGTTAAGGTAAAGGTTGCTTCGAGAAAGGGTGAGAAATAAAGTGCTAAATTTATTAACAGTACATACTAGAAAAACATTGAAGCTACAGAAGTCCAGTTAGCACTGAAGTACTAGTCTTCAACAGAATTTGAACCTTTGTCTGCTTGCAGTGAGGAAGGAAATGAGTCACAGTTGAACATGCTAAGTGGAAAATTCTCATATGTTTACTGACTTACTGATAAAGTTCTATTTGCAAAGGAGAGCATAAGACTGAATTGTCAGGTGCTAACATAGAGGACGTTATAGAGCATGTTAACAGGTTAGTTGCTAATACCAAGTATCATTCTCTTTTTGCAGTGAATGTAGAAGTGAATGATATGTACTGGACACTGTAAATTAGAAAATCTGCTTGCTTAAAAAAAAGGAGAAAAACAGTTATGCAGAGATCTGCTCATACTGCTTACCCTTCACCATGTTATTCTTTGTCAATTCTCTATCACACTGACATAGCAGTGAATGGAAAAGCAAAGACAGCCCCTACACTATTTGAAGGGTTACATTAACAACCAACAAGATTATGTCATTGTTTCATCAAGGGAGCCTAAAACTGAATAAAAGCTTCAATACTCTCAGGTTCCTGCTCATTAATACGGACACTAACAGGTCACAAACACCCACCTACCTATATCTAACCTTACTCATCAATGGCTTCACCTTTATTACTTGTAGTAGCAGAAATATTCATGCAGCATTTTGAACACACCATTTTAACAACATATTTTCATGAACCTCTAATATTGGTAATATACACTAACAATAAGTTTATTTTAGGGACTTTTCATGCTCATTTCAACAGCTAATTTTACAGCATAAAATTTCCCATAGAACTTGAAATCAATAACACTCTTCCATTCCTCAACGTTCTGGTTCACAAGGATACGAGTTTAGAAAAGTTGACCATTACCATTTATCAGAAGGATACTCAAACAAATATTTAAATTTTCGTTCATGTCATACAATAGCTATCAAAACTGTGATTATTAAAACATTAAAATCTAAAGCTACAAGAATTTTTTTTTTTTTGAATTTCACGCAAAGCTACACGAGGGCTATCTGCGCTAGCTACAAGAATATGCTCCTAATTTTACTTAGATGAAGAACTTAAAACAATTTGAGAAGGTTTTCAGGAATAACAATTATCCAAAGAAAACGATTCATCGTATGTTATATGGTTCACCTGTCTCAACTACTACTAATCATCTGATAATCACAATGAAAAGAAAACAGCATTTCTTCCTTATATAACAAGCCCTAGGGGAAAAACTTCATAAAATAATAAATAAACTAACATCCCCATAGTTTTCTTAAGTGTTCCTACACTGAGCAATAATAATTTGAATAAACGTATTTTTATAACTCAGTACATTGCTGCCCAATGAACTTATGAAAGCTCTGTTAATAAAACTTAAAACTGTCGAAAACTCGCAAATAAAAGTATTTTAACGTGGAGAAAAGTCCGTGTATAATTGCACATATTAATTTACTTACGTTATAAGTCTTTAAAAACAACTACTGCTCACACTCACAGTTAATAGCTATGTTTTCACATTATCACCATTACTCACTCAGACACTGTTAGGCACAGGCTTAATTGGAGTTAGGCTTAGTTTTTGTTCCAATAAATCGTTTTACCATTCCAACCTAAAAGTTAGACGTATTTAAATGAAAATTAAATACGTGGAATTTCGGAAATTACTGGGTACACTAAAAGCCTCTATCATTAACTTACCTAATATGATTAAAAATTACTCGACTTCACACGCTTAATCCTTGATAATAGTATTAAAATTATCTGCTTCTCAAAAATTCTAAATACCCATTACATCATGGTTACTTGGCCTATAGTATAGTACAACGTCTTGTCAATAAACATACGAGTGGTACTGATATGATAATTTTTCTCTGTTTTGGGTGTTTTTATAAACTAATATTATGTAATATAGTAATCACTGATCAACGGAATAAATAAAAACTCCACGGCAATATCAGTACATTTCTTACTTAGATATATTATTAATTAAATGCTAAACCTGTGCTTAAGGCGATTGTTGCATTTCTGTTAAGATGAAATATAGCTTAAGGCAAAAAGACACACATACCATCATATCTTTACCAACTGTTTTGATTTTATCTATTAGACGATGATTTTTGGATATAACAATAGAATAGTTTCGGGATCAGTTGTGTTTCCTTCTTCAGCCTCTAATTTAACAGACTTGTGAACTGTGTGTCTGTTAGATATAAATAATTTTTATCCTATTTTGCTTTGCAGATATCTCCACCAAAATGTCCTCTTTTAAGACTGTACTGTTTTCTTTTAAAATTACTGTCATGCAGTGATTAATTTCGTTCTTTCTTTTCTCTCTCTCTCTCTTTCTCTCCCTCTTTCTTTATTTTACTCTTCTTTATACATGTAAGTTTTACTAAAAACAGAATGACTCACTATTCGATTAGCAGCCTGAGTTGCTGGTGGGTGTTGTTGACTAGTTTCTTTCTTTTTAGTGTATCATTATTAGAGAGATGGTACAAGTAACTCTTGTTTAAATTCGATGACGAGGAACCCACTTTGAGACTAATAATGGCTGGAGACGGCTTGAATGGGTAATGAAAAAAAACTTTAATATAAGTTTAACATAACAGCAAATGCACAACGTTTTATCATGACCTGATATGACAAAACCTTGTCGAAACGTTGTGCATTTGTTGTTATGTTAAACTTATATTAAAGTTTTTCTTCATTACCCATTCAAGCCATTATTAACCCTTGTTTAGCTTTGCGCGAATATCCGAAACTTGCTGACTAACTAAAATCAAGGGCATATATATATGTAGTCATTGTTTCGTTATGTTTTCTGTTACGTGCAATCAAGGGCAAAAGGTGGTATAGCAGTTTAAATCGCCAGATTTTACCACTTCGTAACTAAAAATAATAATATAGTTTTATTCAGATACAGATACACCGAAATTTGTTTGCGCGGGTGTTATGCATTTAGTTAACGTCATTATATATATATCACATAGTTGTTTGTGAGCTAGCTTTGGTCCTCACCTCAAGCTAAGATTACATGCTACAGTAGACATTTGTGCTCTCTTGGCCAAGTTTCTGCCTTGTATGTTTTTGAGGTGTGGATCACACCCAAAAACATGGAGTAGCGGAAAAGTATGAACAAGTAAGCAGGAACTGAGAGATAATTGCCTCTTGAAAATTTAACTGGAAATGATCTCTGATATAAATAACATAGATTGCGGGATAACGAATATGGTCTTTTGTATGAATTCTGTCTTAGTGGAATAAAGACAGTGCTTTTTATTACTTTTCCAGAATTCAAAAATTTATATATTGTTGCGTCATCGAGATCACGTCACTATTCTCACGCCTTCTACTTTCTAGAACTATCCTGTACTTTGGCGAATGCTCTAGCATTTACTAGATATAAGGTAGTCTAGTATATAAAAGAGGGTGACAACGTGACGGCAAGGTAAT
>NW_013665613.1:1340215-1349858 GCF_000517525.1 Limulus polyphemus
ATACCAAACCTGAAGAAGAATCACTAATAGCTGAAGCTTCCTAATTTGGTATTGAATATGCCTCAGGCCACTTGGTGAAATAATCCATCATCACACAAATGTACTTGTTTCCACCACGAGTTTGGGGCCATGGACCAGCAATGGCTACACTTTCCATTGGTGCGCCAACTTAATATAACTTTATTGGAGCATGTCCCTTATGCTTGGATCCCCGTTTAGCACAATGTGTACTGCAGGTCCTGCACCATTCTTCCACATCTTGTCTCATACATATCCAGTAAAATCTCTGCCATAGGTGACTCAATTTCTTCTTAACTCCAAGATGCCCTCCTGTTAAACTATCATGGGATTGACACAGCACAACTTCCCGTAACTTTCTCGGCATAACAGTTTGCCAGGTCGTCACTTTCCCATCTGCAGTTTCCCATCTCTGGACAAGAATACCATCTTCAAGCTTCAACTAGTCCCATTGTGCCCTATAGTTCTTTGTCACAGGGCTTAAGACTAGACACCTTCTCCCAAGCAGGGTGCAAAACACTTGCTTGTAGAAATTTAATTATGGACAGCCTTTCCTGCTGTGGCATCTTCCCTGTGTTGAAGTTGCTGGCATTGAGCTCTCTTGTGCCCAGGTTTGTTACAGTACCAACAAAGTCCCTCAAACTTCTCTGAGGGCTTCCCTTTTCTGGCCTTGAATCCTGATGACTGTACCAACCTTGGTACTTCTGTGCTGGACTCAAAATAGGATTCGAATTCAAGAGCTCTGGCCATTGCATCCTGTATATTCGAGGGGTGTGCTTGCTCCACTTGTATCTTCAATTGTGGACTGTCCAAGGCGTCTACAAACTGATCCCTCAGCAACAGCTTGAGGACATCAGGTGGCACAGTTGGGTAGGCCTTGTGTGCCATACTTTCCAAATCCTGTGCCAGCTCTTGCAGACTCTCCCCTTTAGCACGGACTCTCATCCTAAACCTAGCCCTGTAGACTTTGGACTGATTTTGAGTTTCATACCAGATTTCTAGAGCAGCTACCAGTGCTCTATAGTAGTGCCTGTCATCTGCTGACAACTGGCCAAGTATTTCCAGTGCCAACGAATCAGTTTCTGCTCCTCTGTCCATCCATTCTTTTCTGCCAGGAGCTCAAATAATTGTGCTCTATATGTTTCCCATGGTGCCTTCACATCGAATTCCTGTGGCTTCCTTCGTTCTAGATCACCCATATTGCTGACACTCATGTCTGTAATGTGACTTCTGGCAGGACTTAAGATGTCTGCATTAGAGTTCAGCTGCGGGAACAGGAAGGGGCTTCCTGTTGTCTGGAGCTGATTAGGTCCATGGTTAATATATCCTCCCTGTGTAGAAAACAGTAAATCGTCCTTTAATGTATTTAATTCACTTTGAAATTTACTAATCTTTTCCGTTTGTATATGCTGGCTTTCTCTCAACTGTTAGAGACTTCCTTCCTGTTTCTTTTTTTGTTCCAGTTGCCACTGGTGCTGGTTTTCTTTCCACTGCTGTAGTCTCTCTTCTTGTTTCTTTTCTTTTTCCTCCAACAACTGCTGCAGTCTCTCTTCCTGTTTATTTTCTTTCTCTTCCAACCACTGCCGTAGCCTCTATTCTTGTTTCTTTACTTTCTCCTCCAACCACTGCTGTAGCCTCTATTCTTGTTTATTTTCTCGTTCTTCTTGTTCTTTTCTTTTTCCTCTAACAACTGCTGTAATCTCTCTTCTTGTTTCTTTCCTTTCTCCTCCAATAACTACTGTAATCTCTTTTCTGGTTTCTTTTCTCGTTCTTTTTGTTTCTTTTTTTTCTCCTCCAACAACTGCTGTAATCTCTCTTCTTGTTTCTTTTCTTTTCCTCTAACAACTGCTGTAATCTCTCTTGTTTATTTTGCTGTTCGAGCTGCCACTTATGCTGGTTTTCTTGCCACTGCTGTTGTCTCTCTTCTTGTTTATTTTCTTTCTTTTCCAACTCCTGTTGTAGTCTCTTTTCTTGTTTATTCTCTCGTTCTTCTTGTTTCTTTTGCTTTTCTTGTATTGCTACCATCAAATCTGCTAAGCTGTAATTTGATTTGCCACTTCTCGTTTCCATCTTCTTTTTTTTTTGTTGTTTTTTTCTTTTCCATCCCACTTTCTGACACCAATTTGTTACGTATCTGCTTGTTTGTTAATTCCCGGTAGAAATTCTTTCTGAGGAACCTCGGCGATACAAGTCCTTTCTTGATTAAACCAGTTTATTCTTCCTCGATACAAACTTTTAGTACACAGTAATTCCACAGTCAGTACGTTTCTCGTCACTTTAAAATTAACAACTTTTATAATAGACGCTATAACTCACAGCGATTCACAATCTCGATAATTTCGCTCTCTACAAGTGCAAAACACACACTAGCTCGAAATAGAATCGTAGATTACCGTAATTACTGTTCGCTTATCATACAATCAATCCTGCTGGCTTTTCTCGCCAGGTTTATATACTAACAAAGAGGCGTCTCGAAAACATGCGGAGTTCCCCGATAATTCGAGAAACTCAGTCACGCATGCGTCAGCAGAGTCACGTGACTTCCGCTGTCATAACAGTATCCTTTGAACTTCGCGTTAGTGGGCCCAAACTGATTATTCTGAGAAAAATCCATAATAAAAGAATATCGTTGTTGTGCAAGTCTTTCTTCTTTCTGAGAGAGTGAACAGCCAAACTTGTAAATGCTTCAGTAAAGTACACTAGACTTAGCACGTGTGGAGATGACTTTCTCTAAAGGAAGACAGATGTATGATCTAGAGGGAAGCCCTCTCCTGAATCTTGAACTTTTACCAATATTGGAAAGGTCCATGACAGCCATCACCTTGTTAATAAGAGGTTAGAAAGAGGGCCCTCTGGAGAACCCGAAATACCTTATGAACTGCCCTCTATGACAATGAGCCTAGGTAATGTAGGAGCCCAATGAGGATCGTTTGGGTGAGATGTCATCTTAGAGAAAGAGACAAAAAGTGAAGTGAGAGAGTTATATTTTATACCGATGCAGAAAGTAAAACAGATTACTTTTTAGTGGAATAGGTGTTACTTAATCAAAATTATATATACATATATATATACCTTTTCTGATGCCAACTAACATGAGTACACTGACTTGTGGAAATGATGCAGTCTCCCAACAGTTCATAGCTAGTGACTATTCTGGGTATTAAAGGAACATTCCCTGTGGTCAACCGTATTAAGCCAAGTCTAAGTATTAGTATGCAAAGTAGTAACAGAATGAATATTAATTCTGGAAGCAAGAAGTCTGGCTGACTAGTGTAGTTTGGCTAGATCACTATGGTAATGATATACAAGCCCTAGGAAGTCTGTTGATGCTATTGATGTATGTGGCGATGTGTAAAAGTTAGAAACTGACGTGTATGTAAACATTCATTTGTAATTATGTATATTCAAGTGTGGCAAACATGTATGAAACTTTGCACAAAATAATTCATTTAATTATATTTATCCAAAGTTGGTTTGAGTAAACACTGATATATAAGGTAGCAACAGAATAAATATTAATTTTGTAGACAAGATTTTTGGCTGAATAGTCTAGTTAAACTAACTTCTACAAATAAGAGTTTATTTTGTGAGGCCTGTAATGTACTGTGAGTTTCAACACTTATACGGGACAGCACATTAGCGAACCATAGCTATCGAAGCATAGAGTATATTAGAGTAGCTTCAGTTGATTACTATGGTAATAACATAAAACCTTGAGTGGCCTGTCAAAGCTATTGATGCATATGATGATGCGTGAAAGTTGAAACTTATGTGTATGTGAATATATGTTTGTGATTATGTGTATGCAAGTTGATGGGAAGACATCTTGAGAGAAGAAAATATGTTGATCAGTTGATGAATCAAGCAAAAGGCAACTGCCCAGTGTCCTAATGCAAATACACATTTAAATATATATAAATTGTTTTAATTCTGTGTTACACATCTCTTATAATCTGTATATTTATTAGCTTAATCTCAGTTAATAGTTGAATCGAAGTTTACTCCATAATTTAACCTGCCTGTCCTCCCACTATAAAATGGACCTATCTAACATGCTTTGTGGAAATCAGTTTAACCTAAGAATACCACACAATGTCAACCTAGAAGTCTGTGGAGACCTCAAACAGATTGATGCTCACAGATTTTAGAGCACACCAGCAAAATATCGGGAAATGTTCCATTGAAAGACGTGGTGTAACAAAACAGAGGCAATATCTAACGCATCTATTCATTTGTTAGTATCACTATATTCCATTCTAAAGAGGAGCTTTCAGAGCTAAAGTTCAGCAAAAAATAATATAAGCCTAGAAAGCTCAAATTCTGCTGGCTAAAGTGATTGAAACTTTATCTTGGAAGCCACTCATAGCATGATTATCACCATCAACTGATGTTAATATACAGGTGTTGACTTTCACCACCACCTAAGATGTTTCAGTCATAGACTCATTGAAAACTGTAGTTAGAGCTCTAAACAGCATCTCAGTGAATATAACCCAATAAGCTACACTTCAGCATCTTTCTATCTAGAATTGACATTCAAGCACAGGCCATGAAATGGGTGGAAGCATAGAACCTTTACAAAAGGGGGGAATCAAATACTGAAGCATTGTATCCACCATTGAAGCTAGAGGAAGGAGTTGTAGCAGTTTATATTCGAACTGGCCCATACGTGAAATTTCAAAGAGATCATTTGCTAAACAATCTCCACCTTGGAGGATCTGTTGTCAGAGATTAATGCAACTAGGAGAGTTGCAATTTAGTCTGCAATTTTCTCCTTTTCTTTTATTACATATATCACTACCTTTCTTCTTGATAACATAAAGGTTATCATCATCAGTGTTCAAGTGTTTTGTGCAAGACACTAACCATCTTCTGAATAACATAATGGTTAACCTCTTCAAAATTCAACTATTTTGTGTGCAGTTAATCATTATATGTCATTACACTTCTTTTTTGATGACATCTCTCTCGGTGGTTCAGTGGTAAATCTGAAGGCTTATAACGCAAAAAACGGGTTTCAATACCTGCTATGGTCACAGCACAGATAGCCCATCTATTAAAAGCTTCAATGTTAGAGTGTATTTTGCATGATTGATCAACACATAACATTCCGCTATTCTTTTTTTAAATGGCTTGAAGTAGTTATCTTTGTTTTTGTGCATGAGTTTATCATATGCAACATAACCCTTATTTTTTCAATAACTTGAAATAGTATGGGCACTTTTTACTGACTGCCTTCTCTCAAATCCATTAGTCAAAAATTAAGGATAGCTAATACTGCAGGTAGTACTTCAAAAATACCCAAAAAACAAACAAAAAGTGGACTCGTAACTTTAACTGTTTGGGAAATAAAGATTGATTTTCACTTTATCACTCCGTGCTTAGTCTCTCTTTTGCTTAAGCACAATCAAACTCGCAGATTTACTACATGATACAATGCTTTAGCGAATATACCTACTGTTATCTGTAGGAACTACCTGAAAGTTGTATCTAAAAATACGACATACTACATCATTATTCCCAGAAAATGCGGGTTATACTCAAGTAAAATGTGTAGTATCGGACTAGTAACTTTCATTCATGCGATCTATCATTATTTTTGAACCTCAATTTGTCCTGTAGGAGTGTTTCCTACCTGCTCCTGCAACCAACTGCAGAGTGCCTATGACTTACTTCGCATCTGGCCAGTCAAGTTTTCAAAATTACTCCACTTTTTACGAGAATAAATATTTTATTTTTATTCATATTCACTTGTGTTTGTATATTCTTCATATTCTCTGCTTAACGTTTTTTGAATATGCTTCTTAGGCTGTATTTTAATACATTTCTGTTTGAAATGTTTACTTAAGTTCCCCTCACTTGTAAAAATTTGTTTACAATAGTGTTGTAACGTGTACTATCATTGGGCAAATTTCCTTTTGAATTATTTGGTAAAAATGTTGCGAAGTTCATTCCATGTAACTATAATAAATTAGTGTATTTCTACTATAATATTTCTATAGGTTACATTCATTTTGACAAATGTTGTAATCCTAAGTTCCCAAACAGCGTTGTAACATACATTTCAACATCAATAATACTGTTACGCCTCCAGTCGTTACTTAATTTTTCCGTAAATTCTTTCCGACGAAACTTTAGCTACACAAGTCCTTTCTTAAATAAAACTGGTTTATTCTTTCCGAATACAACTTTACGATACACTTAATTTCAACAGTCGCGCTATAATTCTCAACGAACGTCTCACGTGCTCGAGTTCAATTAAACACTCTCTGACTGCAGTTCAATTACTCACTACACTGTTCCCATCACGTTGTGACCATCTTATATATACCAGCTACCCCCAATCTAGTAATCTCCCGATAATTCACGAAGGTTCGAGAGAAGGAGTGGCATGATACTAGTAACGTGACCTCCTCTGACACAACAATACTAATGCCTAAATTACAAATACAAAACTTACAGAATTTCCTCGCTAATCGATCAATTAACTAAATGGTTGTTATAACTCCCACTTCTAACACTGAACAAATTTCCTGATATTAAACTCAATCACTAATTCATTACTTAATAACTTGTCACCAACTCATTGCTTACTGAATCTCGTATTTATAACGGACCCTTGCTTTTAAATATAAACGAAGTTTCTCGAATCTCAACATCCAAGAACTTTCTAGATATTGCATCATCATCATGATTAGAAGTTCCCTCTAGTAAACAAACATCTAAATTAAAACACTGAAAATATAGCTTACCATGCTACTGCCCCTTCCTGGAGATTGAGACCCTTTGAATAATCAAATTCTTTTGTGATTTTCTTTTACATAGGTTATGTTATGGAGATGGGATAGACTCTTCTATATATTGTTGTCAGTTAATTAATTACTGTCCTTACACTGGGAGAGTTCTCCCTGGATAGCGGGTCAAGTGAATCAAATAATGGCTCAATACTCGGTGATCCTCTGGAAGTGGTCACAGCAGGAATCCTGAGCTATTCTGAAAGTGGACTTCCACAGACATATTCTTCTATGAAATTACTCTGTTGGCCATTCTCTCATCAACGTATTTCAAAAGATGATCCCAGTGGATGGCTTTTGTCTTGGACCACCTGTACGTCTCATACACCACCTCATTGATCCTTTTCAGTACAACATATGGCCCTTCCTAAAACCTGCTTAACTTTGGACTTAGTCTATTCTTGTGGCAGAGATTTTACAATAATACCATGTCACCCGGATGGAATCCAATCTTATCAGCATTAACATCATAGCAACTTTTCGTTTTATCACAAACTTATTTAAGTATTTCCCATATAAAGTCATGCATGACATCTTTATTATTCAGATTCACGAGAGCTCTTCCAAACATCAATCTACGAGGACACGCCAGCGTGTTTGGTTTCACAGTGTTCTTTTTATTAAATTAAGATTTATTTCTAATAACTACTGATATTGGTATTTCATTTCTTTCTGGTACATTGATCAACCACTCTCCTTGTTGTCACTGGAAGTTCAATCTCTGGTGTAGCAATTGCCATATAGTGCACAGGAATTTTCTGATAATATACTATGAAGATATATGAATCTAGCCTAACCTCATACCTATGTCTGGGTGTGAAGGCAGTTCTCAATATGCGCTCTTTTTTATGCCACACATTATGAGGTGCAGAGAAGCTTCCTATAGTAAGGGCAACTTCTAACTGTTCTCTTGATGAAACTTTATGTATACCTATTCACATCAGTTCCTCTTCCTTTTTCATCCCTGGAGGCAATTTCCCACCTTTAATTACCAATTCAGATTGACCCTAGTACCACTGTCGATCAACATACTGCTAGGTTTCCCATCAAGAAAGCTGGAGACTCGTGGTCTGATTTCTTTGAATAATGAAATTGTCGTCTCATTTGAAGCAGGTGAAGTATTTTCAGCTGAAAATTTCCACATAATATTAGCTAATTCCCGTTCTGTAATATGTGGTTAATTCTTTGTTGTTCCTTTGATCTGATTATGCTCTAAGACACATCCTCTGGGTATTGTCTCCTTGGCCTAATAACAGCTGTTGATTCCTTGCAGTCTTGGCTGTAATGGCCATATTTTTCACAAGTATAACATTTCCCCCTTTTCCACATCCTTTGGAAGGAGTTTTTATTCCACAAAGGTTTTCATCTGCTCTTTCTCACAACTTGTATCCTTTCAATTTACACTTACAAAACCCATTTTATTGTGGTTTATTTTCCCCCAATCTGTGTAGCTAGCTGTCTGACTAATCCTTTCAATTCTTCTAGACAATCTTTAAAGGAACTAATGTTTCATTACTATTTTACCTGATGATCTCGTTATTTAAATATGGTGCCCTTAGTAGTTTATTTGTAATATAAATGGTTTCAACTTCCACTGTCCACTGGATATTTACTTTCATAGGTGTACGCCTATTTTAGTTCAATACAATTATCATATTGTTGCGTCAGCGAGGTCACGTGACTAGTGTCACGCCACGTTTCTAGAACTATCCTGTTCCTTCGGGAGTGCTCTAGCATTTGCTAGATTGGGGGTGGCCTGGTATATATAAGATGGTCACAGCGTGACGTGAGAACGTGTGTAGGTAGTGAGTAATTGATCTGCAGTCAGAGAGTATTGTTGAAGTTCGTTATAGCGTTTGTTTTAGCGCGAATGTTGAAATCAAGTGTATCATAAAGTTATATTCAGAAAGAATAAACCCGTTTTATTAAGTAAGGACTTGTGTCGCTAAAGTTTCGTAGGAACGAAGTTACGGAAAGTTAATTAACAAACGGAGAAGTAACAATATGATCATCTGTTATGGCATCTATAAATTGGTCATGTGCCAACGAATCCATCATTTCACGTGGAGCATCCGAGTAAGATAATTGGACAAGCCATTACAAGTCTTCTGCAAGTTTGGCTAAATCCTCTTCTTTCCTCTGTACCATTTTTTGACACTTTATTCTGAATACTCCCACCTGGTGCGTCAATCCAAACCTGTTGGATGAGGCAACTATGAGCGCTTGATCGTCGTTAGGCTCTTAGCTGTAAGGTTACTTAATGTTGTTAAAGCTAGTTCTTTTATATGGGCAGGAAAACGAATAACTTGTTCACTGTTTTATCTGTTCACTCTCGAAATAATTTCCAACCGAACATGATATACCTCCTGTGGTATCTTTCCATCGTAGTCCATTGATTTCTCAATCAGGCGCTGTTGTTGAATTGACCAGCTACAATCTGGAACTAGATTTGGTAATGACATGGCTGAATAAGTGATAAGGGGGTCTTTAATTGTGTACTTTTTGTTTCAATTTCACATAAAGCTATTGGAAGGCTAGTTGCGCTAGTTGTCCTTGATTTACAAGGGATAGACTAGCGGGAAGACTTCGAAGGCAGTTAATTAACTCCGCCCATCTCCAACTCTTGGGTTACTCTTTATCAGTGAACTATGAATGGTCGTCACATAATAATGCCCTCATGGCTAAATGGGCAATCATGTTCGGTGACAGGATTTGAGCTCGTGACCTGCAAATTGTGAGTCGAGCATCATAATGTTGCGTCAGCGAGGTCACGTGACTAGTGTCATGCCCCCTGCTTTCTGGAAGTATCTTGACCTTCGTGAATTGTCGGG
>NW_013665613.1:1350304-1371610 GCF_000517525.1 Limulus polyphemus
TGTCGCTAAAGTTTCGTAGGAACGAAGTTATGGAAAGTTAATTAACAAACGGAGACGTAACAATAACCACCCGACCATGTCAGACCCCAGGAGCCTTTGAACCCAGAAGCGGAGCGCAGGTATTGTATGCTAGTTAGTAATAAGCGCTTTTATTTCAGATCAGTAGCTTTCTTTAATTAGTTTAACACCATTATATATTTTATTCTTATTAGGCAGGTACTTTAGAGAAGAATTCGTAATAATCCGAGTGAAAATTATGAAATATGAGATTTAATTAAATTACGTGTGACACGGAAGATAGGGATTTCTATTATTACTTTGGTTTGAACCACCTTTTTATTTACTGCTACTACTAGAACCTTTAACAACAGTCTAAGTTCTAACGCGACTGCCGAAAAAAATTATTGTTAGTATGCTACTGTTAAGTAAAAAAGGCTCCGTTAGTGTTAGTTGAAAGATTGTAAAATATTAAAATTTTAATTTAAGGTTGACGCTCTGAAAGCTAGTTTGCAAGAATATTATGGTTAAGTAATGTTTACGTATTTGTAACACTAAAAACAAAGGTTAAGTGTCGACTCTGACTAATCTAAGTGAAACTGAAAGCCGATATACCTTGTCAAACTCAAAATCCTATTCTCGGTTATCAAACTCAATCAAACTTCAACAGTTCAAGTCAAAATAACGGTCCACAAAACCATCGGAACGGATCTGAACCAACAGAATTGCACAGGAACGGGTCTGTTTTATCACATTATTTTGCTATTAAAAAGGGTGTTTCTTATTAATGCAACTTATTATGTACGTCTATGTCCTATACGATGTTTGTAGTATTGTACTTCTGTAATTGTATAATATGTTTATGTTAAATGATATACCACTATTACAGGGCTTACAAACAGGGATAGTTGGTAATACCACTAGTACTAGTATTACTAATAATATTATTACTGATATTAATAGTATACTATTTTATTGAATTTTGAAATTGAATGCAGTTCAATACAATAACATAATTGCATCATTCATTCATTGTTATGGTTATGTACAAATCACAAAATTAATTTTTATAAGCAAAACTGCTACTTTTAATTTATGTAATATCTTATTAATACTAAACGATTTTATAACACCAAAATGTTTTTATTTAATTAGACACTCAATTTTTCAGTTTACAGCTTCTTCAGGAGCATTCACTAAAAGTAAAACACACTGAAACTGACAGTACAAAGCTTGAAGTTGGGGTATTTAGTAATACTACTAGTACTAGTATTGTTAATACTAATAACAATACTACTAGTAATATTAATAGTATACTCTTGTACAGAATGTAGTCTACTAATGATAACATAATTTCAGCTTTGTACTGTCAGTTTTGGTTTTGGTTTTAGTGAATGCTCCTGAAGAAGCTGTAAAGTGAAACATTGAGTGTCTAATTAAATGACATTTTGATGTTATAAGGTTGTTTAATTTTAGTATTAATATGTCTTCTATACACCAATATGCACTACAGAAATTAAAAATTATCTTTTATTATTAACCTTGTTTCTTTGCTTTTGAAATCGGTTTTGGATCTCTTCTGGTCCATACCTGTGTTTTTACAAACTATCAAAATTAGATAGTAAAGACAAGTTTATTATAACTTAGTACAACTATTAGTACTACTACATACGTATAGTGAAAATTATACCTAATATTTGTTCAAAGCAAGTTATCCACAGTACATAAAACATGACTGCTATAAATATACTCAGTAATAAGCATAGCTAATTAAACATTATGTTCAAACTATGTTACTTACAATGATTAGAATCCATTGTTTCATCAGTTCGTTACCCTTGCTGTTTATTATATTTTAATCTGTAAGTTAAAGTAGTAGTACTAATATTAGTACTAGTAGTATTGTCAATACTGCTTTGAAAGTTGGACAGCCAAAGAAAGTGGATAAGCAGATTTAAGCTAAGACTCGGGATATTAATGTATTTGCTTTAATTTTAAAACTTGTTTTATTTATCATTCCCTATGAGTCTTGAAGTATCACATGTTAAGTTATTTAATAGTGTAAATAGAGCTTCAGTTTTATTTATTACTAGTGGTAGTTCATACTGTATTTCAAGAAGTGCTCAAATAACTTTCAAAACATGTTAATACTCTGTGTGGAATTACAAAACATTTAGTGAATCTGAGAGAAGCAGCAACTGAAGGGTAAGCTATATGTGATAATGGTATGAAAGTAGACTAATCTTGCTAATAAGATTATTATATTGCACACTTAGTCTTCACAAAATAGGAATAATGAAACACATTGTTTTAATATTTAGAAATGACCAAAGAGTTGCAACAAAATGTGTGTATAATGAAAAAGGGAGTTACTTTCACCTAATCAATTATTTTCACATGAGATGGCAAAAAAACAAGCTTTAATGAGATAAATCGCACATCACAGGTAGCCCATTGAGTAGCTTTTGGATTATATAGATAGTTGGAATGACTAAAAATAGTAATAACTGGAAAATGTAATTTTGATTAGTTGATTATTTTCATGAATTGTGGTACTAATCAATTAAGCTAAACTTGAAATTGAAAATAATTAGAAATCATGATGGCAATATGTTGATTAGTTGGAATAATAAAAAACAGTAATAATTGGAAACACTAATTTTGACTAGTTGATTATTTTAATTTTAATGCCAATTGATTATTTTACATGACACTCATCAATGTAGTCAATTATATTGATTAACTGAGTTAATCACTCAGTTCTAGTGATATTATTGTAATAAATTGTTCACGATGTTATGAAGATAAGTGAATATTGGAACATTTTCAGACAAAACTTTGTAGTTGAAAAGCTAGATTCTTTTCTGCCCAAATTTGTGATATAATATTCAGTCAAGCTGTGGTATTTTATTAATATTGATTAATATAATAATCATACATATTTTTTATTAAAAAAAAGTTTAATATTTAGTGAATTTATTTATATTAATTTTTTGATTTATATATTTATTTTCCAAATTTAAGTTTCATTTGCTCTAACTACAAATATCCATTTTCTTTTAAATTTTGATACAGTGCTTTTTTCTCAAACAATATTTTTGTTAACATGTTCTACAGTTAACAAGAGTAATTAGAACCACCATACATTCTAACCATTCAGTGATTGTTTCTTAGCCTAGATTATGTCTAACACAGTATTTACAGCCTGATGAAGGGTGTCTTCCCAAAACTTCACACAAAATAACATTTTTTTAGAGATGTTAATATATCCTTATTACCTTTTATCTAGTTTATTTCTGCGTGTGTTTTGTGGAACAACAGCCCTCATATCTTTCCTTGTTTGAGAAACTTCTGAACTCCTCCTGATTTTAATGTTAAGGCTCAAGTTTTTCATACATACAAAGACAAGTCAAGTTATCTTTGAATATAACACTGTTTAGAACTAATGTCTAATTAGAACCTACATTTTTCATCCATCTGTGTGTCTGTCACCATCTATTTTTTTTGCCCTTATTTGTTTACTGTCCATAGTTGATGAGTTTTTGGGTTTTGTGGTTTCATTGACATCACTCTGAACATGTATTGAACAGACAAGAAAATTATTGACTGGAGGTATAACCTTGTATATGGGTACGTGATTAGTTAAATTCAAATATTAGGTGAATATTTTGAAGGTATTGATGTAATGGAAAAGATTTAAGATGGACATCATTTATTAGTGTTTGCAATCAAAAATGTTTTACCAGTGTTTTATACTATATATGTAAAGTAGGATAGCAGCAAAACAATGTGGAATACACGAGATAAGGAAGATACAGGTTATTCAAGGGGAATTGGGCCTGCAATGTATCCACCTTGGCATGAAAACAGACTGCATCATAGAGATGGACCCTCTTCCCCTCCACATCCAATAGGCTCACCTTCAGAAGGAATAAGTCCACCTCGAAAGCGACCTCTTCTTCCAACTCATGGACTTAAACCACAGAAAAATGTAAGACAAGATGTAGAAAATTATCCTGGTCCACTTAGACGAGCTCCACCACCATATGAAGACCCAGTGAGTAATATTTACTTGTGTATTCACCGATCTTGTTACATAAATATGTACAAGTACTAGATTAGCATTGAAAAGTTGAAATGTATAAGCATACTATCATCTAATATAGTACACATACATATATTTGTTGACAAAGGAAAGGTATTATTATAGATAAGTTTTTATGGTCTTATTGTTATATAAGAATTTATATGTGAAATATTTTTAGACAAAGGAAAGTTATAATTACAGGTAAGTTTACTGTTTAATGTGGTCTTGTTGTTACTGTGTAATAAATTTGATTTATGTAATTTTACTATAGATAAGTTAGGTAATATTTTTTGTTTCACTTGCAAACTATCATTAAATTTCATGATTTCTTGGTTTCTTAGATGCGAGTTCTGTAATATTAGAAATTTTCACAATAAAGATCCTTGAATTAAGAAAATGTATTTACTGTTTAGTTTTAAGTTAGCCAACTTTAAACATACTAAAATATAAACTCATAACTTTCAGTGTAGATCTTTTTAAATGTTACTTTTTTTACATACAACAACTTGCATGTTAGATGAATATACCATGTGGTACAGTGTGAGAAATACATTAGAAAATAATTCTTAAGAAGACCAAAAAAAAAGAGGTATGATATGGTAGCTAATGAGAATGGTGATAGTACTGTCACTTTGATATTTTTTTTCACAAAATGAGCAAAAGGCAACCTTGAGAAGAGGTTTATGATATGAAACCAAGCGTAATTTGAAAATTACTTTAAAAAACCTAAACAATGTGAATTAACATAGGAAGATTAATTCTATGTTAGAATAATGCAGTGGATTTAAATATATTGGAGACAGCTCACACTGAATTTTTTTGCTTGTATTGGAGGGTGAGGTTTGTAGGAGGTGTGTACTAATTGATTAATTGGCCCGTCAATGTATCAGTCAGCAGATATCACTAACTACCTCTCTCTACTAACCAGAAAGATAAATTGTTTTGGAGCACGTATGATATCTATTTCAGGGAGTATTATCCTTAAGGCATCACACGGCTTGTCAGTTGTTAAGATCTTTGTCCAAATCTATATAGCGTATTCAACTATGCATCCCTTCAGCAATCTTTTCCATGAGAAAGCTTATGTGACAGCAAAGAAGGATGACTTAGAAAAATAAATAACTAGAGCAAAAGCAGTTTAGCAAAGTTTCAGAACTAACTCTGTTTTATAAACTATGTTCATGTAAAAAGACCCAAAAAGACTTAATAATTTGAATTTTACTAAGGAATGTATATTATTTATTTAGTATGGATAAATAAATAGAATATGCTTTGTAATTGATTTCATTGACGTAAATTTAGAATGTAAAAAAAATCAAGAACATTTTTAATATAATTGTTAAAGATGAACATAAATTTTGAATTGATTTTCATACAATGAAGATAGAAAAGCATAAATTTAATGGTGAATGTCGAATAAGAAAATGGGAATGTGAAAATTATGTTTTTGAGATTTTTTGTAATTTGCTGTCTCTAAGTTACATTTTTCATAAATTATTCATGCCTGTTCTCTTGTCATTTCAAAAGTGAATCTTGAGCTTTACCTACTTATGCACCTTCTTAAATGGGAGACAGACGAACATTCAGACAGATACTATGGTTCGCAATATATATAAGGCTTTCAAACATATCATTATGGCTTTTATTTTTATTGAAAAATATATTTACATGTACGTCAGTTTTTAAACTATTGGTCTATGTTTAGCTGCCTCCAGGATCTGAGCTACTTCCAGATATTTGTGGCAGTAAATTTGGCCCTGGTCCCTTATTACAGACACCAGGTCTAGAAGGTGAGCTAAATTTTTATATGTAATGAAATTTTATTACTTGATATCTATTCATTGCTTTTTGACAGTTTTTATTATGCTACCACTATTTCATGAAGCAGAGTGGAGTATATTGGTTTGTTCCTTTCTGTCCATTCTGACCTTGTGAATAGGATATCTCAAGATTGGGTATATATATATTTTGATCAAACATATGCAACATAAACTATATACAAAGTTCTAGACATGATTAACTTATGAAGGTCAAGTAAAGGTCCAAGTTAATTAAATTGTGGGGACTTACAGTATAACATTAATAGGGTATGGGTGCTTCATAAATACAATTTGAATTCTTTTTTTCTTCTTTGGCTAATCTCTTTCATAATTACTTTATATTTCATTATTATCACGTCTGAGCTAGCTTGATCAATGTCTTGTATTGAGCAAATGAAAACAGTCTTGTAAGAGAAAACTGTTTATTAAGTTCATTTTTACCTCCGCCACCGAAAGTGAAGGAGGTTATGTTTTCACCCCTATGTGTTTGTCAGCAAGATTTCTTGAATGCAGCCAAAAGTTTGACAAAAGTTGGTATTCATTTGGACTATGATCCATTTTAGAAGTGATTAGTGTTTGAAGGGTCAACATGGGGACTGAGTTTTCACACTATTTTTGCTCTATAACTCGGACAAATATGATCGGATTTTGAAGAAACTTGGTGCACAGATGTAGAATATTATTCCTCATTGTCCTACCTGAAAGGTCCATATCCATTGATAACGACAGACATACAGACACATTTTTGTACTTTTTGAGGGCTGAATATGATCAACACTGCATGGCAGAGGATGTGCTCTACTGAGTGCCCCTCTAGTTTTTTATGTTAATAAACTGTAACGAAACAAAGATATTAATACCCTATTTATCACTAAGTGGAGACTTCATTTAAGTTTATGTTTGGATATATGTTGTTGTTGTTCGTCCTTCGAAGTTCGAAGAAGAGCACGACATCATTTGGTCTATCTGTGGATACGGAGATGGCTCAGGAGTCCTATCCGAGCCAGGAAGCCTCGACCACATTCACGGCATATATGCTTGGTGTCCCGTTCTGAGTCGACTGCACCCGATCCTTCCGAGCTGCACGCTTCCCCTCGGCAACCAATCGACGTTTACATTCTGCTGTCACCGAACCCTGCCGGACCTTCGTTCTCCAAAGAGATCTATCCTGGGCGAGCGACTCCCAGTTCACATGGTTGATGTCGAACTCTTGCAGGGATAGTTTTAAACAGTCTTTAAAACGTTTCTTCTGTCCTCCAACCGATCGTTTACCTTCACTAAGTTCACCACAGAGAACTTGCTTCGGTATTCTATCAGCTGGCATTTTCACGCGATGACCGGCCCATCTGACTTGTGCTTTGTGGAGAAGCGTGTATACACTAGGGACACCAGCACGTTTGAGAACGTCTGTGTCGGGAACTCTGTCTTGCCATTTAACATGGAGGAGCCGGCAGAGACAGCACAGATGGAAGTGATTAAGCTTTCTGGCATGCCTCTGATACACAGTCCATGTTTCACTGGCATATAGTAGGACGCTCAATACCACTGCCCGATAGACCTTCAGCTTGGTGGTTAGTCTGAGCCCTCTCCACTCCCACACACTGCGACGGAGTCTTCCGAAAGCAGAGCTCGCACTTGCGATCCGGTGGTCAACCTCTATGTCGATGTTAGCATCCTTCGAGAGCGTGCTTCCAAGATAGCGAAAACTCTCAACCGTCTCCAGGTTCACACCGTCAATGGATAATTCTGGATCAACTAGAGATCGACAAGGAGCGGGCTGAAGCACAACCTTCGTCTTGGTGGTGTTAATTGTAAGACTGAAATCGCCACATCCCCTTGCGAAGCATTCGAGCTCCTGTTGCATCGTTTCCGCCGAAGTCGCACTCAGCACACAATCATCAGCAAACAACAGGTCTCTGATACTAGTCAAACAAACTTTTGTGTGTGCTTGCAAACGGCGAAGATTGAACAGCTTTCCATCCATTCGATATCGCAGGTGTATTCCACTCGGACCATCCCTGAAGGCGTCTGACAGCAATGCTGATAAATACATACTAAACAGTGTTGGTGCCAACACGCAACCCTGCTTGACACAGGACACAGGAAACTCTATGGATTCTTCTCCGTCACCGAGCACTCTTGCCATCATACCTTCATGGAACTGACGAACTACAGCGACAAACTTCGTGGGACAACCGAACTTGTGCATTATGCGCCAAAGTCCTTCTCTACACACCGTGTCGAAAGCTTTCGTCAGGTCCAGGAAAGTCATGTATAAGTCGCGGTGTTGCTCCTGGCATTTCTCTTGGATCTGCCGAGCAGTAAATATCATATCGGCATATATGTATATATGGATATATGTATCTTGGTGGAGACATACATTTTAGGTCCAAATTATTATTTTATCAAGTTAGCTGCTTGTATAAACGTATAAACTTTTCACCGAACAATTTTAATTTAGCATACAGTCAAAAGTATATGTAAGTGGAATTTATAATGATACTTTAATCCCATATCTATTAATTGGCTTTTAGGTCCAGATGGAGAACATTTTCCTGGACCACCAAAGCGAGGTCCTCCGATATATGAAAATCTAGTAAGTAATGGTTTGTGTGTTGTCACATGGAGGAATATTTATGTACATGTAGGGTTTTTTATTAAGAAACTGTACAGATTCAAGTTAATGTATTTGAGTATTTAAAAAATATATTGTAAAATACTCTTAACTGTAGAATTACGGATGAGAAACCCATTGGCTTTTTAAACACATTCTACTAAGTTGTTTATGCTCCAAACTGCTTGTAGTCCAATGATTAGGTTAATTGCATAGTCCTTAATAACATATGAGTCACACACAAAATTTGAACAAAATACCAAAAATATTGCAATTAATTCCCATAATTGCTATTGGGGTCCTAATTGTATTTGTATATTTACATGTAAAATAAATGGTTTTACTCAATTTTTTATGTGGATAATTCTTTACAGTGAGAGTTGTAAGGAACATAAATTAATGAGTATGATGCAGTGTGTAGAATTAACTGTTAGTGAACTGTATAAAAACAAGTTGATAATTTGAGGATGTTGAATTATAAAACTTGCAGTTATTTTAGCTTTTCAAATCTGATGGTTCTTTTGAATTAAAACAATTTTATATTGTAATGTATTTGAGGTTACAAAAAATGTAAGTATCAGTGTTCATTTGTTTTCTGAATACAAATTTATCCCATTATTTTGATACAATATTTCATAGTTTATATTACTATGTTTATCATAATTCACGCTGTAGTTACACCAGTATTTGATTTTTTAAATTAACTGAAAAGTAAATAATTTATTGATGTGAAAACATTTTGTACTTGTAGTTTTCAGTAAAGATTTTTCATTATGTTTCTAAACTTCATGACAGAATTTTTTATAGAAGTGGCATTGAAGGTAAAACTTCATTGAGAAGAAATATAAATTAAATATTTTTGCACATTACTTGCAAAATTCTCTCTGATGGAAATCTCTTTCATAAGCAGTATACAAATAATATATAAAAATACTTTATGCAGTATGATAAATATTGTTTGAAGTTCAATATATTTAAGAAGGAAAATTAAATTTTCTTGCAATGTCTACGTTTAGTAGTTTTGCTTACCATGTGATACAGAAAAATTATTCTCCTGGGGCTATAATGTCACAAGAGAAACTGCTTTATTATATAAACTGTCCTAGTTGTTTTTTTCCCTAGGATAATTAAAATTATTTTGGTGCATGACTCACAATTTTGTGACATTGTGTAAGAAAGAGCTAATAAAATTTAGAAAGACCACAAACAAAATAATATGAGATTTCTCCTAAAGGTCGCTCAAGCTGATTTTAACTTGTTTTAAAAGTACTAGGAAATTTCTAAGCAATTTTATGATGATGGTAGAATAAGAAATTAGAATTGTTTTATAGGTTGCAGATGTTGCCCAATTTTTGTTATATCTGTGGGAATATTTAACAATTATTATGAGGAACATGATATTTAGAAATCTGTTTTTGTCACAAAGGAGGTCACAAATATTTCAGTTTTTTAAGAAAGATTCTCAGGCATGAAATAAACTATTTGTTTGCTCTTGGCAACCAACCCACTAAAAATTCTGTCTGTCAATTTTTTTTTTGACCTGCTGTTGCAAAATATTTAGTACAAAATTGCTTGAGGGTAAAACTAGAACTGATGGGGACAAAGTGTCTAAATCTGCTTGTTGGAATCAGTGGAAATATTTAGTACAAAATTGCTTGAGGGTAAAACTAGAACTGATGGGGACAAAATGTCCAAATTTGCTTGTTGGGATCAGTGGACTCAAAACTATAGAAGTGAATTTGGTTAATTTACTAAATCTACTGAATCTTTGCACAGGACAAAAAAACCAAAAGGTGGATTAGTTGAGAATAAAAATACTTTTATTCAATTTTTTTTTATATTTCATTTGCATAATTGCTAGGACCCTAGTTTGAACATGTACGTAAAAATCAGTATTAGTATTACTCCCTGTATGACCCTTTTGTACTCGTGCATCAAACGTTCTTTAGGCCTAACTGAGCACTTCTCATGAGCATCACATTTAAAAAAAACTTCTTTAACTTTAAACATATAATTTAAAATCAAGAAACATATCAGTTTGCAGTTTCAAACTATTAGCAATTTTTTTAATGTACTCCAATTACAACTAGATCAAAAAATTTCACCTCCCATTTACAACAATGTTCCAAACATGACTCTTTGAGAAACAACTTGTGAAAGATGAACAATTGTTATTATTTTATCAGTTTTTAAGATTTTTAATTTTGACTGAAGGATTTCAACCAGATTTGAGAAATATTACTAACAACTTCAGAAAAAATACTTATTTAACCCTATATTTCAGCTTACAACTTTGAGAGTTTTAGGGCATCACATTTTTATATCAATGTAATAGAAAAGTATACAATATAATAGAACAGTTATTATGGTATGAATGCCTTTTTCTATGTTGGCAAAGCATGTATAACTAATTATACTTCTCATAAAGCATTTGTATTAGGCCTATTATATTTTTGACTTTAAATTCTTTGTTCAATCCCTTTGGTTTTTTTCCAAAAAGAAAGTGTGTGTAATAGTATTTCAACCACACTATATCCACCATATCTGTTATAAATGATACTTTTCTCTCAGTACAGAGCTTATCATGCCAACTGGGACACAACAAACTTATTAGTGGTCAGAACACTATTTATACAAGATTTTTTTACAACAGCAATTGTTATGGTGTAAATATCTTTTCTAAACTGGCACAGAATAGTATGTATAGTTCACTTATGCTTTGATGATATAGGTATAGCTTTTCAAATTATTAAAAGTAATAGTAAGCAGACCTGTGATTCCCTTCTGGAAACTTAACCCTCCATTATTCACATGGGGTGTTTTTGAACCCTAAGTATGTTTGTTAACCTCATCACTAAAAGATGATAGTAGTTGTTGTTTATGGTACCTTCCCCATATCCCTGATAGAGTGTGTACCTAGTTCCTCCCATTTCTACCTCATCCACATTGAAAGCAACACGTGTTTTGTTCTTGCTCCGGTGCACAAACACCCCATAGTGCTGAATGAAGGTGCATTTCTGGGAAAGCCTATACCATTATTTCTTTGTTATTCTTAATTCAGTTAGTGTTTCTAGAGCTAATTTGTACTGAATATGAAGGAATTTTTGCCTCAGTAATGTTTTTTTATGAAATTAAAAATTATTTGTGTTTTTCTTCACATTGAGGATGGACAGCAACACTGAAAGTGAGAAGATTAGGAATTTTTGTTGATGTTAATAAACTAATAAGTTTTTTGCTCAAAATAACTCTTAAGAAGATGTTTAGTTAAAAAACATATTTACTTTACTTTTGAAATGATGTTTATTGTTTGTCAAATAAAATATGAGTGATTTTTTGTAATAATTTCATTATTACTCTATTAACACTACCCAAACTTTAAAAATTAAGCAAAATGCTATGAAATCAGTCATAAGATACTTAACTTATAAGTATACATAGATATATTTTAGTTATAATATTAAATCATATTTATTATTATTATTTATTTTTTCTGGGTGGGGGTGCGACCCAACCTTGTGATACTAATGTTGTATGGCAAACCTATGGTACTAACATAGGGTTAAATTAGTTTAAATGATCATTTAGATGTGATAAATGTGTTGTTATAACACTAATGTCTTATAAGTAATTAGAATAGAACATTTCTGGTTCAAACATGCTATAGGACTGTTTAACAAAACTATTTGCCATACTTTGAAGAGAAAGATATTGGTGTATTGCTCAGCATTTTATTCATTATCCTTATGCCCTTTGTTTCCACACCATCCTCATTCCATTCCATAATTTCTTGCGTATTTCAGAACAATACATTATAGAGTCTCAACTTTCCATTGGTTATGAACAAAGCTTTTCCTTTTTAAGAAAAATAACTGAAATTTAAGAATTTATTTGTAAATAGCAATAATATATATACTTATGTAATGTATTATAACCAAAACGTGATTGTATTCTACAAAAGACTGGTCCAATAGGACAAAGCTAAGACAGTTGCACTTTGTAAAGGCCAGTTTTATATTATTGGATAAGATAACATGAGTGCATGTGCACTGCTTCATTGCAACTTCTGTAATGCTAGTCAGGCACGGATGGAAGGTCAATAAAGTTAAAATAATAAGTATATATAGATTTATAATGTAAGCAATTTAAAATATATATATTTGTGGTTTCATGTTATAAATTGTAATTATTGTAGAAGGAAAAATAAGCATAATTTATGTCAATTTCCTAATTTTTATGGTGGTTACAAGGTTGGTCAAATCAATCAAACCCATACAGAGATACAATTGTGAAAATATCAAAAAAAAAATATTTTTTTCTTAAAAAACTTTGATAATTATCTGGGCATCATAAAGAATTCACATGTGAAATTTGACAATTTTATGATGCATAAAAGTATTTTTAAGCTTAAAATCAAAATTTGCATGTAGGATAGTCAACATTCGAAAACAAAAAATGTATGAGCAAATCATTAATTAGAAAATCTGATATTTTGTGTATATGAAAGCCTTGAAATGTTTATGGATAATTTGCAAAATTTCATGAAGGTATGCATATATTTTAAAAAGTTACAGTATAACTGCCTTATAGTTACCTATAAAGGATACGGGCTGGTGGAATCCATCCAGCTGTAGTAAAAGGTTTAAAGTACTTGTCAGAGTAATCCATGTTCATCCATTCATTCATAATGAAATCATTAAGCATTCAAGTTTTGAGTATTTTTTAAAGTATGTTTATTGTTGTTATTATTGGGGTTAGTAATTCCTTTTTTATTCTTTAACATTACTTATATCATTAGTCTTTTTTTTTTTAACTTTGTAAGTATTCATGAGCTTGTATTTTTTATAAATGAAAATGGCCTAGAAAAACTTTTAGAAGGAATTTATTACTTTCATTATGCATGTATATTTTAAAATCATTTCATGAAGTGCATATTGAGATGATGATATATGTTTACAGATAATTGTGTTGTGTGTCTACTTTTATTACTTTTAAATTACAGTATTATTTTTATCATTTGTTATCGGAGTACAATCAGTTGGCTTCCCACAATTCTACATGCCACATTACAGACCAAAGTATAATAATTTTAAGTAAACTAAGGACTATTATATTGAACTAAAATGTTTTATTTTTCTTAATATATTTACATTTTACTTTTTTGTAATATTTCCATTATTTCTGAATTAAAAGTAGATTCAAATTATTTTTGTATAGATTTATTAATCATATATTTATTTGTAACTAAAGTAACTGTATTTTCACTGGAAAAGTTTCTAACTCACACAGGTTATTTTAGTTGTTGTCAGATTGATATGGGCAGCACAAATATTGTCAGTGAACACCATATGTATTACAAAGTGCATTGTTTCTGCATTAAAAGCATTAGTAGGTATTTATATAACTAAGAGAACAATGTGTGTCAGTCAGTCCATGCATGATAGCTCATGTGGAAACTCAATATTCCTATTGGCTGATTGTATAGTGGTACGTATACATTAATACAGGTGCAAAAGTGAATGATGTTTAATGTGCATTGTTTTATATGAGCACAAAACTATGATGTATATAGCATTAACTTTGAAGACAGTTATTTCAATAACATAAACACGTAAGGAAGCACATTAAATTACCTCTTTACCTTTCCCTTGATTACAAATAACACAGTACCATTACATCTCAATACACATTCCAACAGGTGCCTAAAGGTCGACAATTAAGCCTAAAGTTATTGGTGGTAGTGGACTGTATGCTTTGATAATGCTTTAGCAGAGAGTAAAAACAGTTGCTACCATTATGGAAGGAAAAATAAAAATAAGCGAAATAGTGAAAAATGAGGACAGTTGATTTTTGCACTTCTTGATATTGTAACTTTAAAAATTCACTAATTTTATAACTAAGAGTTGATTAAGAAAAAATCTTAAGATCTTATTCAAAGATAGTGATTATCCACAAGAACAAAGTTTTCATATGAAAAATGATGTGTACAGAGATGTATTTTGTTCTGCATTTTTACACATACCTACTATAGATCTAAATACAGCAACTCCATATTCTGCTAACTATGGTTTTGTTTCATTCATGTCCAACTATAATACAACAGCATTATTTAAAAGATTTATCTATTTAAGACATATATCCTTATCATACTTATAGTATTCCTCTCAATAATACTGCATATGTGAAAAAATCTTTGTTTTGGCTCACATGGCATAGTACGTTTTGTATGGAGGAGGCTTGTGTATGTTAAAATGACCAATCATATTGTTCAGAAATTGCGTGAACAGAAAAAACTGTTTTATTCATCCATGTGTAACTCAAAAAATGTAGATATTATCACAAGGATCTCTTCCAGAAAATTGATTAATTTACTAGGAGATAAACTTGTGCTTCTATATATGTATGTACTAAAATTATTTGACTACTTAAACACTGTTTTGGACAAAAAATTACAAAAAATGGGATTGAATCTTCGATTTTTTATACTTAATATGACAAGATGGCTTTAATAAAAAAGTTTTAAGTGTAAAGCACAAATATAACTATTGCAACATTGTTTATTTATTTTTTGCCAAAATCCTTGTAGTGTGTTTTGTGGTATGATTATGGGTACAGATTGAAGCATCCCTGTATTCCAAAAAGAAAAAAAAACAACTGTTCCATGTATAAAGTTAAGAAGTGATTTAATATTTGTTGTCTCAATCTATAATGAAAAAGAATTACAATTGCATTTTAATGCACACACTTGCATTTGCATTTAGGAAGAAGATAGTTAAAACAGATTTTATTAAATCTTTCCATAATTTAAATAATATTAGTGCATGGTCTGTCATCTTTTGTATATTAAAATGAGTTTTAAAAATTTCTAGTTATAGAAATTATACTTTGAAATCTGTTATATGTTTGTGCATAAAATTATCACAGTAACAGAAATTGTTCAATAATAAAAACCAGATATTTAATTCACTGAATGGTTCCAAAATTCATCATTTGTAAACAGTAAAACATTATTTTTTAACCTTGGACTTGATAAATTCCAACTTCTGCACATATTGAATACATTTGGTACAAACAATAAAGTGTAAGCTAAGAAAAAATAAAGAAGCAAAATTCAGTACAATGATGATAGCATTGCTTCTTTAATTAGCTTAGAATTAGCAATTTCAAGTGATGATTTAGTTTTGAATGTCATACTGCTAAACAATTTTTTTAAACAGTGAACTCTTTCTCTGTAGATACAGTTGAGAAATATTCAAAAAATTATGGGCAAGTTAACAAGTTTTGTAAATCTCTTATTAGTACTTTTTCAATATTAATGAATATTTTAGCCTATGCAAAAAATGCTATCCAGTATGTGTTCATGCTAACCATAAAGTATATGCTTAGCTTCCTCCAGGATCTGAGTTACTTCCAGATAATCATAGTGGTATGCCTGGTTCTGGATCTTCACAACAGATGTCAGACATGGAAGGTGAGTTACACTTGGATACTTTTTATAACCTGATGCAGGGCTTGACATTAATTTGGAAAAACACCTGTCATGAGCAAAATGCCTTCCTGTAGGTAATATAATTGAATTGATATTACTATGGGCAACATAAGTTTGTTTTTATGAAATCATTTCATATTTGGAAGAAATTTTGGTTAGATTTTGAAGTAGGCTAATTTTATTGGTTGAACAAATTCTTGCATACTTAATCAAATATTTGATATCACAATCTAACCAGGGTCACATTGATTTTTTTTTCTTGTACATATGGTTAGCAGGGGTTTCATTATTATATAAGGTAGAAAAATGAAATATTTCAGACTTTTTACAATTTGCCTGAAAATGTTTTGGAAGCATTTTTAATAAGGAGTGGTGACCAGTTTTATGCATAATGTGAATAAAAATTTATCTTACCAAACCTATCATTTATTTTAAAGTTGTGTTTATTCCTCTTGTCCCATTGTTTGTAAGAGTTAACATTAGTTGAGCATTGCACACATATATTTGTGACTTCTTTTGCATTTTCACCTATCAGTGAGAAGGACTTATCTGATTCAATTGAGCTAGAGCCAAAGGTTGTTTCAATTAACATTGGAGTTGATCATATTCTAAGTATTTTCCAGTGCATGATGTGAAATGTACTTTATATGATTTTCTTAACAATTGAACTTTTGCATTCATAGAATCACCAATAACAGCATCCTTTTTTTCTTTTGATTTATCTTCTCTATATCCATCCATTCCAATACATGAGGGAAGTGACATTGTTATGTCTTTCTTGGATCAACTTAAGACTAATGTGGATCTCCATGGGGTCTCCTTGCCAAATGTGCACAGACTCCTGAATTTTGTTTAATGTAGTAATGTTTTCAGGTTTGGAAAACAAATTTTCCATCAAATGTAAGGAGTAGCCATGAGTAACAGGGTGGCTAGAGCCTTTGCTGTAATTTGCCTGCATAAACTGTAACTGAATACCAGGCCCAGAACAGTCTTCTGCCTCTTGGCTGCATTTTATTGATGATATTTATGGATTTTGAATGATGATTTGAACAACTTAATTCACTTTCATCATTCGCTAAACTAGTTTCACAATAATATCAAGTTTATGTTCAAATATGCTCTACCTTTTTATCATTTAGAATTTCTAGACACTTCTATGGCTGTATTTGATAGTAAGGTGGTCAGTAACATATATGGAAAACCCTCACAAAATTTGCCACTTCTACATTTTTTTCTCTCAACACCAATGGGCTATGAAGACAGCTATGATTTTTTAGCCAATTAATGAGACTTTCATGTACTTGTAACAACCCTGATGATTTAATGGAGGCAAGGGTAGATCTCCCAGAGATTCTAAAATTGAATGGTTATCCTGAAAGACTGGTTAACAAAATTTATAAAACTAAGGAAAAAGAACAAGACAAGAGATCTTTCCTTGACCCCCTTTCTTAGCCCTGTTGGCATCTTCAACCAGGGCTGAGCTTATTTTTTTTCATCATGCTTACCCACTTCTTTGTCTTTTACATCACGTCCTAGCCATGATTTAAGACACTCCTTGTTGTGTTCTCTGGCTGGCTCAACCTTGGTTTCCTCTTCAATATCACCTGACATCCCAACCCCTTCTTCTCCTGCCAACTATACTCTCTCTGTCTCTTCTGTATCAACCTCACTGTTCCATCATGGGATCTTGTCCCTCCACCTTCATGTTTGGAATTTGTCCAGTTCACTGCCCATTGAACTAGATTTTCCAATTAAGTAACCTTTCCTTTCCCATTCCTGTCTTCCATCTACATGTGTAAATGGCATGTCTTTTGATGTTGGTCCATCCATTGTCACCTTTTTCCTGACTGTCCTACCAATCGCCATCTCTCTTCCTTTTACTTGGCTGTTCAATAGTGGATCAACTGTCTTCACCTTTACAGGTTATTGGATGGCCTTGTTTAAGACATCTTTCTCGTTACTGTAAGGTATTTCCTCTCCAGTTCTCTCCACTTTGTTCCAGTCCTTCCTTATCCGTAGACCTACTTGCCCTGTTCCCATGCCCAACTGGGGCTTTAATTTCATCCTGTATGCTCTTACTCATGCCAATTTCGAGCCTCTGTTTGCCATCCTACAGTCTACCCACCATCTTTAGACAGGTAAGTTTCCTTTTTCTTATTACAGCATTTGCTTATAGAATCCCACCAAGTGGCTGGTGGTGCCTTCCAGGATATCTCAAAATTCTGCACCGACCCAGGATAACAGAAAGTACTCATACCACCTGTTTAGATGGGGTGTTTTGCAAGAACCATTTGAGGTATCTTTATGGTATAACTGTATACCTGACTACTGTCCAATCTAGACCTCACCTATTCCATGGACTATCATGGAAAAGATAGCAACAGGGGTGCTCTGCTTGCTTCCTTGGTTTATGCTTGCTGGCTTTCCAAAATAGGGATACATGGTACCCATTGTACTGTTTCCAGTAAAAAAAGTCCTTTTCAGTTGAAACAGAACTGATGAGGATCCAGACATTTTCTCTGGATCTTTCCACCACAAATTCATTCCCCTTTTTCTTTGAATGCAGAACAGGAGATTCTTGCCACTTATCAGTCCCTAGCCATTGGGGTGGTGGATCACGGATAACCCTCACTGATTGGGACCTAACTGCTGGGGCTAGAACAAGGGGTACTAATCAGTGGGAAGTGAAGCAGTGGTGACACAATCAGAGTAGTGCAGGTCACTCTTCATATAACTATACTTAGAACATGACACTTGTTCCCTCCTCATGCAGCCTGACTCTGTACAGTGTAGTTGAAATGAGCACAACAAATGATATGATATAATTATTTCCACAGTCTGTGTCTGTTCAGTAGAGTTGAGGTGAGCACTTTGCAAGATTGTACCCTCCTCCTGCAGCTTGTGACTGTCCAGTAGAGTGGAGGTGAGCACATTACAAGATCTGTGTTTTTCTCCTGTAGCCTGCGACTATACAGACATGGAATTCTAGCTTAACCCTCTTTCCACGGGCATCTTTTTCTGTGCATATCACAAGGTTTTAGTGAGTTACATTCAAAGTTTAATTAAACTACTTTCTTTATTTGGTATACCAATAAATATAGCATACAAACATAGCTAATAATCCATATTTTAATATTATATAAATTCTAAGTTCATAATTTTATAAAGCAATATTTAAAAAATTCTGAATTTCCCCTAGTATGAGAATTGTGATATTTTCTCTCTAGGCATCCCCTCTTCTCTTAATTTATTTACCACCCCTCCAAGAAGTACAAAATTTAACCTAAGTTACTCATTATAAGGTTGTCATTGTTCAGGCAAAGCATAAGTTTTATTGCTTTCGATCTTATTTGGTTAAAGACCTATCAAATAAAAAATCAGACTCTTCTTGCCAAGCCCACCTGTCACATCCTCTTTTTCAGAAATTGCCAATAGCTCTTTGACTTTCTATAATATATTATTTATAACTACTAGAAAGCCATATTATACTATATTGTTTTCTGTACAGAGAATTGTCAACTTCTCAGTTCAAGCTTTATTCTAGAGGAAGTTTTAACAGCTTTTTTTGCATAGTTAGAAAGCCAGTAGAAAATATGATAATTTTTAAACATTGTTTGTTTTTTGTATGTTGTTATTCTGTTTTATTTGGTGCATTATGTAATTAAATAAAAAATTTATTGCAGTACTACCATTACTATAAAAATTAGGGTTAAGTATCAATGACAGTCGACAGCAAAAAAAAAAACACCCAAAAATGTACTTTATTTATTATTATAAAAGCTTTTAAAATGTATAAATTGGAAACTTTTTAGTTTAGTTAAAGTTAGATTAATTAAAATAAATAATATACATATTTTTCATGAGGTATCCTCACGAGCAGCTTGTGCGTAATGTAATTTGATTGGGTAATATGAGCTGCACATCTGCCAAGTGAATGACAGTTTATAATGGTATGAATAGCAGTTAGACGTGGTTCAAAGGGCAGTAAAGAAGTAAAATTTAAGTTTAAATAGATGTATACTGTTATGTATTTAAAGCTGTTTAGGATAAACAAATGTATCATGTTACAATTTGAAGTCATTCTAGAAAGAAAGAAAAGGGTAATTTAGATATATATATATTTTTTTTGGTGATTACAAAGTTAGTCAATTTGTAGGGTTAGTGTAGAGAAAGTAACAGATAAAACAAAGTTTTACTGAAATAAAAACGTTTGAAATTTATTTAGGAAGTTTTAGAGACTTAACCAAATGAAATTTGAGATGAAAAACAATATTTTTAATCTCAATGTGGAAGTCACTGCACTCAAACTAGTAAAAAAAAGGCTATATATTCATGGACAAGTATTTAGAAAAAAACATTCTTCATTAGAAAAATTTGATTTTTTGTGTACAAAAGACTTGTAATGTTTACTAAAAATCTGCCCAATTTTGTGAAGATACACATGCTGTATTAACTCTCTCACCAAAGGTATCCTTTACTGCGCATGACACAAGGTTTTAGTGTCTTACATTCACATTTTATTAAACTATTTTTTGTTTACGTTATACCAATTAGTATAGCATAAAATCTTAGCTAATAATCCATATTTTAATAGTAAATAAGTTTTTAGTTCTTAATTCTACAAGGCAATATTTAAAAAAAAATCCTGAATTTCCCCTAGAGTGACCCACATGACACATTTTCTTTAATCTGCCACCCCTCAAAAAAGTACGAAATAAAACATAAATAACTCTCTATAAACTTGTCATTGCTCAGACAAAACATAATTTTTATAGTCTTCAATTTTATTTGGTTACAGAGCTATTGAATAGAAAATCAGACCCCTCCTGCCACGCCTACCTGTCACATCCTCTCTTTCAGAATTCGTTAATAGTTCTCTCTTATGTTTAATTATATATTACCTATAACCAATAAAAAGTCAAGATTTTCATTTATCAAATGACGTATTGTATAACATTATGTTCTGAATGGTTAAATGTCAAGTCCACTCAGAGTACCAACATCATTCGCATGAGAAAGCTAACAAATAGCTTGGATGAATTTGTACCAGCTCTTGTCGCACAGTTAGAAAGTCAGAAAAATGTGAGAGTTAGGGATAATTGTCTACTTTTGTATGTTATTAGTCTATATTTTTGGTGCATTATTTAAATAAATACAAATTATTTAGTGCATTACTACCATAAGTATAAACAAAATAGGGTTAACTCTCTTAAACAGTTGACAGCAAGAAAAAAGAAGATTGATTAAGCATTTTATTTCTTGTTTTTCATGTTTATTCTTTATGTATAATTATAATAGTAAC
>NW_013665613.1:1372216-1380041 GCF_000517525.1 Limulus polyphemus
TATAATGGCATGGATAGTAGTTAGACATGGTTCAATGGGCAATAAAACAATAAAATTTAATTATAAGTAGGGATCCTTTTAGATTAGTTAAGAATAAATTAGGTAAAATAAATAATAAAAATATTTCATGAGGCACACATGCAAGCAGCTTCTAGTAGCTCTTGGGTAATGTAATTCGTTAGCATAATGTGAGCTGCAAATTCACCGAGTGATTTACAACTTATAATGGCATGGATAGTATTAGACATGGGTCATTGGGCAATAAAACAATAAAATTTAATTATAAGTAGGGATCATTTTAGGTTAGTTAAGAATAAATTAGGTAAAATAAATAATAAAAATATTTCATGAGGCACACATGCAAGCAGCTTCTAGTAGCTCTTGGGTAATGTAATTTGTTAGCATAATGTGAGCTGCAAATTTCCCGAGTGATTTACAACTTATAATGGCATGGATAGTAGTTAGACATGGTTCAATGGGCAATAAAACAATAAAATTTAATGATATGTAGATGTATATTCTTACAAACTTAGAGCTACTTAGGATAAACGAATGTAGTTTCATGTTACAATTTGAAGTCATTCTAGAAAGAAAAAAAGGGTAATTTAGACTTATTTAAATTTTTTTGGTGGTTACGAGGTCGGCCGAATTGACCGATTACATTTTAAGATAAGGTAGAGAAAATAACAGATAAACTATAAAGTTTTACTGAAAAAAGTTTGAAATGCATTTAGGTTTTAGGGATTATACAAAGGAAATTTGAGATTTTTGAGATGAGGAAAAGTATTCTTAATTTTAACATAAAAATTATTTTGCATACGGCCTATTGAAAACAAATACTCAATATATTCATGAACAAATTTTATTTTATTTTATTAAAATGCTTAACTAAAAAATATGATTTTTTTATGTGAAAGACTTATAATATTAATTGAAAGACTGCCAAATTTTGTGAAGATTCACACACTGCATTGAAAGTTAGAAGTATTAAATCTATAAAGACTTAAACAAGTACAAAGAGATCACATAATTGATCAGATTGACCGAGCCCGTGTTGAGAGTTAAAAGTTATAGTATGGAAATTATAATGACTACAAAATTGTTACGAGGTTGGTCAAATTGACTGCCCTTGTAGCAAGATAGTTAATTATGTAAAGAAGTGTGTATCGTCTCAGAAGTTAACATTTTCCTTACCTGAAAATGAGTTTCTGATAAATACCTTATTACACAGATTCCCACCCTCCCTCCCTACTTCTTGTGCACCTTAGTATTCTTTGCCTTGTCAAAGAATGAAGATTCACAAGTGCAAAAGCATAGAGGGAGTTAGTGTGCTAAGAGGTGTGTTGCCCTCCTATTGGTGGTGGGCTTTTTTAGCATAATGATGTCATTATTCAGTTGCAAAATTCATGATAAATCTCTTAAGGCAGCTCCATGGGATAGATAGCTGGTGTGAAGAGGAGAGTATCTATTGGAAATACATTTTCAAGTGAGGAAAATGTTAACTTCTGTTCTAGAGTAAGACCCTGACGTTTGCTTTCAGCAATAGTGTCATCTAGTGGGCAATCTTGAAGAGACCACGTGCTTTATTTCATCATTTACCATTCATAAATAGAATAAAATACAGTGACTTTAAAATGTCTTACTAAGAAATTGATACTTAAATAATCAAGTATAATCCGATATGTCATTACGTATATATTTGTTTTGGAGTAGGGGAAGGTTGTGACATTTGGACTTGTAAAAAGTTTGTTGTATTTCACTACGTAAAATGATAAGATTATTTTAGGAAAGGATTTTTTTGGTAACACCAAGTTTTATGTAGTTTATTTGATGTGTAAACATGTCACACGATTGGGCACTTTTTGCATTTTTTCCCCCTGGTTATGTTTTTACCAAACAGTTTTTAACTGAACTCATAAAATGTAAAACTTATTATTCTTTTTTATTTCTTAGGATGATAACAAACACAAATCAATGGGATTTGAAAGTATAAAAATTCTTACACTATCAAACCTAAGAAATATTTTTTTTATTCTGACTCTAGAATATGGTCATGTTTATGGTGCCATAAATACAAAATGACCAACAGTTGGAAAATGAAACACAGATGAAAAATCCTTTGACATAAGGTTTATTTTGATACTGATCTCAAAAATTTTCATGATGTCGCAATTATCTTCTCCATTTTGAAAAACATTTTTTGTTAAATAGTTTCCAAAAAATATTCTTAACAAGAAGATGAAAAATGTACTCTAAGCCCTAAAATGTAAATGTCTTCAAATTTATATTATTAAAACACGGCTATGTTGTTCGGATTTATTCAAAAAGCCATTTTCTCAATAATCTGAATCATTTAATAATTTTAGTGTTGTAAGTATATTTTCATGAAATTTGGCAAGCTCTTAGAATAAATTACAAAACTTTTGTAAACCAAAAAAATCAGATTCATTTTTAATTAAGAATTTTCACTAAAGATTTCTCTGTGAATTTATGGAATCACAGTCTGAGTTCAGGGTGTTTTTCAGGTTAAGATTAAAAATACTTTTTTTCATTTTATAGTTTTTCATATTTCATTTGCATAACCTCTATAACTTTATAAACGAATATTGAAGATTTTTTTTTTGTAAAGCTTTATATTATATATGTTATTTTCTCTACCCTAACACTATACAGGCTTGGTCCATTTGACCAATATTGTAACATCTTCAAAAAATATGAAAATAAATTTTAACTACCCTTTTTTCTTTTTAGAATGTCCATAGATTTATTGATCTACTACCACTTAGCTTAGCATCAAAGTGAATTATCACTTTGGGGAAGCTTTGTGTAAATTCAGCATTGAGTTACCACTATGCTAGGTCAACTTAGATCATGCTGTGCTTGCAACATGTATTATAAGAGTATTATTATTTTTACTTAAATTTTTCATTTAATCTTTTTCTAACCAAATAAGTTGCTACTTTTATAACAATTTGTAAAAGATCTATATAAGAAAACAAGAAATTTAATGATTACATGTGGTTTTGTACTTTTTTGCTCTTTACATCTCAAGGTCTAATGAAAGTTAACCCTATTTTTGAATATGCAATTTAGAACACGAATATTAATACATAACAAAAAACAGTCCTAAACTATAATAATTTAACTGGCTTTCTAACTAAGCTATATGTGCATTAAAATAATTTCCTTACCTTTTCAAGGTGATCTTGGTGATAGCAAACTATAAAATTGATATAAAATAATTCAAAACTGGTTGCGAATATGTGCTAGCATCATAAGAAAGGCAGTAGATTAATAATTATTGACAATTTAAAAGAAAAAAAAACAGTATTTGCAAGGAGGAGCATGACATGTGTTTCAGTTTATAGCATATAACTTTACAGTAAAAAAGAATAGAGGCTATAAATGTTCATTTCAACTCAGAGATGTCTAACATATAAATGTGGTAGGCCTTGAAAATAAAAAATTAATATAGGGTGGAAATAAATTTTAAAATGGGTAATTTGTAGCAAAGAATTCTTATGTGATACATAAGTGTGAAGATTGAGAATTTATTTAAAAATGTCCATTTGACATTAAGAAATGAAAGCATATAATATTAAAATTTGAATTATAAGCGATATTTTGATGCCAAGTTTACTGATATGCACTGATAATATAGTACTTTATTTGAATTTTGAGTGTAACTGTAAACAAGTTGTGAAATGCACTTTGACTTACACACATACATAAGGTTAAATGAATAAGTTTTACTCATTTTGTAATTGCTTGTACTATTTTGAGGTAATAAAAAGTGCTAAAAATTGTGTGTGTTACATCTCTAGATGTGTTTCTTTTTCTTGTAGGTACCATGGAAAATAAAATCCCAGGAGAAGTCCCAGACTTAAACCTTTTTTTGTGTGAAGTAAGGTTAATTTCTAGTTAAGGTTAGAGTGACATATGTTAGGAAATTTCTGTTGGTTTTAAAAGGGGTTGTGAACATTTTTCCCATCCTGCATTCTATTAATTGTGTACAAAATGATTTTTCACAGGTATAAGTGTGAAAGGTGCTGTAATTTATATAATACAAATACAATCAGAACTTTGTGTGATTATAATGAAATCCTACCAAGATTAACAGAGACTTGAGAAGTTATCACAACAGTTACAAATACATGAGCTGAACAATGTAACTAAATTTCTTCACATTAATTCATAATAAGTGCTAAGATTGGCGATGTATTAGATACAAGTATCCACAGTAAAGATCATAAGAAATATAATTATATTCATGAGCGATGAGTACTCCAACAAACATCAAATTTATTATACAGAAAACTAACATTTATGTTTTAGTCTAAATATATCTTTGGTTGAAGTTAATTGTTAATGGAATTTTGTTGTTGTTTTTTAATTTCTTGACAAGAATATATTTCAGAATTTTCAATAATTGTTTGGAAATGTTCCTACAGTTCTACAAAAGAGAAATTGTAACATTTTGGTAAGTTTACTTGCCATTAACAGCTACAATGTACAAATAGGTGTTAGTGAAAATATAAGTTTATTTGAACCAGCTGAAACACCATTGGAGAATAAATAGAGATGAGAACCAGGATATTTGTTTATAGAGGTTTTTTTACTTCTTATTTGTAGAACATTCTTAATTTTTCTTTTGAAATAGTTGTTTTCCTTAGAAATTATATGAATAAGGGAAGGTGCTGTTTATGTTGAAAAATGTAAGTAGGTGATAGTGTTTGTTTAGGCAGGTATTGAGTTCTCTCCATGTATTCATAAACAACATTATTTATATTATTGTTTTGGAATTTATTTGATACAGTATTGCCTAGTTTTGTACCAGGAGTAAAATTAAAGTCAACTTTTTTTTTTTGAGTATTAATATTGTGCATTTTACATGGATGAAACCATCATTTCTTTAGAGTTGGAAAGAGAATGTAGAGTAAGGAGCATGTATTGGTATTTTTGCATAAGTTGAAATTATCTGGGACATCTCATTGAACATGATTATGCCTGTTAATAATTGTGTTTTTGGCGACAGTTTTAGGAAATATGTTGATGAAACGAGGATTTCAATAAGTAATAAAACTGAGTATGTTGAGTTCCAAAACATACTTATCTCCTCTCTAATGCTCCAGCCTTTTATACCCCACTCAATTGCCCTTGCCAATATTTATCGTGTGATCTTTCCCACCTATGTCATTGCACCCTCTATTCTGGTACTGTATATAAGCATCTCACCTTTTTTTGACAAAGCATCAGTAATAGGTTTCCCAGTGTTATGATTGTTCAGCGATACTTTGAAAGTTATCTGTGTTATCTAGTTGATTTTCATAATAACAGTTGACAACAACAACAAGCATGCAAAAAAAATTATTTTTTTTTAAATTCTCATTGGCAAGGCAATTTACAGTATGAATTCCCAGATTATTATTTCTGGCATGGAAGCAGATCAAGTCTCTCCTATCCTATCTGTGATATCTAACATTGCACAACAATTGGGGGGTGGTCACTCTCAGTTGAGACTGTCAGTGTTCTTATTTGTAATGAGATGGAGACATATATTTGGCTCTGAAATGGTCCTCTGGGGGGCTCTGAGGCTGCAATTGTGGGCATTCCTAGATATTCTGGAGAGAATTTAGATACGCTTTTTCCTGTGCCTTCTTTTAGTCTGGCTTTTCAGTACTCCTGTGGGACAGTGGTGAGTTTGCAGACTTGCAGCCCTGGAGTCCAGAGTTTGCTTCCTTAGGATAGATAAGGGGGATAGCCCAAAATTGCTTTGCTCTAACAAAACAAATTTACCTCACAAAATACTGTTCCAATCAACAGTAATCAACACAGCCATTACATAACCTATAAAAAAAAGCAGGCCATTTTGGGATAAACCGCTTAGAATTTGTTTTCTTCTGGTAGTTCTTCGAGAGTATGATGTTTTGGGCTTTTTCTCGGTTGCTTTTGAGCTTGCACCTTACTTGATGGCTGAAAAGTCTGGGAGCAAATTTTAAATTTTTTTTTCCCTTCAACGGATATTGTGGTTCATGCTAGAAGGTTCAATTCTCAGTTATGTGAAGGTACAGTTATTCTTTATCCAACACATTGTCAGAGCTGTATGATTTAGATTACCACCGTCAGGTGGAAGTATTTTCAAACTCTAAAATGGTTCATCTGCTCCTTGAATTTCAGGGTTCTAAGACGGAGTTTGTAGTTTACCTGAAAATATCAGTGTCCCCTGATGGGACAGGGTAAGTCTATGGACTTACACTCTAAAATCCAACATTTTGCTTTCCTTTCACTTCACTTTGTTAAAAGACTTTCAGGATCACCAACTTCATTGATGATGAGCTGGATTCATTGTTAGCATGAATGTTGGTTCAGATTTCAGCTTCTACATTCCTCCAATGTTGTTAGTCTCGAATTTCATCGGCTCCTATAGGGGATTATAGTTCTACCCTTATTTGTGGGTCCTGGCCCCCAACATCAGCCCCACTGTACATTGGTACCCAGAATAGATTCTGTCCGTATTCAGTTGTTCTGCTGCTTCGTTGGATCGCCAGTGATGTCAGTAATTATTGTATACCTTCAGGGTTTGTGGGGGCTCAGCTCCTAGAATTTCTGACCGTGTGATAACCTTTACCACAGATCCTAGAACACTGCAGGTCCTTGAGTTGGATTAGTCATTCAGTTCAAATCCTCACCACTATGATCCACCTACCTGTAGGGTTTCTGTCTCCCACTCATTTTCAGAATTTGGAACTTAGTTCTAGAGCTATCAGAGTTTGGTTGATCTGGGGGTAATGAAAGAGTTGTGTTAGTTCCTCCAATATTTCATTTTAGTCTGTTGTTGGGCCTACGCAGACAGGAGATTGGTGTTCAGTCATTGATCTTTCTCATCTATATCAATGCCTAGATTCTCCAAGGTTCACAAGTTACTCATTCCTCAATCTGAGTTGACTTTATTTACTGGGATTGTAGATGTCCAAGTTTGTTGTAGTCAGCTCCTATCTGCACTTTGCAATGGTGGTGGAGTCCCATTACTATCAGCATTTGTTGTGCAGTTCCTGGTTTTTACCTTCGGACTTGCATCAGCTTCACATGGTTTCTGTCATATCATACAAGTTTTTTTCTCTCATCGCCTCCATTCCATCATACTGTGCACACACCATTCGATGGATGAATAGTTACTGCTGACACCATCTCATCAATTGTCAGAACATCACATGCTGATTCTACTTTCAGAAACAACAAAGGCAAGCCTCCTTTTCAGGGCTGAGACACCTGTTCTTGCTCCAAGTTAATATGTAATCACTAGGGTATTTTTTTATTTTCATTTTGTCTCTCAGTTGAGCTCAGCTGACTCTCATATGGCTCAATGCTATGGAATAAGACACCAAACTATTACTCACTTCTCCCACTGCACGGATGGTTTATTTTCTTCTGGGAATCCGAGTATCACTCAAATCCCTTGCTCATTTGGAATGAAAGCAAAAGAGATCCTTTTCATGGTTTTTATGCAACCGAGAAATCATAAACATCTATTCACTGGTTTCATCAGTTTCCTTAGTTGGGTTCATTCTTTGTTCTTGATGGGTTGTTAAGTCAGGACACTAATAAGATATGGGTTCCTCTACCACCACCTCATCCAGAGCCCCATCTCTTCACGAATGCCTTGCTTCAGGGATGGGATGCATATAAGAACAGTTAGAAATTCCAGGGTCCATGCAGGACGAAGAGGATTTCTACACAATTGTTTTAATCCTTCTTGAACAGGCAATGGCTCATGGTCTGGGCTTATTAAGGAGAAAATCATCAAACTTCACTCTGACAATTCCGT
>NW_013665613.1:1380051-1393057 GCF_000517525.1 Limulus polyphemus
TCCTTCTTGAACAGGCAATGGCTCATGGTCTGGGCTTATTAAGGAGAAAATCATCAAACTTCACTCTGACAATTCCGTGGTGGTGTTTTATGTTTCTCTTCGAGGAGGCACTTGGTCCAGGGCTCCTTGTTTTTGACTTTTCAACCTCCTTTCTCAGGGACCATTCCCATCTTATCACCCTACTAGATTCCCATGTTCCACGAGTTATGCCTGTTATAGCAGGTCAATTGTCTCAATCCAAATGAGTGCTCCCGAGAGAATAGATGCTGCATTGGAAGGTTCTGTTGGATTGTCTTTCATTTTGCAACTCTGATTGGTGGGTTAGCCTCTCATTGGATCACCCAACTACAGGCAGTTTGGTTTCCAGTAACTCATTTTCAGGTTTTGGCAATAGAAGCATTTCCTCAAGACAGGACTGGAGTACAACTCTGAGCCTTCTCTCCACTTCATTGTTACCCAGGGTACTAAATATGACTTGTTCCAACCCATTGACAGGTCCTGTTGTTAGCACCAGATTGGCTACTACACCCTGGTTTCTGCTTCTGCAGTATGTTCCAGAGTGTCCACCTCATCCACTTCTTCTTAGACTATATCTGTGGAGGCAGCCATGATTAAATATGGTACATCCAGCTATCTAGAATTCAAGCTTCAGGCATAGAAGTTATGCAGTCTTTCGCACGCCATTGAGGTTTAATTTCTAAGGTTGCCATATATCTGTATCAGTTTTTGCTTAATCGTCCTTTTGAAGATGGCCTTATTGACTACCATTTGATTATTGTGACTACATATTTTTTTAGTCCCCAGTACTCTCCAGATTATTCAAGTCACTTTGGGTCCTTGGGCCCAAATGACAATTCCAGTTACCTAAGAGGTATATTACGGTTACATTACATGCTCTTTCTCAACACCTGTTTGTGACCTCGTCTCTTATATGCCATGTATCCCCTTTTTCCTAAAGGTTTATTTTTTGTGGCTGGTGACCTCCAGACATTACCAGTCGGAGTGATTTGTACTGTTTGTCCACAAACTGTTTTCTCATTCTCTCTATATCCTCAGACCAGTTCTTCTTACCCAAGACACTGTCAGACAGGAATGGGGTTAAATCCTTCTCACAAATTCATCTGATCACTATTTCTCACTTCTGTATCCGATCAGATTTCGATCATGGTCATGTTCAATGAGGGTTTTGTTGCTTGCATTAATGCTTTTAGAGATACTAGACAATGATTTTTTCTTCTGGGCTCTCTTTGAAGGCAAGAAACCTTTTGCGAGTCACGTCTAATCAGATTTGTTACATTTCTATGTGCTTAGTGGCCTGGTTCAATTGTCCACTGGACATCATTGTGTGGACTGGTATCTGGATCTACCCTAATACTTTTATCTTACATTATTTGCATGATCTGACAGTCTCTTCATCTGATGATTTTTGTCTACTCCCTATAGCTATCTTACCCTATTCTGCTACATTATATGAGGGATGAGTATTTTTATTGCTACCTTTCAGGGTCCCTTACCTTGTTTTCACAGGATCCCAATCTATTGCTAGTGTTGCTCAGATAAGTGTGCTTTTATCAAACCATTTCTGCACTAACAACCACAAACTCAATATACTTTATTTAGGTTGCAACAAGCTCTGTAGAAATGAGGTATTCCATAAGACCACCTAGAAACTGACCGGGTGGTATTACTGTAATTTGCTGGACTGCCACTCATGGACTATCATGAGTAAAGCATAAGGGGATCCTGCTTGTTTCTGCTGATCATTGGATTGCATAACTTGGGGTCAGTTTACTTTTAAAAATTTAGAGAACTTGGATCACCTATTGCACTGTTCCTAAGGGCTCCCCAATGCTCATTATCCCCCACATTCTACTAGTGGAGCTAGGTAGTCCTTACCATAGCTAGTTTCCAGTAACTGTAGTGATGGAAAGAGATTTTCCCTCCAGAGTGCTAGAATGAATATTTCCACTCTTGCAGAAGAGGGTAAAGTTGGGGGTCCTTCTACCCGGGTCCCCGGATGTTTTTTCCCAGATGTTGGTAGAAGTGGTAGCAGCAGCCTACGCAGGAGACTGCTCATAATACTGGTTCAGATTTGACACTCAGCTATCCGGTTGGATTGAGCATGGCCCTTCTTTTTATATTAACCTTGATTCAGTACATTGTTCATAGAAGAGGGTCCACTGTATCCTCATAATTCCGCACACATAGTGGGCCCTTTGTTGAGCACTGTTGTTCCACGTCCTTCCTATAAATCCTGGGGCAAGTGGAATTTACCTTGCCCACACAGTTGGGGAGTGAGGATAAGTGTTCATAATTCCATACTGGATGAGATATGTTTCTTTAGGTTGAGTAAGGCATACATGATCCTGTCATTCCAATCCTGGGGTGTTTGTTTTCAAACTTCTACAGGTTGAGGAAAAGGTTTGTTCACTTTGGTGTTGCTTTCCTTCTCATTGTGATTCTGGTGGCTTGGAACACATCACTTTATACATAGGGACTGTGGGATATAGAGACCATGGCCCTTTAATTCCAACCCCGAGTAATGGAACCTTGACTATCAGGTAAAATTTCACCCACAGTACAGGAATTAAGATCCAGGTGAAGAGCATACCTATTCTGGATGCAGTTCCACCACTAGGATGCCAATCTTCTATTGACACACTCATGATCTATGCAGACACTTTCTGTATGGATAATGCCCTCACTGGCTACTCCACCTTTTCAATGTGGAATTCTACCTATACGTTGGAGCAGAGGTAAGTATGTTTTGGAAGTTAACATTTTACTAAATTGAAAATGTATATCCAATAATACTTACCTCCTTTCACACTCTTCCTCTCTTCCACCCCACTAAGAACTATCATTAGAGACTGGGATTGGGTCAGTCTCATAAAAGTGATAACATTTTGTGAATGAGGTGCTTATATTCAGTACTAGGATAGAGGGCATATTGAGATAAATATTGCTAAAGGCAATTGAGTGGGGTATAATAGAGTGGAGCAAGCAATAAAAAATCAGACTAATGCTTAGATGGGAAAAGGAAGAAACCTTGGCAGTTGAGTAAAAGTTATAAGTATTAGGGGAGGTAAGTATTATTGGAAATACATTTTAAATTCAGGAAAATGTTAACTTTCTATACTCTTTTATTTTTAGCAAGCATCTAGTAGTGATTGCTAAAAATATAATGTTTTGGAAATACATAAAGTCCTATCCTTTTTAACATTTGAACTTGATAATATGAAGATTAATTCAAGATGCATTGTAAATTTAAATCATAGATAGCTATGATTAGAAAATTATGAAAACATGGAACCTCATGTCATTATTTTCTAAAGTTAAATCTGAAAGAAGTCACTGCAATTAGAAAATCTTAACTAAAAGGAGGAAAAACATTTTCAAGCCCTTATCATGGCCAGCCTAGACTGAAAAAGAGGTAGAATTAACCGAGTATAATGAAGAGAAAATGTATTATAGTATAAATGAATAAAGTTTTTAATAATTTGTTGAATAAGATTTTAAGCTTATTAAATAACTGTGGAGACAGATTGCATGTTAATCATTTCAGAACTTGGTGAAAAACATGCTTTTTACAAGAACAAACAAAAGCTTCATGCAGTGTATGACATCTTGGTGCATTGGTTGTATCAAGGACGTTTCATTAGGCAGCAGATACTTCACAAATATCTTCCCTCATCAGATTTTCAAACCACTTTGTTTGGGTGAGGAGGAAAAAGATGAGTAGAAGCACTTCTGCATCTGGCAGACTAAAGCAATTTTAAGTGGATTCCGACCTGGGAGTATGAAATTTTTTTTCAAAACATTTTAAAAGTTGTGTTGCTTGTGCATGCATTTTTTGTTGAAATAATTGACAGGAAAACTTGATGCTTCAGTCCAATTAAAGAATGTGGTTTCTTTGCATCACCTATGACACACAGCTTTAACTTGTGCATGTGTGCTGCATTGTCACAGCACAAAACTGTTAAATGTCCTTTGCATGATTTATGACCTGAAACTTGATGTTCTTGTTCAAAAGTCAATGTATTTGTTGGTAGACACTTCCAGAAGTCTGATTTTATCTGCATGGTAAATTTCTTCTGGCTTCAAATCTTTCTTTCAGAAAGTTCTCAAAGTGTTATTAATACTCTTTCACCACTTCCTCATTCCAAGTCAACCTCTCATCCTTGGATGCTTATCTCTCCTATTCTGTGCCATTGGTTGAATTTTGTCAGCCAACTAGATGATGCATTGATATCACCTTTCATAATAATTTGGCCTATTTAGATGAGACAAGACTCGGGTGATTCAGCTGCCCTTTGCTGGTTAAATCATTCAACCAAAACCTGGTCCAACTTGTCATTATATATCTGGCTTCATGGTTTTGCATTTAGGTAAATCACTCACACTGTCAGCATTATTAATAAATTTATTTATTTTTTCCTTGTTTGTGTTTATATTTTATACAGTTTGTTTGCCAATATTGAATACAACTGCAATATATTTCACTGTTGAACCTTGTTCACTATTTTTAATAATCTCTGGTTTATGTTCCATTGTCAGCACAATTTGTTTATAATTTGACTTTATGTTTATATTATGTTCTCAATCTTGTATACATACTGCTAACCATGGCATCTGTTCGAATGTTCGTCTGTCTCCCAATTGAAAAGCTGTGTGCACAGGCAAAGCTTAACATTCATTTTCGTAATGATGGGAGAACAGGCATGAATAATGTTGATACCAAATTTTATTTCACAAGCAGAATATTCTACACTAAATTGTTAGGAATTAATCACACTATCATTCACATTTCAAAATGTGATATAACTTAGAGATTAAATATCTAAATTTACATATGTTATTGTTGAGTGGCTCTTAGCATGACTGAAATGCTAAGCAATTGCTTTTCACAGTGGGTGGCATAAGTAGTTCAGAGTTTTGGCTCTGAGAGAAACCAAGAGTGAAACACAGTTAATCTTTTCAAAGTCCACGAAATAATTTAAATTGGTAAACTAACTTAAATTTGCTTATATTCAATAAACATTACATACAGTACTAAAAAATGACTAAATGAAAGGTAAAATTGAAAGGAAGAAAAAGAAGAATGAAACGAATGATGAACAAAATAAATAGGAACTGTAACAAAGCAGTTCATAGCTACACTGAAATGTAACAACTTGTGGGATTCCTGGATCACAGCACAGTTAATTTGCAAACCAGATAACCTGCCCATGGATAATTGACAGTCAACTGTATTAGCAATTTGAAATTTAGTCCTAAATCTAGATAATATCAAGAGTGCAAAATAGTCTTTGTAAGTACGAAAACTGAAATAATAATAAAATTTTGAAACATTATAACAAATATTATTAATGAAACTGACCATAAAAGTGTGCTACTAATTACTGATATGGGAAAAGGATAATTATTTTTCTAAATTTTAAAGAAAGACTAGATTTCAGTGTTTTCACAAACAACTTTTATGAAAATTGATATAGGTATAATGCAAATTATATAGTTGTACATATTGCCAGTTTTCTTTATGCTGTAAACTAAACTTTTATAAAGTATTTCTATTTTAGAAGCTTTTAAGTATTTTAAAATTTTAAGACACAGTGACATTGTTTTACTTTACAGACTTGTAATTGTTCTATGAACTCTGAAGTAATGATGAAAGCTCACTTAGAAGGGAAGCGTCACAGACAGGTTTGCTTTCTATTGTGTTTAATTTTTAATATTTCTAAGATTATTAGAAAAATGTTTTAATTTTGCCATTTAAATGTTCACTTAACTACGTATATATGCCCTAATGAGCTACTATATGTTAAAACATGCCCAGTTTAAGAACATTATTATAACTAACCTGTTTTTGTTTATACACTAGAAACTGTTTCATAGAGCCTAAGCTATAAAACAACCTGATACGTGGTCTTGGTGTTTTAACAATTTTACTTATTTAAACAATTTTAATTATTCATTGATACTAACAGATGTCCTTACAGATTAATTGTATTAATAAACTCAATTTACTACTCTAACACTCGTAACTTATTGTGGCATAAGGCCTGCCTCATGGAGTCCTTATCAATGTGAAGGTAAATTGGTAAGTTTTTGCTCTTTTGTGAAAACTTACAGACATATGCCTTTGAAGTTTTAACAGTACATAAACGTAAACAATTTTTAATATGTTTGTTATGTAATCATAACTGAGCAATGTTAGTAAAACTAATTAAAACTGTCTAAGTAATAAAATAAATAAATCTTGTGCTTTTATATAAAAAATTAGACATTGTAATGAAACATTTTCTTGAAAACAGAAACAATTTTAAATTTATTTGATTTTCCACAAACAATTTTGTTTGAACTGGTGACAAGTAAAGGATTGTTTGTGGACCATACAGTACAGAAATATGTTTCATAGTTCAACAATTTCAAAACAGCTGCACAATTACACAAAGAAAACATTCAAATAAAACTAGGTAGTACCTAGATTTGTATGGATGTTTTCTACATAAATACACAATCATTGGGCTTCTTTTTTTCTTTGTGAGAAAAAAAAGGTACCATAATAGATGGATTTTTTTTATTTCAATTGCACTAATTGAAATTGAACTCGAGTTCTAAAGTCAATTTAGAATCTCGTTAATGGTTGATTAGTAGGTTTAATACATCCTTGCTATGGCCTTGTTTAATAGTAATTAAACAAACAATGATGTAAGCATAATGAAGTTTTATTTTGCTTCATTTCTATATTATTGTTTGCCAACTTGCATAATGTGCATAATGTGCTTCCATACACAAGTACTACCTTATTTCATCATAATTGAATAATTATGATTTTTTTTGTATAAGATATGACCATGATATTGAATAGATAGGTATATTAATTCACAGAAAAGCTAAAGATGTTTCTGGACTTTTGCTGTAAATCCAACAGATTAGTAAAATTTGAAATTGAAAATTAAAATTAGTATTCTTGATAAACATTTCACTAAACAAATGCATAAAAAACATTGAAAAAACAGTCTTGCTTCACCTAAATTATTATCTGAGAAGATTTGTATAAAAGTTACTTTGATACAGGATTCAATTAAAGATATATTCCGTTTACATTTCTTTGTCTGTACTTTTCGATGTATAAAACAAAATATATATAATCTCATACATGAGGCTTTCACAGAGAAGGTGGAGGTATTTAAAGGTGGAACACTTCAACATAACACTGACAAGGGTATGCTGTTTGTGAAAGGCCTTCCAGTTAGAAATGTATTAATCAGTTCAGGTTAACTAATTAATACAAAATAAACAAGGATAAGCTAAAGTAAGTTCTTCTTAACTTGCTTTAAACTTTTACTTTTTAATTGTCACTTCCCATTCATGGTCAATTGCAAGCACATGTGCCCTAGAAACTGCTTGAAAAAATTGACCAATTAGGTATATGTTTCAGATTTGGTGTATTTATTAAGCAGCCTAACATGCAACAAACTGGCCTGTTTTTAAAAGTCACAAAACAACACAATTAATTTGACAGCTAATTTAGTGTTATCAGGGATTCCTGCATAATTATAGTTCTTGGCCATGGAAGTGTATGAATATTTATTCATAATGTGAATATATAAATCTTTCATAATCAAAATACTAAGTTATTGTACAGCAAACCACAGATGAAAAAAGTCTACAGTACTAATATGTGCTGAGTTTGCACTGTTTATTTGAAGACAACTGTACTCCTACTATTTTGTAAATCAACTATATAATGATCACCATGATTGCTAAACATTCTTTCGTCATTTGGTAGCAACCAGTTAGCGAATGTCAGCACCAAAAGCAGGGCATTGGTGAGTGGGTGCCAGGGTTTGCAATAGTTCCAGCGATACCAGGCTACTGTTACCGACCATGTCGCACTGTATCGTTACTCGAGCATCTCTAATCATGTAACTTCAGCAGTTAGAAATTCAACTATTCTTCTTTGTGTGTTCTTGTGAGAAAATTGATTTTCTCATCCAACCAAATTTCGAATTATCTGTAAGCCCACATGGTATGATGACTATGGCAATGAATCAGTTGAAATCTAAGCTTTCTATTGGTTATAAATTTAGTGGGAGCTGCACTCAGAAAAATTTATTAACAAATTGTAAATTGGAGCATGTCAGAGGTAGGTGTGGAAAGTGGTTTTTTGATTGCTCTTTAGCCCAATAAGATTGAAGAATATAGAAATATAGCTTCAGAATATTATAGAGAATATTTTACATTACATTTCGCAGTTTTCTAGGGGGTGGACAAAAAAATTCAGAAGCGAAGATAGCTCAAGAACAAATATCCAAATTCTCACACTAGGAGAATTGGAGGCTGTTTGTAAATATTTCCTTATACAATTAAGAACTGAAAACTTATATAATATTAAAATTTGATTTATTATCTATGGTTTGATGTCAAGTTTGTTTGAATACCATTATAATAAAATAGTTTAATTAAAAAAACATTTTTAATGTAACTTACAAAAACATAACGTGCAGTTTGACCTGCTAGCATGCTATGGGTTAATCACGAATGCACCTACCTAACATGAAATCAGTCACATAGGCACATTCATGTTCTCTTCCCGAGAGTGGGAGTCACCACTTTCCCATATTTCATGCTATTGCTGCTTTTCACCGTGAGGTTTGCTTACTGACTGAAGTATGAACTCAAAACTACTAAATCAAATATTATAATTCTGTGAAAAGTGAAGCTGAAATACTATAGGAGGTGTTCGGTCAAAACTCTGAAGATGGGACATGTGATATTAATAACAGATATTATTCTCAACGTATGATATACTGTAAACCAGTACCGGTACTGATGGCCCTGTACTGGTACTGGATGGCGAGTACCACTGGTACCGACTGCAAACCCTGATGGGTGCTTGGCAAATAAGACATTGATATGTCTGGGATTTTTTTTTTTTCTTATCCAGAAGTATTTTCTATTTGAAAACACAAACAAAAGTTTTAAACCATTAATGAATACCTATTGGTTATTTAATTTGAATAAATCAAGGCATATAATGAACTTTGAGGTCCTTATTTGATCATTCATAAGTTGATATACACGTCTGCACAAAACCAACCAATAGCATGTCAAAAAAAAAAAAAAAAGAATGAATCAGAACTGTAAGCAGACAGTACTTTGGTTTAACAACAGTGTGCTTTATGTTATAGTGTAGTAGGTGGTTATATCGAAAGAACTTTAGTGCATGACAAATAGTAGGCCTAAAATCCATAACATGAAGCTACAATATAACAATTATTGCAAGATATGATGTAGAAAGAGTAGAGTTTATTACTGGTATGCATTTTTCACTCATGGTATTTATGTTTTAAAACCAATAAGAATACAAAATCTCTCCTTTACTTTTGTAGGTAAATACATAATGTTACACATGTTTTTAACATTGGATTGTTGACAGAGTTTTCATTTAATTTATTAATATATTGCAAACTTGTACATATAGGTTTTCAATTAAATTTTATTATGATTACATTTTATCTTTCCTTGTCACAGGTTACCAGGTAAAGCGATTTAATTAGACTTACTTGTATTGCTTCAATTAGAAAGTTTGTGTGACTGTGTGGTGTGAAATGTCAATTCATAAGTACAATTATTAATTGTTTTTCATTAATTATTAAATAAGTAATTCAAATTGTAGTGTAAATCTACTAATTTTTAAGTGTGGAATCCAATGATTTGTAATTTTGTTTGCTATTCAAAATTAAAAAGGAATTCCTTGTGGTATAATTTTATATACTAGGCTGCCAACTGATTTTTTTTAGGATTTATGATGACTCCAAAATTATTTAAAAAAATAAAAACTTGATTTATTAAAGAAATACAAATAGTTGATTTGCAACAACTTATTTATTCAAAATATTTATAATTAACAGAAGAACTGCTGTAGCTAAAAAATTTTCAAGTTCTAAGAAAGGTAATTTATCTCAAAGTAACTATGATTTTATCTGTTACAATCTCACTATGTTTCAAAGCCATTTTTTTGTATGGTAGCTAATTCTGTACAGTCTTTAAATGCTAAAACAGTAACTCACTGAATAAATTTCAATATACATTTTGACAAACTTAGACTTTTTGAATTTGACTAACTGATTCTCACCTGGGTGCTAAGTATGACTTAATGGCTGTAGGTAGGTACTCTTATAAGTATGATGGTCAAATCACACTTATTAGTTATACAAGAGTTGGAAGTTGATGATGTGGATTAGATGCCTTCCCATTAGTCTGTCAGTTTAAAATTAGGAATGGCTATGTGGAGATATCCCTTATGTAGCTTTGCAAAAATATTGTTAAACAACAGATCCTCTCTTACTTACATTCTAATATTTTGAAAAAGTTTCTTGACCAATCAGTGATATTTGGCAGTGGGTGGTGCTAATTAACTGCTTTCCCCTTATTCTATTAATTGAAAATTAGGAACAGCTGTGTGCAGATAGCCCTTTTTGAGCTTTCTGTGAAATTCCTAAACAAACAACTTGTCTAAAAAAGGTTACATCAACAGTTGTACCTTTTGTTCAAGTTTGTTGCATATGATTGCAAAGAATAGTCAAAATATAGTTATGTAGCAAAAACAATACCTTTTAAAACGTATTAGGAAATCATTCATAAATAATAATCTGATAGGCTATTGCACAAAAGTGAGTAATGTATGTAATGATTTTTTTATTACTGAACCCATAAAATTTCAATCTTTATCTCCACCACACCCCTCGAAAAATAGAAAGCATTACCAAAAACAGTTTCTGTACAGTGCAATATTTATATTAAAAGTAATTAAACTACTCCTTTGGATTGGTACAACATTTGAATTAATAGGAAAGAGAAGCTCTTTTGTGAAGTGTATTTAATTTCATAGATCTGTATTGTAAAGTGTAATGCTGCAGTCTAAATAATATGCAACATTTTCTTGTCTTTTAGTTTGTTCCGTTACAAATGCATCTACCTGTTACAACACTACAAGTAACTTGATAAGTTTTGTCGTGTTTTATTATTGCCAGATGAATAATGTATATATCTAAAAGTATAAATTTAAATCCTTTAAGCTGAAAGTGGTCGTTACAAATCTAAATACAAAGTAATACAATTTGCAGTACAATAATGAGCTGTCAGAGATGTACCAATATTTTGCTTGAAGATTTTATCCGGATTTATTATGAATTTATCAAAATGTGCAATAATTAAGCAGAGCTTTGCATTGTTCTTTTTAAAATTGATATACTGAATTTCTAATGGAAAGGTAATTGAGTACATTTTCCACACTTTCTGTACAACTTTTTACTTTCTGGTTTTGTATTGTTATTTGGTTTCACAAACTCTGAATGCCATGATGATTTATGAGGCTGTATGGGATATTATATTTTGACAATGATATTTGAATATTCTATAATAATATTCATTTAAATTGCTGATGACATAATAACAGAAGAGAAACCTAAATTAAATTGATTTATATTTTAGATATAGATGCATTTATTCAATTTTCTTAATTCAGAAAATAATTTTTTCATTAAAAATCCTGTAGAAAATAACAAGTTATTCTTATTCCTAAATTTTCACAGGATGATTATTTTCTAGGATGTTTTTCTGAGGATCCTATATCTTGAACTATCTCCATATATTGGTAAAAATGTAATAATAAACTGGGTTTTATAATCTGATGTATAATTTAAAAGATTTTGATAAATGTTACATTGTTAACTCTGCAAAGGCCCTACTTTTGCTGAGTTTTTAATACCTTGATACCTCCTGCCTTCTTGACAAAAGGCTGAAGAGTAATCTTTTATTTGCATTCATATATTCTGGTTGTCCTGTATGTTGACATACACATACTCCTTCATTTAGATATAGTTATCTGGTTTTATATATAAGCCTAAAGTGGTCATCTAAAATTATTTTACATTTATTGTGATAAATAAACATTGAATACTACTTATTTAAAGATGTTTCAATTTGAATATTTCAGATTTACACTTGCATGTTTTTATCTTGTATGAACTTGGACATATGAGCATAAATAAAAACAAAACTTTATGAGTATAGTGCATTCACCTTCTATGCAAGTTTTACTCTAAACTGTTACAAAGAACAACATTTTTTAATGTTTCAACTTCTCTTGGAAACTGTTTTTACCATTTAGGGTAACAGCTCTAAATGGCAACCAGTTTTCATGTGTGAAGTAAAACATTATGGTCTTCATCTCTTTTCTTTTTTCTAGAATGTACAGAAACAGAAAGGAGGTAAGTGTCATCGACTTACAAGATTTTCCCAAAATCTTGTTCCCTGTTAGTTTTCCAGCAGCGGGCTACTGTCATGATCATTGATAGCTAACAACCATGATACACATGGTTGTTGGCAATACAGAACTAATGGTGACACCTGCTGGAGTAGGCAGGAACTACTCACAGCTTAGAAAAACTCTGAAACCTGCCTTTGCTACCACAGAATGGAACTAATCAACAAGTCAGTAATGTAATAGATAAGGTTTACTTGAGGGAGAAAGATACACAACTCAAAAAATATTAACCAGACTTATGAGTTTTGGCATTATAGGTGTTTAACTCTTCATCATAGTAAACTCTAGATATTGCTTATTCAGTAATAAATTCTTTGTTATGCTCTTTCAGGCTTTCTAGTGAATACCCTAAAGCATTTTAGTTTTTATGAATAGAAAACAGTCTACTGCAAGTAAAGTGTTTTCTAAACTTTAGCTCCTATTTTTATGTTGTTTTCCTAGTATTTATCCCAAAATGTATGTTACATTTACTTTTGTATAGTTGGTTAGTAACTTAAGATTTATTATAAAGACTATTTTATTCAAAGAGAGTAGGCAATAATAAGATAGAATTAATATTTGAATTACTTTCATGATGTTACTGTAACTTAGCTGTGTGTGTGTGTGTGTGTATATATAGATATATATATATATGCGTGTGTGTATATATATATGTGTGTGTGTGTGTGT
>NW_013665613.1:1393076-1398320 GCF_000517525.1 Limulus polyphemus
AAGGTAAGTAACGTAAATAAAGTAAAGTAAATTAAGTTAAATTATTAAGTTAATTTAACTTACTTATATAGTAGTTAGTTACGTTAGTACGTAGTGTGTGTGTGTGTGTGTGTATATATATATATATATATATATATATATATATATATATGCGTGTGTGTATATATATGTGTGTGTGTGTGTGTGTGTGCTAATTGAAAAACATCACATCAAAAATAAAAAGTTGTTATTTGTGATAAAAGAACATATAATATAACTCTAAAGATAGATAGTTTTGTAGCACTCACAACACATTGTTATCCCATTTTATCAGTATAGTCAAAGTAGACATAATAATAAATTTATCCATGAAATGGAACCTAGATGCTTGAGCTCTCAGTTTCATAATTTACACTTTTAATGTATTTTAAAGTATTTCATTAGCATTAGACAATAGTTTAGAAGTGCAAAATATAAATATACCATGTATATATAGTTTGTGTGATGTGTAGTGAAATACTAAGTGTTAAGAAACAACATAATTTAAAAACTTTGAGGTTCATGCCTAACATTTTAGAATTATCTGATTTATACTGGGAAACTTGCTGAGTATCAGGTTTTATGTATGGGCTGGATTCTTCACAGTAGGTGTCTGTTACTTGTTGGTGATAAATTTCAACAATAAACAAACAGCAATCAGTCCACTTGTTTTAAAATTACATATGAAAACAATTCATATGTATATACAAACGTTCATTACACTGTTGGTTATCACAGCTGTATCCTGAGCTCTAAATAATTGTCACTTTTTCTTTGAAGTACACACATGCTTTTTCAAATACTTTAGAACACAATTTGACAAGATGTATTATTCTTCATGCTCTGTTATTACAATACAGTCTGTGATAATTTCAACTTAAAATCGCCACTATAACTCTTGCTTACCACAATTGTATCCAGAGCTTTAATCAGTTGTCTCTTTTTTGTCAAAGTTTACACAGGCTTGTTCAGTCAATTTATAACATAATTGACTAAAGAAATTCTTCTTCTCTACTTTGTTATTACATTACAATTTGTAATATTTCACTTTAAAAATTGCCACTATCTGCTCTTTATGGCTAAACTCTCTACAATTAAATCTTAGGGAAGCAACTTTTCATGTCCTAAGATAACCTTTCATTAATCATGAATTTACATAACCTCCAACAAAGAGACAGATACTCCAGCTAGTTTACAATATTTTTTATACTATATACAAAGACTGTTTGCAGTTGATGCACAAAGTCTACTCATATAGTCTGCACCAACATTTGCAGTCCCTTTGATGGCCTCAAAGCATAACCAGTATTTCTGGAGGCACAGTATGGGCACTTCATGATCATTGCACTGTCAATTTTACACCTCTGGATGTATGCAAAGGGTTGATGGTCATGCCTGTAGAGATAATTCTGGAATTTCTGGATGGCGAATATGATGGCCAGTCACTTGTTCATTCACAATGTAGTTCTCACTACTAAACAGCTTTTTACTGATGTGTATTATGAGAAGCAGTCTGTCTACATGTTCTTGCAGAAATGCTACTCCAATTCCAATTTCTGATGTATCAGACTGAATGATGAACAGTTTGTTTAAGTCTGGTATTCTAAGGTTGGTAAACTACTTAATGTGTTCTTCAACTTCTGGAATGATATCTCCTGTGGTTATTACCATTTCACCTTGTTGGGTTGGCCTTTCGTGGTCAGGTCAGTCAGTGGTGCAGTGACTTTAGTGTCATTTGTGATGAAATTCCTATAGTATCCAGCTAACCCTAGGTAGGATCTGGTTTGCTGTTTTGTCATCAGAGCTGGTGCATCTTATAAGTGGGCTAGCTTCTTTTTCATGGCTATCTGTTGGTTGCCCACCTTGTGTTCAACAAAGTCCAGTACAGAATAACTGATGTAGCACTTAGATGGTATAATGGTAAGAACTGCTGTCCTCGCTCACCAAAGCAGCTCTCTGAGTTTCTTCAGGTGGTCTTCCCATCTGGTTGTGTAAGTCAGAATACCATCCACATAATGTTCAATGTAAGTGGTTTTGTGCAACATCATCCTCATCATAAGGTTGAATGTAGTTGCTGAGTTGACTAACCCAGACTGCATCCTTTTGAACTGGTAGCATCTGTGTTCTATCAAAGGCTGTCTTCTCTTTAGATTTTGTCTCCATCAGGATCTGCCAATACCCTTTACTAAGCTTAGTCTTGGTAAAGAACTTGGCCCTGTCTAGTTTCACAATGATAGTATCTGGGTTTCCCATAGTTTCAGTTTCCGGAAATGTATGGGAAAATGGGTTGAGCCATTCCTCTTCTTTACGATTACCACTGTTGAACAGTAGGCTCAATTCGAAAGCTCAATGATTCTGGCTTCTTAGATTACCTCAGCTTTATGCTTGATCATGTGTCATTGCAGAGGGCATCTGCTATGGCTTCACCTTGACTACACAAGGTCTGTCTTTTCTGGTCTATCTGTGAACATATCTGAGTGCTAACTTTTCTGAGTCATCAGCTGTAATGGGAAAGAAATCATGGACCTTCACAACATTGGCAAAAGTTCTACATCCAGGAGAGTACATTTCCTTGACTGTACAATTTTCTCAGACAGATGTCTTCTTTCAGTAACTGACTCTTCCTCGTGGTCGTAATTCCTTCGAGTTGTGGAAAGTGCCATTTTAACAAAACAGCCTTTTTAATAACTCAAGAGCTCAAGTTAAAGGGAACACATGTCAGAAGAAAATGGAAAAATCTGTAACAAGATATCTGGTCACACAACCAAAATTTTCTCCTTCTTATCCACTCTTTAGTATTTTCAGGTTTAAGTTATTTCCAGTAGAGTAATAGAATAGGTCTACTGAATAGCAAGATTTGAACAAAATATTTATCACAAAGTAATTCCGAGTTCTCTAAGTAAGTGTGTTCCTGAAAAAGAAATAGACTGGACAAAAATACAAGGATCAATCATTATTCAGTATGCATAAACAGTGTACTTGCTTTTGGGCTATTGGTGGTCACTTTTACTGGAAATCTAACACTGTTTCTTTTAGGGTTGTTTCAGACAGCTCTGGTTGAAGTCCTATTCCAGACTGACTGAACCCTACATTACTTAGGTGAACAGTAATTTCAGACATTAGTTAAAGTAAAATGTATAAAATTCAAGATGTGTTTGCTTACCACAGTTTATCCACCTGGTTCCAGTAGTGTAGTGCTGATAATGATTTATTTTAAATACTTTGCACAAAAATGCTTTCAGTTAGATGTCTATCCAGTATTAAACATATACATACATTTTACATGTGTCAGGTAAAAGTAAAAATAATAATACACAGCCAAAGTAAACGATAACTATAGTCACTAAAAATTGAGTACTGAATTACAGTGATTTTAAGTTATAATGAGCAATACATCCTGTTACTTTTGATCTTTAACAAATTCACATTCTAGTTCTATTGCAGTTCAGGAATCCTTCATTTTCAGATATGACTGTTCTTAAAATTGCTACATTGACACACACTACCATAATATTTATTCAGTGTGACATGTAGTTGAAGTGGATTTTTTTTTTTTCACTAATTATACTTTGTTTCCTAAATAGAACTGATCTTCCAACTGCATGTTGACTGGGTTACTCTTTCAGAAATCCAGTATTTGTTTTACAGATTGGATTTTGTTATTTTGTACATATGCTCAGATATTTGTACAAGTCCTTTCAATTCGCCAGGCTTACAGTTTACTGCTATGTGTGTCACTTGATGTATAATTGAGAATGCATGGTACAATTTACACAGTGTAACTTGTAAAACATTTTATCTAATAATCTTATGTGGCTAGTCTTGTGCTTGTGAAGTTTGGGTAATCCACTAAATCTCCCCCATCGTCTTTTTGTTCTAGGTAAATTTGAAGCCAAGATTTATCATAATTAGTATTAGTTTATTCCAAATAATTTGTGTAATCAATGAACCAGTACTGCCTTGTATTGCATTTTTAACAGTGTCCAGAAGTAACTTTTTTTTCATAATAGAAACTCAATCAACAAGAAGCTTGATCGTCAGTACATACTAAGGCTGAGCGATTAGTGGTATTTGCTAATTGATTAATTATCGGGTTCATTAATCAGTTACACTCAACTAGTCGACTGTTCTCATAAAATGGCTCAAAAACAAAACTAGATTATTCTTACAGGAGATTGCTAAAAGACTTGTAATGCTAAATATCAAGTTTTGATACCTTCCATAGGCAAAGCACAGATATTCTATTGTTTGGCTTTGTGCTTAACAACAAACAAACATACTGGCAATATTTAAATTAGTTGATTATTGAAATAACTTAAAATAGTAATAATTGGAATCCTCAATTTTGATTAGTTGATTATATTCTTCAGTTGTGACACAAATTGGTTAATCAAAACAAAATTGTATTAATGAAAAATTATAATGACAATATTTTAATTACTGGATAGTTGGAATAATTGAAGACATTAGTTGATTATTTTTATGTCAATCAATATAATTCTAATTCTGATTAATTGATTATTTTACATAACATTACCCAGTGTAATCAATGCTCATAGATAATCGAGTTAATTGCCTCATTGTAGCACATACTAGTTAAGTGCACAAATATCATCTTAACATAGATAGAAATAAAACCCAGAACTTAACAATATCAGCTATGTTTTTCAACTATACCTCTAATACTCATAATATGTTTTTGACATTTTGAACAATAACTGTAATACCAAAACATGAGCAATGTTTAACCGTAGAAAGTTCAAGTTCATATATTTTAGCTTTTTTTGTAGTCCAGAATTTAGTTTTACAGTATGCTCATTTTCACTCATTTATACACTGATTTATTGTAATAATTCTGTTTTGAATTGTAAAGCATTAATTAAAGATAGCTATCTAACTTAAGTAGATATTTTTCTACTTTTTTTATACATTAAATGTTTGTTTGTATAGAATATTTCTATATTGGAGTAGAAAAGTGTAGTTTTCTTTTTATTATTTCTAGCAATCATTTGGGAATGATAATAATAAAATGAAATGTATTGATTGTCTGTTAACCATGAGATTATCAGTTTGTAAATGATTTCAGTTATGTTTATTGGTTTGCATAATGATTAAATAAGGGACAAATTTCACTGAGCTTGAAAAACAAGTTATCTTTGTCACATAAAAACAGAATATTTTTGTGTTAAAAGATAAACCATAAACATATTACTTGTTAAATTAATT
>NW_013665613.1:1398513-1404999 GCF_000517525.1 Limulus polyphemus
AGATAACATAACATATTACTTGTTAATTATATTCTTAGGCTGTCAATATCTATAAACTTTTTTTAAGTTAATGTTTGACTAATTTCTTGAAAATGTAGGAGGTGAAATAAAGTGTGAGTGATTTGTTTTGCTATTGATATGTATATATATATATATATATATAAAGTAAAAAACAAAAGTTAAGTAAAAACTTGACAGAAGTTTTTTTCTTTTATAAAACATTTATACAAATCTTTGCATTAAACATGACTGAGTAAAACAATTTGTTTTATATTGTGATCATGAGATAACATTAATTTTACTATTTTTATACATTTAAAGTTTTAATCCCCTTTAAGTATTAGGTTTATGACATGTATGTTTTTCAGATTTCTCAATTATAATGACATTGTGCACATAAGAATAATAAAAAAAGGTTCATTGACTGTCAGTATGTGATCTTTCTGTTCTAGTTATTGACTGGGTTAAAGGTTTGTGGGTCTTTTAATATAAATTTAACCTTATAGTTACTAAATTCATGCAAGCATGAAGAATTGATGCTCATAAACTATACAGATTTTGAGAGCTAAAATCATGAGTGTTGAGACACATTTTATTGGGTTTTTTATTGTTTTGACAGTATTGTACTTATGTTGAGTATTTTAAACCAATTTTGAGGCTTCATTAAGTCATTATAGTCCATATTGCCACGTCCAGTCATACTCTATCTGTCAATTGTGCATTTTAACAATAGTTTGTTAAGGTAGTTTCCATTGCAAAAGTCTGTCATGAGGCTTCTTGACCAAAGCACAATGCTTATTCCTGAATGGTATTCATAATCCTGCTAGTTATGAGGAAGATAGTTTCTCAGTGGTCACTTCAACATAGGAGTTATTTCTGGCAACTTAACTGGTATGTCTTAATATGGAACAATATGAATATCCATTTCATTCTCCAGCTGTTTGAGCTATGCGACAGTTGAATGGGAAATATGACCGGAAGCCTTATCTTGATGAAACTATACCTTGTTAGGCTCATTTCCAGATTTAGATCCTTCTTGATTATGTTTCATATTGTTGTCTGTTGGTGGCTTTCTGAATCCCTAATCCAAACAGATATTTATGATCTGAGTGTAAGAATATTATATGTTGGAAACACTTTTCAAAAACAGTCAGTATTTAGTGGATCGTACTACCTACAAAATTCTAAACAATGTCCGAATTTATTAGGTCGTGAAGAAATTAATGTCGCTTTTTTTAAATGAAAAACCCCGAAACCACAGCCAAGGGAACGGGCTTGGAAAAATCAGCGTTCTGTTATAGCTCTATTGTTGTTTGGAATGTTTATAGAAGTTTTGTTGCAATATATATAGTATGACAAAAATAACAGATTTATGACATTAACTCTTAAATCCAACAGATTTCTATGTACAGATATATTAAATGAAATAGTTTCCATTCTTATTGATGATACTTTTCCATCTTACATTCAGGTTATTAATGCCCTGATTAAAGAAATCACTTGGCTTTGAAGCAAAAAGCATGTCAGTGTCTTCTTTAACACCTACCACATTTTCATACGTTTTCCAATTAAGATGGTGTTGCAGCAAATGAAAAAGATGGTAATCTGATGGTGCCATATCTGAAGAATATGGTGGGTGAGGGAGAACTTCCCAACCCAACTCCATAATCTTGTGTTATATCAAATGTGCCACATGTGGACTTTCATTGTTGTGGAGAAGAAGAACACCTTTTCGATTGATGAGTGAAGGGCATTTCTGATGAAGGGCTTGATCTAAATGTTCAAGTTGATGACTATAGGTCTCTGCATTTACAGTTCGCTATGGATTGGGGTTTTTGAAATGAATTACTCCTTTGATGTCTCCCACCAAATGCAAAGCATCACTTCCTGTGGATAGAGTCCAGGTTTTGGGGTCGGAAGTGGTTTTTTTGTCTAGGACTGTGCCATTGTTTTTAGCATTTAATATTTGCATAGAGAATCCATTTTTCATCACTGGTGACAATTCTGTCTAAAAAATGGTTCACGTGCATTACGTGCCAGAAGAGATGAAGCAACGTTCACATGTTAGAAATGATGATCATAGGAGAGTTCGTGAGGCACACAAACACCTTCTTTATGGAGTTTTCCCATATTCCTTAGATGTTTACATATTGTTTCATGAGAGAGATGCAATTTCAAGGCCATTTCATGAGTGTGTTGCCTTGGGTTAGACTAAACAAGCGTCTTCAGAGCATCAATATAAATTCCAACATGTCGGCCCCTGCCATCACAGTTTTAAGGCTAAAGTTACCTGAATGAAATTTGCTGAACCATCATTGAGATTTACGAATCTTCAAAACTTTTTCACAAGCTTCTATGATATTATTGTAGCATTGTTTCCCTTCTTGTATTCAAACAGCATTACATGCCGAATGTGTGTGTGTTTCGTCATGTGCCATCACTATAAGGGATTAGAGTATACTAAACTTTGCACATTGTATAGGCTTCACTGACGTGACATTTAGGTGGTTCGTTTAACTATTATACGTAATGTACATTTTTTGGGGGGAGGGGTTAATGAAAGTGTTCCAAAATGCAACATTAATTTCTTGATGACCTAATAGTTATGATACGTAGTCTTCCACCATGACTATATGGACTGTGGTCATCACATGACTTACTGATTTCTCTTTTCAAAATTATATTAGTCTGGAAATATAATTATGTTGAATTATTCCAGATTTTAGATTAAATTTAAAACTTGTTCTGTATGAATGACTGAATTGGAATTTTTCAATAAAAGAAGGTATGTTTTAATTACTTTAGTAGTTTTACTAGTTTCCCTGAAACTTCTGTTTTGGATCTTTTCATACTTGGAACTTTATGTGAAAGTAGTTTGATTGTGCTGCTTTTTAATAAATATTAATATATATATAGTGGTATTCCTACTTTTGTAATATGGTATATGTGATTAGTTTTAGTTTTTAATTTATCAGCTAATCCATATGTAATTGGCATTCTTTAAGATCTTTTAAATTTATACCAGAAATTGTATACATATATTTTTATCAACAGCACAGACTTATTTAATAACTTATTAAATTCTTGCTCTATTGTTTTTAGGTGGAAAGTCCAAAAAAGCTAAAGGTGGGAATAACTATATAAATGTTTCAAACTGTCCAGCTACAGTTCATAATCCACCATCAGTTGCGATGTTCAGTACAATTCAGCACAAAGTGGATAACATTGAGGAACCTGTTATAGGTATTTATCTTTAAATTATTTTATAGTAAAATTTGTATATTAACCAAAACTAAATGTTTTAAAGTAATGTTAGCCTGTTTTTTCTGTTATAGCTCTATTGTTGTTTGGAATGTTTATAGAAGTTTTGTTGCAATATATATAGTATGACAAAAATAACAGATTTATGACATTAACTCTTAAATCCAACAGATTTCTATGTACAGATATTTAACATTCATCGCAGTGCACATTAAATGTCATTTAAACTTTTTGTTTACTTTGATGCTGTTGAACTAACAACATTAATGTGATTGTGTAACAAAATACATTTATATTATGCTCTGTACTATTTCTTCTTTGTGTACTAAGTCTTGTGCAGAGTCTAAACAATTGTGATCTTGTGTCAAGCTCTCACTAGTATATTTTCATGTATTTCAAAAGTATTACAAAAATATCAAGCATTCTAGTTTTGTGGACTGTTATTGTTTTGCAGTTGAACATGACAATGTTTCGATTTGCCTTAAATGTAGAATAAATATTACACTTAACATTTGCCTTTAGATGAATATATCAACCACAAAATAAACAGTTGATATTATTTACCTGTGTGAGAAGTATTTCAAGTATAATATTCATATTAAGATGGAATGAATTGTGCCATGAGAAAAAATGTCTGTCCATTCTTATAGTATAAAAATCTAACATAATTCTTCTTTGTTAATTATAGTTATATTAATAATGCTGTATTCTAGTAGGGATTTTGTATAAGCTACAGCCATATTTTCTCTTGAAAAAAGAAGAGTTAGAGGGGCTCTGATTGAGGTGTTTAAAGTTGTTAAAGGAATTCCCACAGTAATCACAGTACAGATAGCCCATTGTGTAACTTTGTCCTCAAAAACAGTTAGTTTAGTGTGTGGTTTAGAATAAAAATCATACGTTGTTATCAAATGCAAATTTCTTTTAACAAGACCTTTTCAGTTGCTATTCTAAGGTGTTTATTTTTTAGGTAATGAAAAGGTGTAAACAATTTTCAAAAATTATGAAAAAAAAATGTTACTTGGCATATTGTCTCCAAGAGACCTTCCTAAACTTAACATATCTAGCTACATTCTTGGTGAAAAAGCTATTAATATTGAAAATTATTTAATTTCTAAAGTTCTTTTGAAGCTAGTAGCGTATGTATGTTTTCTTTTAATACAATGAATTATGATAAAATATTGACAGCATGTTATTATTTTCCAAGTATTGTCATTTGTTTTATTTATTTCGAGTATACTGCTTATTAGGAAATGGCTTTTTGGAGAATATAATGTTTTTAAACTTATTCACTTTGTGGTTCAGCAAATGGATGGATTCATTAAACTGTAAATATTTTTCATTATGTTTTGAGAAAGCTTTTTCAAACCAACTTGCCTGTGATTTGTTGTTGACATGTTTTTAACTAATATAATTGTTTGCTTTAAAATCTTTGAATTCTGTTTAATTCCCCACGTTTCAGTTCTGCTATAATGGTTACTTTGGATGGATTTTTGGTGTAACACTTGAGTTATCAAGACAAAAATGCACACACTGTACATATAGTTATATTATTGTTTCTTAAATGTAGTGTTAAGTTTCAGTAAGCCCTTGATCAGCATTGTTTAATGATCCCATCATATAAGCAGCTAATATAACAATTTCTCAATTTATGACTAACAATTCCCATATGAAAACCAGGATACCCACCTCAAAACAGCTGGGATTTGCTGGAATTTCGTGTAGGAATAACTACAGATTCCTTCATTTTTTTTTACAAATTTAAAAACACAATTTTATGTAAACTTTATGAAAAATATGCTTCTGCTTTTTGAAAACAAACTCTTAGGCAGCAGTGAAACACACCTGCATGTTTTATTTATGTAAAGTACTTTTATAGAAAAAAACAACAACTTATATTTGTAATTAATTTTTGTATGTCTCTTTATTGACAGGTTTGAATTTTGTTGTTGAGTACCGTGGAGAAGATTCCAGTGATGAAGTTATTTTTGAATGTTCCATCTGTGATTGCAGATGCACAGAGAGCAGCATTATAAATCATCTTGTAGGGATGAAACACCGCTTACAGATATTGGTAAGTTTTAACACTTGCTAAAAGACAAATAAATAGTGTAAACAAGGTTTTATAGTTTTTTAAATTTTGGCATGAATCCACATTTTTTTTGTAATTACAAATATATATTTTTGTTCTTAATCTAATGTAGATTTGTAAGACTTCCCTGCAATTTTATCTGTTTTGAAACCAAATCTATTTGTAGAAACATTATGATCCAAATCTTCATATGGACATCATTCAACGGAAACTGCGTAAATCTGAGATGAATATCATTGCAACTGAGCATGCTGAGCATCTAGAAAAAATGTATGGAAGAGGATCTATCAAAGTTCTTCTGAAATGCCCTCCTGATATAAGTATGATTATTTTTTTACCTTCCACAGTAATATAATGCTATTGTTTACATTAAAGATATTTCATGATTTACCCCTTTTAGATTTTTTATGTTTATTTTGAGCATCATATGTATATTATAAAATATTAGTTCTTATGATAAAATTTCATGATTGAGACTTTTTATGTTTTCCTAGTATATGAGTTATCAAGGGGCACAGCTTAAATTTTGAAGTAATCAAATCTTCTTAATGGAAGGGATGTGATAACTTTTTATCCAAATACTTTTTAATAACCAGTAAGTTAAAAAGCTTGATTAGGACATCAGTTTAAACTTGTGCAACTTGTTAATCATGGGATTTGAACATGAGAGATTAGTTGACAGTTTTATGAATTTAATTCATAAGACATTCAGCTATTACTATGCTTTGGCTTACTTAACTACTAAATTGTTTCAATATATGTTCATAAATCGATTCAAATATCAAGACCAACACCAAAAAGCACCAGACAGACAAAATAATGAGAAACTACTCTGTGGTAAAGATAAGCTGTACCCTAGTAAGAGAGATATCTGTGAAAATGCATGTTAAATACTTATAGTAATATGATATTTATCATATTTAATCTCTTGTTTTTTTAAGTCTGACATGTGGTGTAAAATTGGAACTCAGGAGAAATTAGGGTACATTTAATCTTCCCATGTTAGTTTTGTAACCTAGTTTTATCTCTCATTTGTGTGACCTTTTTATTATTGTTATTTCATCCAAGGTAAGATGATGCTGTTAAAGATTAACATAACTGTCATGTTTATATATATATATATATATATATATATA
>NW_013665613.1:1405038-1407618 GCF_000517525.1 Limulus polyphemus
ACTTTTATTTAGTTTAGTTTACTTATACCTAAACGGTAAAGGAAGTAGATAGTCGTAGTTAAGTAAGTTAACTAATAACTAGTCTATAGTTATATATATATATATATATATATATATATATAGGCTTTTGCTTCTTGAGAATTCTGTAAAATGAAATTAAGGTATCACTACAGGTACACAACAGGTGGTAAAAAAACTACATCTAGATGAAGAAAAATTCTCTCCAAACAAAAGATTTGATGGCAGGTAAATAATTCAAAGTTTTGTTCATGGATGTAGTTTATAAATTAACTGATTCAATACTTTGATAGATGTAATTGTTTGAAGTAAAATAATCTTTCACTTTGACTTAAAAGAAATTTAAAATTGTAGAAAAAAAAATTAAATGTATCAAAAATTCAAGCAGAGCATTAATTAATTGTTGGTATACATTTATTTCTTTTGTGTGAAATAAAACATTATTTTTCAGATATAATATTTATTATTTTATGTACTGATTTATTGATGTCAGACTTGTAAGTACCTGAAATAGGTATTTTAGGGCAGTGAAATAATATAATGTCTGCTTTTTTCTACAATTGTTCTAAAGCTTAGTTTTATGGAATAAAAATTCTAATGTAATCATAAAACAATAATAACTGATAGTATGAAAATACAAAGTAAAGGAAGCAACTTCTTTGAAATTATTTTGAGGTAAAGCTGCTTTTCCCATAAGCTAGTTGTGAAAACTCTATATCCTTCCATTATCTAAACCCCCTGAGTGGCTCTTTGGTAAGTCTGAGGTCTGATAATGTTAAAAATTTGGTTCCACTACTTGTGGAGAGCACAGCACAGATAGCCCATTGTGTAGCTTTGTGTTTAATAACAAAAATTTTCTAAAAATAGACATGTTAGAAAATATGAAGTCCCCATTAAAACCTCATTTGTTCAGATGTTCGTCATTTTAACCAATACCTAAAATTTGATTACAAGGAAAAAAGTTTAAAAACCTCTTTTTACAGATACAGTAGTGTAAAGTTAAACTAGATGACTTAAAAGTGCTTAACTTCAATTGAATTTAGGAATTTTTAATGAGGAAATAAAGAATTATATAATGATTTCTTTGAAAAAAAAATTTTAAAATTGCATAGTTACTTGTCAGTTCTTAGACCAAAGAACATTAATCACAAGCAATTCTACTTAATTGCAACAAAAAATTCTAAAAATTATAGATCATTTAAAAGAAGAATTAAAAGAAAGTGTGATGTGTAGATTGAGGTGTTGCTGAATGATATTTGGATTTAATGATTGTGGTTTTATCAAGCTTTTTTAAAGATTTTATTACTAAACATCTTTCTTTTATTTTTGCTTCAGCTTCAATACTTGATTGCCATATTGTAAATATCAGGAACAAACTATATAAACTTCAGACATGAATACTGAAAATATTGTTAGAAGGGAAAGGCTGAGTAGCTTCATCTGGCAAAAGTTTTGCACCACAAATCAGATACACAAGATTTTTAATCTGTATATATGCTATGCCTCTCTTGTCAGTTAGTATATAGATAAAAACAAACTATATATATATACAATGTTTTGTAAACTATTAACAAAATATATGACTTTGTGTAAAAACAACTTTGTACTTCTGATGAAGGTTATGTTCTAGGAAGTGAACATGATACCTGGTGATTCTAGCATACTTACATCTTATATGCATGGGAGATATCCTCATGTGCTGCATGGGGGATATCCTCATGTGCAGTGAAAGTGGGTAATTCAAATTTTGACTCAGGTTTTGGCTCATCTTGGATTTTATTATTTCAAGCAAGCAATGATCCCATTGTGTAATATTAAAAACTAGCAAATTAGCAACTTTATTGCAACAATACTTCTTTAAGTACAGGATTTCTAGAATAATACAAAATAATTGTAATTGCAGACACCAAAATCTACAAGTCCACTTGTCTTGGGTTAACTTTAGTATTGTGTATATTTGATAAAAAAGATAAATTAATACTGTAACTTATGTACATTTTTTGCTTCAGTTTAGTTAGGGGTAAACTTTACTGTACTTAATGCTATCAATAAATAAATTTATAATGTTATTCTAGCTCCTAACATTAGATCTTTTTAGAAACATTGATCAGCTTTTAATAAGTTTTTCTACAAAATGTCTTAAGTATATTTACACTCACCTTTTCTTTTCATCTGTTGAAATGAAGTGCATGCGCATTTAGATAATAAGGTGTGTGAACATTTTCAGGACAGACAAGCACCTAGTATTATTATAATAGATGTCCTGAAAGCTTATACATATTAAACAAAAAATACATATAAGAAAATTGTTAGGCTATTGAAAACTAATAGTTATTGAAATATAAAATATAAACAAATAAATGTAAATTTCAAGCAACAGTATTCATTAATTTGGAAATGTGAATTTTAAATGTAGGCAAATGGAAGATAGACAGGTAGGAACAGAGGTTAATAGACCTACGATGGGTGGTCTTTCCCAAACCCAATCAGAAACATCAGATTCAGGATTTGAAATTGTTGTCTTAGAACAGTTGGTGAGTTATTCTTTTATTATTAGAAGTG
>NW_013665613.1:1408605-1410235 GCF_000517525.1 Limulus polyphemus
TTTACTTTATTAGTAGTAGTGCTACGACACACACACACACACACACACACACACATATATATATATATATATATATATATATATATATACTGATCTTGAGGGCTCTTTGGTGGCATTATTATTAAAATTACATATTCATTGTTTTAAATGTATTTTGTTTTTAGAGAGTTAAAACACAGTAATGCAAACTGGAGTTTTCCATTTAGGAAAAGAAACAATTGACTTATTACTTAATATAAAGAAATATATTATTTCTGCTGTTATTTTGCATTATTATGTTACTGGGATTAAAAGAACTTTAAATTGATATGTACATGCTGATCAGATACATAAAAACAAAGTAGTTGCTTTATATAATTCTAGTCCAAGTGATGAGACTTAGTGATACCTGCTGTCTTGAATAGTGCACAAAACATCATTGTTATTAGAGCTGGACAATCAGTAATTTTTGATAATCAGTGGCCCTATTAATGATCGTACTTGATTAATTTATTTTTATAGTGTTCTTCAAACCATGATACATACAAGCAAAAAAATAAATACATAAATGTGTGATTAGTGCTGCCAGCAAGTTGCTTTCCCTTTATTCACCAGTTCAAATTTAGTGACAATATCAAATTGCCTTAGTAGCTTTTCCATAACAAAGACAGGGCGAACAAGTTTAATGACAATATCAAATAGCCTTAGTAGCTTTGCCATAACAAAGACAGCGAGCAAGTTTAGTGATAATATCAAATACCTTAGTAGCTTTGCCATAACAAAGACAGGGCAAGAGCAAGTTTAATGACAATATCAAATAGCCTTAGTAGCTTTGCCATAACAAAGACAGGGCGAGCAAGTTTAGTGACAGTGGGAATCAAATCCAAGGCCCTTTATTCACATGCACCTTTCCAATTCACCAAAGCTAAATATATTTGAAATTAAAAACAAATTTACAAGTCCAAAATTGGGCAGAGCACAGACAGGTCATTATGTAACTTTGTACTTAAGAACAAACAAACATAATAGCAATAATTTGATTACTAGGGCAGTTGGAATAATCAAAAATCATAATAATAAGAAACCCTTATTTTGATAATTTGATCATTTTTGTGACATTCAATTTGATCATAATATTAATTAAATCAACTGTTGGAATTAGTGGAAAACACCAATTTCAGTTAGTTCAATATTTTTGTGACAATCGATATAACCAGAATTTCAATTGATTGTTGGAATACTCAGAAACACAAACTTTGATTAATTGATTCAGTCATAATTTTTATTAATTGATTGGGGGAATAATCAAATACCGTACTAATTGGAACACTAATTTCAGTTAATGGATTAGTTTATGTGACAGTAATCGATGTAACCTTAGCTCTTAGGCAATTGATTAAATGTCGCCTAGTTATAGCTTCTTTTAATTTATGTATTGCTTTTCTGGTAATAGACTTTGCCAAGTAATTGAATTTTGTGACACATTTTGGAATGTGTGATACTGCAATGGAAAATGTGATTTACATACATACATACATACTGTCCAGCAGATGGGCTAAAATAATATATGATAATACCAGATGAAACAAAATGCAGTTTGAGTTTGTTTTTTGTGCAAATAATATATATATATATATATATATATATAAGT
>NW_013665613.1:1411235-1425373 GCF_000517525.1 Limulus polyphemus
GCAAATAATATATATATATATATAAATGATATCTAGAATTTATTGATTCATGTTCCGTGTTTAGTACTTTAGTGTAATTGATGATGTAATCTGTTTGTGAAACAATAGTTTAAAAATTATGATTCTTGTAAATGCAAGTAATGTTTGTTTGTTTTTTAGTATTTTACGTGGTATTAAGTTTTTATGTGTAATATTGCTTCTATTTTAATGGATCAAAAATAAAGTACATCTAGAAATCCTGACTTTGTGTCAGACATATTTGTTAAGTAGGTGTTTTGATAAATTTAATTATTTTCACATCACATGTATTTTGCACACTTAATAATAAAATTCCACTAGGGTAATGTGTCATATATACATTTTGATATATTACAGTGTGAAAGTCTTTTAATATCAGATATTTGATATACAGTATTTATGGCATATGATTTGTATATTTACATGGATGTATTCCAAAAATACTTGATGGATTTCTGTGATGAAACTTTGCCTATGCAGTTATTTCACATTTGAAAAGTTCTTAAACTGTATAAACAATAACTTGAAGTTCTTATAGTTGATGTAATACTAGTGATAGTTTTATATAAAAGTGTTTACAAGTACCTTTGTAAACTTTTCTTTTCTGTTTAGGCATTGGCATTCAGATTAGCTTAAGCTTATTATAACGTGGTTATGTATAATGAAGAAAACATAGTGATACTTATAGTTGCCTAAATTTTTATGTTTTTTTTATCAAGTTATATATCTAGTGACTTTTATAATGTTTTATTAAGAAAATCATGCTTTGAAAGTCATATTGTAGACTGACTTTGGTTTCAAAGCAAGCTTATCAATATCTTTTGACATAACCTCAGTGTCTTTGTGAAAGCACTTATTTCATACCTGATAAATCTGCATGCAGTGTCTTCACTGAGGGCTTTTGATTTCCCACGTAATTGTGATATCCACATTGAAAATATACTGAACTAATGTAGTCTTAATTAACTTTTCTTTTTTAATGCATTACTTTATATAGTAGTTGATGAAAAATTATTGCATAATTCAAGTTGATCATGACTAGCTGTTGTGTTAGTGATACCCACACAACAAAATTTATCATAATGATGAAACTTATATGATTGTGGGCTGTATCCCCACTAGACAATTTACTGGATTTTTTTGAGTGTGTTAAGAACTACTTGTAAAATATTGCATCTGTTGTGAGTTGAGCACAACAATTGTCACATATATGATAAAGAAAATTCTGTTGTCCATGTTGTTCTTTGTGTGCAAAATGAAATTAAGGACTAAGCAGTATAAAATGGATATTTCCTTGTATTGGCAAAAATGAATTAATTATTTGTATTTTTGTTTTGCAATTAACAACATTTTTCAGTACTGTACTGTCAATTAAATGAAAAACATATGGGTTAATTTTATGATTTGATATGGTATTTGTAGCTGATATTTTTACTAATATTTAGAGCATTTTTCATGTCTTTGAGCAACAAATTCTTCTGCTATATTGTTCACCACCATCAACTGCTTGATATGCTAAATGCACTCAACATTTTTTGGAGGCAAAATATCACTTTTTTTAACAAATATTTTGTTAAAATATTTTTTCTTCAGTGATGTTTGTAAAACAGTTTTTACTTTTATTATTTGACTTTGCCAATATGCTATTAAGCATAAACATCAGATAGGGTGCAATATATTTAATACAGGGAAGAAATAAAGCTAGTGAACACAGTATTATCTGTATAGTCACTTGTACTGTCACACGTTTTTGTTTATTGTCCAAGTGGATTATGCTAGTGAGAATCACATTGCAATCAGTACACAATTATCTTGTTCACATTGCCCAAAGAGTATAGATGTGCTATTTGTCATATTAGAGCAAATACCAAGAGGAAATCTTTTTCTGGATTTCATAGTATTGAACTGAGTATAAATGATTTGTTGCACATCATAAACGAGTCACGGTAGTTGATGACTGTATGGACAGGAATGACAGAAACTGAACATTAAATATTAAGCAGAAGTGATGCCAAGTGTATTGTATGCCTTATATGTACAAACTTAAGTGTTATTACATTTGAAACCAGAATCCAAATGGGTAGACCAGGTGTTATCGCCAAGGGATGACATGGAATGAACGCACCACATGTTGTGTGAAAAACTGAACATTCCTAGAATAAATAAAAACTTTTTTAAATTCTACATTAAATAAGAAGGTGTAAGTTGCATGGTATGCCTATACATCACATTTATAACAGCATCTTTGTAATGTAATGACTTTATTGTAGGAGATAGACATGACAAAAAACCCCAAGTTAAGCTGTTCTATTATATTAAGATTTGTATATGCATAAATAATACAATTGGAATTTTCAAGGCAAATGGACATTTTATGCAGTCTGGACTATTGTCTCATCTAGATTACAACTACCCATGCTCTCATAGTGACCACAGTAGCATCATTGACCAAAACCTTCGGACACATGCTGCTTGTCACTCTGATATTGTTTTAATTTTCAGCTTTCTTTAGGTATGAAATATTTTTCCCAGAATCTTTTGTCTCACAAGTGAGATTTATTGAGTAGTTAGAGCTTGAAAGAGAAACCAGCTGAATTCCCTAACACACATCTGACATCACTGGTGCCAAACAATGAACTGAACAAGTTGACCCTTTCTAAAATTAAAAAAAAGGCCATAATTTAGACTTTACTCCTTAAATGTGTTTTTTATCTAGAGCTATGAAAGTTCTTTGATATTCTTTCCACTGTTTGAGCAAAATTAATAGCTTTTATTTAATATATTCCAATTACAGGTGCTGAATTTAGTATTTAAAATACAGATTTTATTATCTTCACATTGTCAGCTAACATTGAAAACTTTTTGCTTATTATGATCGTGTTTTTGTCCAGAAAAACAAATGTAGATTTAGAATGGAAATATGGCAGGCTCATATAGTAATACAGGTTTTGAATTGTGTAGTGTTTTTGTGCAAAAGTGATTTCAGTATTTTATTTACTGAGATACGTCAGTCATGAAAATTAAGTTTATGGGCATGTTATTTTCTGCTTCTTCATGAAAAGTGTTGCTGTAAGCAGTAGATTTATTTCTAGGTTCTGAGTTTAACTGTTTGACATAGGGAAATAGACTGTAAGAAATATAATATATATCACTTGAAGCAAAAATGATTCTGATAATAGATTTCTATTTTGACCTAAAAGTACAATAAAATCTAACTTGGCTCACAGTAAGTTCAATGTTGTGCGGTAAGAAGATGGATATGCAAGTTACCAAATGTTATTTGTTATCCATAATTGCTTTTTATAGGATTAGTTAATGAAATGTTAAGTTATCTACCAATCTTAGTTTCTGTAACTAATAACATTCTATAAAATTCTTCCTATAGTTTTTGTACTAATTTATAAGTAAGAACATTATAAAAATTTTATAATGATGATAATAATATTCAATAGATGAAAGAAAATGACACAAACATAGAAACTTTGTAGCTCACTAGGTTTTTATTACAAAAGCTTTGTGTCTAGTAGTTATGCAATTTTCTATTAATTTTCTCTTGTCAGTCAAACTGTGTTATTAAGACGGAGGAAGATGCTGCAGTTGTGATGAAAGTGATCAATTCTCTTACTCAGATGCTTCTACAATATAAACTCAGAAGCCTGCCAGCAGCTGTTAGAGAGGTAATCTTATGTTTAATATTTGTCACTACGTTATACTTGAATTACTGGTCTTAAAATTGACAGCAAGTTTACTTACAGGTCTTTCATTGCAGAAAACTAAAGAGTAGAAAGAAGTACCTAGTCTGATGGATAAATTCTGACTATCACATTCCTTATAGTCAGAATGGTAAAAAAATATTTTTCCACATGTATAAAGCTAACTAAATAATGATATTAGTACACTCATTCTTCACATGAATTAAAGTATAAATTATTAATAACAGAACTATTTTAGGCCAGACTTTGGGGATAGTTGCAGCACTCAAGAATTAATAAGGCATCTTTTGAATAATATATGTTTTAATTAGAAAAATGTTTTCATCATTGTATTAGTTTTATCATTTATTATGGAAAAGTAAGACTTTGTAAACACACTGATAAGAAAGTTATTGAAGGTTTGTCATTGCAGTTTTCAACTTCATTCCCTTCCCATGCAAGTGAAGCTTGCATGTTTTGCATAGGTTAACTTAATTAGCTCAGTAACATGGACAAGCATAAAAACCTTACAAAGAGACATGATAACAGGTAGCCATTAAATGAATTTGTCCCTTCTAGCAAGATAGTTTGCAAGGTCCACATTAAATGGAAACTGTCAGAAAACAAACCACCATTGAGAGGGACTGCAATCACATAGAATACATTTTGAGGATCCATAGGCATGCAAGAGTCTTCCCATATCACAAACACATTCAACTCTGGGTGGGATACAAGCATTTCATCAGTATAATTCATGACAAATAGAAGAAAGTTATGAGGTCCAATGGAACACATTATATCCTGTTTTAGAAATATGGAAAAATTATGCTAGAAGTAGAATAATGATATGGGACATGTGTAAACTGACATAGCTAAGGACCCGTGATCTCTATAGCATGTTGGGTGACATCCAAGAAATAGTTAGGAATTGTGGGTAATTAGGTGCATCCTCTTATGCTATCCATATACTGATGGTTATATATCTTAATGACAATGTTTCCATCTATAAAGTTCATATGTTTTAGGACTGGTGTGGGGAATATTGTGGACTTTTAATATTTATCTAGATCACAACTACAATCTTTAAATATCATCTAAATCAAACATTTTTGGGATAGTGATGGGGAATAATAAAAATTGTTTCCCCTATACTATTGTCATGTAATTATCACAATTATTGAATTTATTGCAATAATGTAGTACTTAGGCAAGGGAGAGGATTTGAAAACTTGATAAACTTTACTTCTGTGTATTTAAATTGCTGATTCTAAACATTTACAAGTTTATACTTCATTTATTTCACAATGTAATTGTGAATATTATGACAGGATAAAAAACAACAACAACTTTACATTTGTAATGTTAACATTAACAACAGGTCCGATGCTGCCATCAGTTGAATCTGTCACAAGATAACCAATTTTGAAAGTGTTAATGAATAATGATATACAGGGTGCCCATAAAGTCTGGAACCATAGTCACCTCAACAAATTTTACAGAATGTGTTTCACATGCTGCCCTTTTAATTCAAAACAAGCTTAGACATAGTATTTCCATTCTCTTTGAACACTGAAAAGCATATTCATGTTATTTTCAGTGGCCAGACACTCATTGCAGGTTTGTGGTTTCAGATGTTCAGTGTCCCTGGTCTTCTCTTTGTACACACCTACCTTGAGTAGTCTCCAGAAAAAGAAATCGATGGGAGTCAATTGGGAGATCTTGGGACCTTCCTGGGATCCATGTCTGCTCATCCAGTGTCCTGGGAGGGTGTCACACAACCAAGCTCAGACTTCCATTGCATAATGAGGTGGGGTACTGTCCTGCAAACCACCTATTTTTCCATACTTTTTGTACACCCTGTGGAGGATAATGCAGTATCATTTTAAGTGTTACTTTTAAAAATAGGGAAGAAGTCTGCTTATTGATTCATCTTGCAAAAGGAAAAGACAAGTTCAGCAAATTCAAAACTAATGATCTTGTGTATGATTGCATGCACACATGTTGGGTATTTCCACACAAAAACATTGCTGAACCACAGATGTAATGATACAAATTTTAAGAAATATCTTTTAATAACCTAGCAAACAAGCTACTGTAGGTATCCTGTCGAACATGAATCCCTTAACCCCTCTGGATACAAGATGGCCAAAGTGCACATATCGTGTTGTTTTCCAAATTTACATTCAAAATTTAATTCAACAACTTTATTAACAGTGCATGTCAATAAACCTGGCATCAAAATGTAGTTTATAATTCAAATTTTAATATTGTTTAAGTTTGAATTTTCTAATTTCAAATGGAAATAAATAAACTGAGTTCTTATGTTTATGTATCATGTGACTTTTTCCCTTTGAATTACTGATTCTAGGTTTTCTTTCCACCTGTGTAAGATTTTCTAAGTTTCTGAGAAAGTATACAACACTTATATGTTAGATATTCCCAAGCTAAAGTGTAAATTTATAACACATGAGCATTTTGCTTTACAGAGATATAACAAGCAAACTTAGGGTCACACTCCACTCATTGTATATCTTGCTTTCAAAAAGTATCAGTAATTCTCTCTGAAATTTGTTGAATGGATAATTTAAAACAAATGGAATGACAAGCTTTCAATTTAATAATTTCTGTATATGGCTAGCTGGTTCTCATGATAGGTTTGAATTGTTCAACTTATGGATTCATTGTTCCTATTACTGTAGTGACCTCGACTAGGTAAGGGAATTACTTTAATCCAATTGTATTTTAGTTAGAAAGCCAGTTAAATTATAATATTTTTAAGTTATTGTACATTTTTGAACATCAATATTTTGTTATGTACTACTACCATTGTTACAAAGTAGGGCTAAGTTTCATCAGAAGCTGAGAGCATGGAAAAAAAAAAAAGAGGCCGATCATAACTACTAAGTTTTTTATTGTTATGTATATTTTATATTTTTTGTTATAAACGTAACTAAAATGTACAAATGAGAAACATTAGGTTGAATAAAAAAACATAAATGAAAAAATATTTAAAATTTCTGAGCAAGATATGCTTCCGAGCAGCACATGCATTATAGAATTCAATACTTTGTTTACTGTAATCTTTAGCTGTATGCTCAGCAGGTGATTTATAGCATTGTTATGCAGGTTCAATAGTTATACAGAGTTCAACTTGCAATAAGATTAACTGAAAATAGACGTAAACTTTTAAAATCCTGAGGCTGTTAAGGATAAATAATTGTATTTTTCTGTTATAATCTACAGATGATTCTATAAAAAAAGTTAATTGTTACATAATTGTTAATTTATTATCATGAAGAAGTTCCAAACAAATTCTACTGTAAAACAGAAACATCTCTTATGCTATAAAAATATTGATTTTAATTTAATATAGAGTTGTACAACCAAACATCTTGCCAATCAATATGAGTTAATAAAATTATGATAGTGGCTACTTTTCTTACATGTATATGTTCATAATTTAATTGTTAATGCAGTTTTACTTGATTTTAAATTTTTATGAAATCTTCCTCCATCACTATTCTAGCCTGTATGAAGATTCTATTTAATCATTATTGTGTTGTTACAAATTTAAAAACTTACTGTTTACTTTGTTGAGTTCAATTTTCACATGACATTAATTAGATTTGGTTTCAAGTCTTTGTTTTGCCTTGAAAATTGAGATAGTTAAATTCTTTCTCTTTAGAATATTTAAGTTTATTATTAGAGCAACATTCTTTAATCTTTATTTCTATTTAACTTGTAACATTGTAAATGTCAATCTTTTACAAATGCTTAAAAATGTATTTGTTTAAAAATAATCATAAAAAATACACCTACTGACAGAACAACACGAGTAGCAAAACACTGGAACCACTTCTCTTTTTGTATTTTTTTCTTAAGCTATCAATAATAATATTTTAATAGAAAAGCATTAAATATCATGTGATTCAACATTAAAATTCATTGAAATTTTTTTTATCACAAATGAAATAAACTCACAGATGTAAGGATTAAATATGAGTTTTATGTAACAATAATGACTAATTATGAAATCATTTCGTTACCTTGTAGGTAATAGGTTTGACTACATTATAATTTTTTCTTAATGACATTGTCATTCAGTTTATTTTCATAATCATATTGGCATGAGTGAGAACAAGTATATCAATGAAATTTCAAGTGGCTTGATATGAAGCCACTTGCACTGAAGATTCTCTCACTGACACAAGAAGCAGTACATATGCAGAGATAGCTGTTTGAGCTATAGCTTACAGGATTGAAAATTCCATTTATTTTATTTTTTCAGAAACTAAGAGGATCAACATCTTTATTTATGTAATTCAAAGACCAATATGTTCAGTTATTTTACAGAGTCTATCAATATCATCTTCTGATTTTATTGAAAGCAAAATATTCTATATTCTATGCACTATTTTGGCTTGTATAAACATTTGAAGATCATTTGATTATTAATCCCTTGAAAACTTACTGCATCTGATACAGGGTAGAGAGAGGATATTAGTAAATGTCTTGACTATTTCATCACCAGGCATTAAGCACCAGCTCTTTTGCTCTTCAGCTAAAGTTGCATACTCTTGTTCATTGAACCTGTCCATTTCAAAGGCAGAATCCTATGTAGTTTGTTCATTATGAACTAAGGGTCAGACATGGTCTGGTCATTACTGTGCTGCAAAGTGAATCTAAGGGTCCATGGTTTACATCCTGTTCTCATAAAATTATGCTTATAATTTGTGGCTTTTATTTCATTATAAGAGTGACAGTCAAGTCCCTCTTTATTTGATTAGAGTACTCAAGATTTAGTACTCAGTACTGTTCACTAGCTTCCTTTCTTCTAGTTTATCAGTTCAAAGTTAGGGATTTCTAGTACAGATAGCTTTTGTGTGGCTTTGTGTAAATATCCAAAACAGTCCACCAACCATTATGAATCAGGGTACATTCAGAAAGGCCAAGAGCTTTTTGGTGAACGAGGATGTTTCATTCCCAGATCTTCCAAAGGCAAAAACTGTTCTTTCAAGTTAATACTCTATAAACATTTGGTATGTTTTATTGGCTTTTCTTATCATAATGTCTAAATATAGACACCATCGAAAATTAGGGCACAATTAGTTTATTAAAGATCTTCTTTTTATGTTCTAATCCCTACTTACTTAATTAACTATCAAAGATTCCATAAAAAATAATTTACACTGTGTGATTGTTGTCAAATAGTGATCATCCCATACAATATAACACAGCTTTCATAAATAATAGTGAAGTTTTAATTTTATGCTTAAGTTTGTTGCTTACTACTTATGGATTCTATTTCCCATAAACAGTTTGAGACTAGAAACTGGTATCAAGTGTATCTAAATCCTCTTTTTTTCTACTGTGTGAATAGGAACTTTGTTCACTTGTAAAATTAGCAACAGCTGTGTTCATCTGTTGTTTCTTTCATTTGAATGTTTTTCATATCCATGTTGCTTTTTGGACAAATCTGGAAGAAACACTCAACTTTGCTTTACTCCCAGTCTTCTTATTTGTGCTAGTTCCAGAGGTGGAGAGAGTTAAGCTCAGAAGTTTGCTGTACTTATCTGAATGCCTTAACATATTACTTTGCATACTACTCTGTTACTTTACTTTAGTCAGTACCTGCCACATACACACTTTACGTACTGACTTACTATTATCAGTAGAATTCCCTTTCTTCACCAGGAAAGAATCCAAAATAGTACTAGATTTTTCATATTTTTGCTCACCAAAGTGTCAGATTTTACTGATGTGTTTCATAACTGAGTTTGAATGAGAATGAATAATGTGAGGATACTTCATGTATTTTCAAACTCCCAGCATCTACTATCATTACTCGTTTGCTTATCAGTGATGGTTATTAGGTAAAGCTGAAACCAAAACTTTGATTTATTTTCACACAAAAAGCCTTCTCATCTATCAGTACTTTGAGATGTGTTAGAACATTACATCAGGAGCTCCCTCAGCTGCCATCCTCTTTGATATAATTATGCACTACATTGTTTGAAGAATGACAAAAAATTGTGTGTAATTTATGTTTCATTGTGTTTCAATCCGTACTCAAGCTGAAGGTGATCCAACTCATAATTTTGACTATTTTATTTTTTTTCTTATCCAGTGTGTGTATGTGTATATAGCTAATACCGTGAGTTTAAAACATTAGTTACAATTTTAGCACTTTAAACACTAACTCAAAAAATTGAGATATACACAAACACTTTTTCATTTCTTTCAGCTCCTTACAAAAACCTTGTTGAATGAAGGAGGAAAAGGATTAGAATCAATCCTAGGTCTTAATGATGGCAGTACCAATTTGGCAACTGCTTTAAAAGACATGATAAATGAGGAAGAGAACAATAAAACAAGTGATAGTAATCCAACAGGGGGCTCTGGTGGCATCTCTGGTCCACCAGATAGCACTAGTGGGATTTCTGACACACCAGCCAGCAGTGAGAGAAACCTCGAACGTTCTGACCCACCAATGAGCACTGATAAGAACCTTGAGCATTCTGACCCGTCAATGAACACCCAGAGGAACCTTGAATGTTTTGATCCACCAATGAGTACTGAGAGGAACCTTGAACAAAATACAGAAATCAACCAATTTCAGGGAAGCATGCCTCCCATTTCACAAGGTATGATGCCAGTAAATGGTATGCAGCAGTATGGGCCAGTAACAGGTGAGGCTAACTACAATCCCATGTGGATGAATCCTATGCAAGGAATGAACAACATGCCAGGAATGAACAACATGCCAGCAATGAACAACATGCCAGGAATGAACAACATGCCAGCAATGAACAACATGCCAGCAATGAATAACATGCCAGGAATGAATAACATGCCAGGAATGAACAACATGCCAGGAATGAACAACATGCCAGGAATGAACAACATGCCAGGAATGAACAACTGCCAGGAATGAACAACATGCCAGGAATGAACAACATGCATATGATGTATCCCCCAATGCCACAAGGAGCAATGGGTAACATGGGTGGTTGGTTTGGGAATGCACAAGATTATCAGTATCCACAGTGGGGATGGAATTATCCTCAACAATAGTTTACACCTGGCATGAGCAACCCTGCACAAGAGCATTCTATGGGCAATTGTTAATTACAACAGTAAAAAAGTTCAATGTGAGGCCTCACCCATAACTTGTTCATCTTATCCTTTTTTTTTTCCATGGTATCAGTGCTAATTGTAATGGTGTTTGGTTTTTCAAGAATATCAAGTAATTACAGTTAATGCACAACCAACTGCTTTTTCTCTGTTTTATTCATGATATGCATCATATTATAACTGAAATTATGTGTGTATATGGTTTGGAGATGTATGATTTCTAATGCTTATTATCATAGATAAAACTCCATTAGAATTACAGTTTTCTTGAATAGTTTTTTTTTAATCATCTTACTGAGGATTTCCTTTAGCTCGGGTTCAGTAGCCACTGTATGTATCATTAACAAATCTACTTTATATATTACAAGTGTTAATTTTTATATCTTACTATAAAATAACTAAAAATTATTCAAAAGGTGTTGACTCAAAATTGCACTTGTTATACTTATGTTTGAAACAAACTAAAAATGTGGCAGATCTACTCACTATATAGAGTTATTTTAGACTGCTATCTTTATATTGTGAAGAAGCATGTTTCTTTTTGTAGCAAACTTACATGTACTCAAAAGATAAAGTTCACTTGTGTAATTATAATCAAATTTGAGAATGCTATAAATGTAGTAAAAATCCTTTTCTATAAATATATTATCATACTTATGTAGCATACTAAGCAATCTTAGTTTAAATCAATGGTGGTTTCGTATAACTTATAGAAGTGTTTAGGTTTTACATAAAATAATAGCTAGACAAATAGTTAACCTAAAAAAAAAGTTGTTATTATTGAGTTTGTGCTTCACAGGTATCTATTCTGCTTAATACTGGAATTTCACTTCAGTAATCTAAACTTTAATTTTTTTATCCTTTTGTTTAAGAAAATTCACTCAAAAATTGAAATGGGAGCACCAATATATGTGCTTAACTCTTTTAGTATTAACACAACCTGTCAAGTTTTGAATGAATTATCACATACAGGTGTGTCTAGTCAGCATACAACTGGGTCATCACAGTGAAAGATAAGTAATCTGTAATAGTAGAAATCTTAAAATCATGTAATAGGTGTCAAAAAAAAGAAGGTTATTTTTTCTTTTGGCTATAACTTGTAATTTATGGTCAAGAAAAGTAGGCTGTAGTGTTGTCCAATCCAAAAATATTCATTAAGTGCAGTAATTGTATCAGGTTTTCTTTTATCTTTAGTTTATCCAATATGAACAGGAGAGATCATTCTGTAGCATATTCCTTTACAAGAAACGATGAAAACAAATAGGAAATATTAATGTGGATTTGAGTTACGATTGATGAACTTGAAATGCCAATTTTTTTTTAAAGAAGTGATCAGTCTGGAATATGTGTTTTCATGTTCACACTTGCCCGGCATGGCCCGGTGGATAAGTCACTCGACTCGCAATCCGAGGGTCGCGGGTTCGCGTCCTTGTCGCACCAAACATGCCCACTTGGGCATGGGGCTAGCAACTCCACCCCGATAACAATCTGCTACAGAAACTGCAACAACACTTTCGTCGGCGAAGTGTTATTGTTGTAGCCCTATGTTCCACTAGGAACGACAGGAACTAAGAAGATGTTCACACTTAAAATGTGAAATCAAAGTGAATTTACATGTCTTTAATTTTGTTTCAGAACAGCATAGTTAGAAGGTTTGATATATTAAATGAACATGATACAAGCATACTTATATGAATGTTCTTCTGTGCTTTACTTCAATGACTTCACAATGTTTTCATCATAAAACAACTTTTTTCTTTGTATTTGTGTAAAATATAGTTTGAATAAAAAACTTTTTGAAAATGATTTTAATAATATTAATTTTCAAATTTATATACAATAAAATAATATTAGAAGGACAACCATAGGTGGTCTAAAGATGCATATAAATGTATGCTGCAAAGGCTGTATTTTAAGTTGGGTAAACCAGGTTATAAAAATTGTTTTTGGAAAACATGTTTGAGGGGGGATCATTCTATTTGTTTACACAGTCACTGTCATTTTTTTTGTAAACTTAAGTCATTACATTTATAATAAATGGCATTTCAGACAGAGTTTTTGTATAAGTGCATATTTATTTGACTTTTTATTTAGTCTACTAAAAGAATAATTGGAATTTGTAATATTGGTATGACAAAGCAAAATCACTGTCATAAAACTGTTTTATTTGTCATGGTTCATGAATGTGAATTCTTTTAGGATTGAAAGATAGCTTACTGAAACAAAATGTATGGAAGTCTTTAAACCCTACAAGACAGTTTGTTAATGGTTCATTTCTTCTAAGTGTTAGTGAAAAACATCTCTATTATTAGATAATATTTCAACTAGATCTAATGTTAGCTTGAGGGCTTGTTTGATAACAATGAAGTTTTGATACCTGTAGTAGGCAAAGTGCAGATAATCCATTGTGTAGCTTTGTACTTAAACAAACAAACAGTGCTTTTCTGTGTATGTAACTTGAACGTTTGCACAATGTTAAAATTATTTTAAATTCGATTAACTCTAGCCCTGTGTTTCTTATAGTAATAGTCTTTCAATGCTGGGGCAGAAACTCGCAAGATTTGAATGAAACCTTTAAAGTAATTTTCATTTCAACCAGTATGTACCTTGAATACTTATTGTTTCAGATTTTCTTAATGTTCTTACTGAAATGTCTACAACATGCTTATGCAGAATTTGCAAGAAATGTCTAGGTCTTATTGTGAGTGCCCTTCATTTGGTAATTTAAAATTAGGGATGGCTACTTCTGAACTCTAGAGCTCTTTGTCCTGATTTTTGAAACCACATGCACACGAGGTAGCATTCAAATTGGAACTTCTAATTTATATACTTAACATGACTTTTCCAAACTACTTACAAGAAACAGTTTGTATAATAGCAATATGACATGCTACTTTACACAATTACCTCTTTGAATTCCAAGTCCCTTAACAATTTTCATTGTTTTATTTTACAGTTTTTATAGTGGTAGTTTAGGGACTAAATGTGCTGGGAGAGAGTGATCTTACTATATATTGTCGTGGAAACAGATCATATCATTTTAATCTGGTTCTACAGAGTGAAGAATGGAAACAGCTGATGTGATGGAGTTACTACAGGAGTTTAATTTTACAAACCAGCAAAAGGAAATCAAAATGCACACACCCTCTTGTGCTTGAGTTATTAAGATCAGCCTGTGACATCGCCCTGATTAAAGCTAATATATTATATACTACTAAGACTCTGAGATCGTTTGTTTATTTGTCTGTAATTAAATACAGCAAAAAAGGAGCACAATAGTGCCATATTTGTAAT
>NW_013665613.1:1425476-1429422 GCF_000517525.1 Limulus polyphemus
TTGAAAAATTTTTCAATAATGTGCCTTAGTTATGTTAGGTAATTCGAAGAAAAAATAGTGTTACTGTTTCTTATTTGTAGAAGATTTAAGAGGAAAGACCACAACATAATGAACTAATTCATCACAATACCTGAAAACTCTGACTTTACTTTTTTGAAAAATGAAATGGTCTTTACTTTTACTCCCGATCAACAATCAAATATATTTTCTTGAATTATGAATAACATGAATGGATTGAAATATTTAATTAAATTATCTCAAAATAAACCTTCATTTCGGTGCAATATTGAAATTAGCTTGAATTATTCACAACCTCTGAATAGTGGGTGACCCTACGGGTCACGGGTGGTCTAGTATTATATATAGATAGAGGACTTATGATCCATCTAGCTACGATTAAAACTGATGCTGTGTGTGATTGTGTAGTTATGCAAATGAATAGAATAGTAAGAATTTGTGAACATACTGGTTCCAACCCTGAAGAATGGAGGAGACAGAAGGTATTTCCTGATTAATTGTGTATAGATATAAAAGACTGAACTTTTTTATGTTGTTGTGATATATATATGTGTAAGACTGTGAAGTTTATAAAATATCCAAACAAAGACTGTTCACTATAATGTGATATATGTAAAAAAAGTGAAATTATCAGTTTTCTACGAAAGACTAAAGAAGAAAGTGGTGATACGTTGGAATTTTGGAGCCTGGGATAACATCAAGATTAGAAAGAAACACATCTGAGATTGAATGCAATCAATGATGTTTAGTATATTCAGGAAAAGGGGAAATGTGTTATGGGGTTTGGTGTAAGGTGGCATCAGTTAAGTTGAGAAAATAAGAGAAAGCAGCTGGCCTTTGGTCATTTTCTATGGAATTACGGGATTAAAGTACATTACAAAATAATTGGAGGGAGTGGGTATAGTGGCCATCTTTCTCATTTTAGCCGGTATGGAGACTATAAGACCCTCTGTGGTTATGAAACGTTATAATTCGACATACAAGAAACGTGCAAGGTGAGAAAGAAAAGGGCTGGTTCCACCTGTGTTTGAGAAAGAGACATAAATGACAGGAGTTCAACAAAAAGAATAAATAGGGATGACCAGGGGATGTGAGAGAGAACGAATAAACTGGGAGAGGTGAAGGAAGAAAGTAACATGCTGCCAGTAAGAAGCAAACCTATTTCCAAATCTGTGTTATTGACTACCAAGAATAAACAGCCGTTTGTTATTTTTACAGTGGTATAAATCAATTCCTGATAACAATATGCACAACCTAAATAAAATTGATGAACATAAGAAGGGGAAGTGAAATGCGAATACAGCATTGATCATAACAGTGGGTGATGTTGACTATAGCTGACTTCACTCTATTCCATCCTTCCTCACTCCCACCTGCTAATACAATTGCTGACCTCATTGAAAAAAAAAATACTGATTAGACTCAATTCTAATACACTTAGTGCTGTCAGTGGTATTCCTGACTAGAAGTTTGTGTTTTGAAGAAAAAAATCTGCTCATTACCAAACTTTAAGTGAAGAACATATTGGGATTTGGTAGGAGACTCCTCATAGACTGCAGAGGGGATAGGCACTTCTATGTATGAAGTAGAATTCAGGTAGCAGCAAAATGTTATATATAGGAGTCATATGATATACAATTAGATTATGTATTCTTTTGTGACTCATGAGCGATTTAATTAGTACTTTCGACTTAAAAAAGCTCGAAATATTATTCTGCTATGTGGTGTACTATTTTTTCTAATTTTCATACCTGTGGTTTCGTAACGAGCACTAAGAATTATTGCACGATTATAAAATCCTCCTCTTTATAAGGATTTTTCTGGAATAGAAATTATAGTCATTAAAATACATTTGATTTCCTTGTTTAAAGCAGAATCTTTCCTAGAAGCGTGTTTAATAAAAGTAAAAAACAAAAATGCTCGTTTGTTTGCTATTAAGCTGTATAGTCGAAAAACGATTTTTGCATTATAAAGCCCTTGAGCCACTAGAGGGGGGAATGAATAAATAAAAAAAGTGGAGTGAATGTGAAAAGGTAAAATTGACTGAAGGCAAGTTTAATAAATATTTTATGTATGTTATCTGTACTTGAAAGAACTAGTAACAAAGAAAAGGACTTGGATTTGAGTTAGATATTTTTCGTCTTTAATTCAAACGTTGGTTACTTAATTTATACTTGAAAATAACCCTTTATTAAGTAAAATTTGATATTCAAATATTCTTAAGTTTTAAGTGTGATATTTATTAATTAGGTCTCGTAAAAGTCACCGAACATGTTAGCCCTTTCAGCCGAAGGGCATTAAAATGTAACGGTAAATCTTACTATTCATTTGTAAAAAGAGTTGGCGATGGGTGATGTTGGCTAGCTGCCTTCGCTATAGTCTATCACTGCGAATTTCAAACCAAACCAAACTTGTACAAGTCTTCTGGTATGTCAACGGTAGGTTTACAGATTTACGACGCTAAAATCTGTGGTTTGATTCCCTATGGTGGACAGTGCACAGATAATCCATTGTATAGCTTTGTCCTAAAAATCAATAATAAAAACAATGTATCATAAATAATACTATATTTTTTCCGCATGAGAAAAATAATTTTTACCAAATTAGACTTGATAACTTTTTAATTTTTTCTTCCTCTGGAAATTGTAGTGTTAATAACAGCAAGAAATAAAATAAAATAATAGTGATGTATGGTCTGTTTGTGCCACAAAAAATTAATTATTAATATTTTTTTATAAGTTTGATATTGTCGAGTTCACGTTGTTTTCGGCCCGGCATGGCCAGGTGGTTAGGGCGCTCGACTCGCAATCTGCGGGTCGCGGGTTCGAATTCCCGTTACACCAAACATGCTCGCCCTTTCAGCGTGGGGGCATTATAATGTGACGGTCAATCCCACTATTCGTTGGTAGCCCAAGAGTTGGCGGTGGGTGGTGATGACTAGCTGCCTTCCCTCTAGTCTTACACTGCTAAATTAGGGACGACTAGCGTAGATAGCCCTCATGCAGCTTTGCGCGAAATTCAAAACAAACAATTACATTGTTTTAGATTTCAGGAGTAAGTAAAATGTTATTTCACAAGATTCTGTCAAACATAATATAATGAGCATAGTTATTAACACTAGTGTTAAACAAGGGCTAGAAATACACCCATTTTTAACTAGTGTTATTGCAGACCTTCGTTACTTAAGGTGATTACTTTTATAACGCTGCGCCTATGGGAATGACTGGAGGATGAAGAAGGAGTTGTATTATACTAAATATTGTTAATATTGGCTTATATGCAGTTATTAGGAAAATTTGCATTTTTTTTAGTATAAGCACCTTTGTGACCAAATACAGTGGGATCGTAGCTAGATAAATACGTTGCATTATGTCCGTATTTGTATTGTTCAAAATGAGGGAACATGATCGAGTGGCTAGTGCTTTGGACTTGTAATTGGAAGGTTACGAGTTCGATGCTTGCTCGTTTAATGTTTTTTTGTCCTTGATCAAATCACATTATCCCAAGAGCTTCAGTCTATTCAGCTGTCTAATTGCAACTAATGGGGTGCTGAGGGTTAGCCTGCAATGGACTGGCATTCCATTACCATTCTCACTCTCTTATGCCATTGAACAGCAAGTTTAGTGCCGACTCTTGTGAGCCGTATCAACAAAGGATGGATTTAATTAGTAGTTTAATATAATAAACAAAATTACAGCTTCTGTTAGGGCTTGATGCCAACATTAATGAAATAATAATAATACAAGTGTGCTGCTGAAAAAATGTATACATTATTATTCAGTTACATAATGCTAGTAAAGTTTGTAATAAGCCTTGTTAAGAAACAAGCACATGAACAACGCTTTTGCAGTCTATTTGAATATCACTTTTTAGGGTAAAATACATCAGATGGGTAATAGATAAAAATACTAAGATTATATATATATAT
>NW_013665613.1:1429687-1443206 GCF_000517525.1 Limulus polyphemus
ATAAAATACTAAGATTATATATATATATATATATACATAAATAAAATATTAAAAACAAATTAAAATAAAAGACTTTACAAAGTACAAAAAATCTTAAACTTAATTTTTATACCGTATTTGTGTAGTCTAACAAACACTTCCCTCAAAACATAAACATATTAAATACTTAGGAATTCCGTTTAACTGCTACTGGTTACATAAATTGAGTTTCCTATTTACCTCCTTTTTTTAGAAACATAAATATGTTTTTTTTGTTTTTTGGAAAAATAAAATTAGCAAAATCATCTACACGTAAGTAAATACTACTAAACTTTTGTTACAAAAAGTTGACAAGTCTTCAGTGTGACTAAGATTACCTGTCTTGCAGATACCTCAGGACTGCTTTAGGATATATAGCATACAACTTGATTATGTTAAACATTATTATTTGGAAGAAAAAAAAAGTGTGGAGGTTTTTTGAATCTGTACAAATGCCTCTTTTTTTTCTGAGTAAGAAAATGATAAGAACATATAAGTGTGAAAATTTCAGCAGTTAACTTTCCACTTGAGTTTGGAAGCACATTATGCTTCATACATGAAGAAGACAGTCCACTGTCTAGTTGAAACATGGTATATGTTCCCTTCAAAAATCACTTCATTATGCTTATAAATCATTGTTTGCCAATTTATTATTAATTTCTCACAACAGTGACTTTTGTAAAATCTGTTAACTAGCACACGAAAACAACCATAGCTATTAAACTGATTTCTAGAATGAGTGTATAATTTTACCAGTATGCGTGTATGACTGTATGTACTATATCTACATTTGGTAAGTGTTCCTAGAGATGTTTGTGACACATTTTTATGTTAGTTGTTCCACATCAGTAGTTAACTGACTTTCTTTTCTTCAAAAGTTTATTGGCTGAACTCTTCACCGATTAAGTTAATGACTATGCTTACAATATTGTACTAATTCTGTACTGGTACATTACGTTCTGGCACAGTAACCAGATTAATCATTGATGCTGCAAGGTAATGATTTTGACGAGCTCGTCATAATCTGTCCCAGACTTAGAAAATATAGAATTATATACAGGAAACAATTATTTTATTATTTTCAGGGCACATGTGCTACTCACACGACTGTTGCACATTCTCATCAAATAATAAGAGAGGTTGTACCCTCAGATTAGCAACCGACCTTCCAGTGGAAAAAATGGCTGCTCACTTTTACGTAGAATGTTCAGTCTTATAGAAATATTTTTCCACAAGAAAATCCATGTAATACCACAGGTTAATGACTCAGAACAAGAGGTAGCTAGGAGTTATCTATTTTCTTGACCAATGTTCTGCGTTATAGCTGCATACAAATGTATGCATGTATAAAAAGTTTGAAATATCTTGTATTAAACAAGGAAAGGGGAGAAAACATTAAGTATTTTTGCATACCATATCTTTCCTCTCCCCTTTACTTCCAGGTCATCTTATCTGCCCTTAAAAATTTAAATCCTTTTATATAAAATTCACTACAATGAAGAAATCAGACTAACTTACTTCCGCACATGTAAAATACTCATACCTGGCTGCAGAAGTTGAACGGTAATTTTTAATATGGACTTGAACGTATCCATTCTTAATCTATTTTGTTTTTTCAGCCACATGTGAGGCTTGTAAATATAGATTAAACCTGATACAGTATATCCTTACAACTGGGTGGGTCCTGTTTTTGTAGATGTCATGTTTACTAAATTCCATTTTGTCCTTCCTGCATTGTGGTTTGTAGAATACTTTTATTTTTGGCATTGTTATATAGAATATATATACTTTTTTCAGTTTTTAAAGTGATGATTCAGAATTATAAAATATTGGCCGTAACTTGCATTAAGGTTGCTCATGAACTCTGTGTGTAGAAAATAATCTGATTTCTCAAAGGAAATTAATAAGAAAAAATACCCTAGTATGAGGTATCAGATGTAATGACAATGTTGAACTAGTTCAGGAAACAAGTAAGAAGAATACTTCAGACGAAACTTTACACTTGGTACCACCTGATAAAGTGAATGTGTATTTCATAGTTAATGTGATAACCAAAAGATGATTTTTTTCTGGTTTCAATTTTCATCTCCCAGCTCACTTGTGCATAAAGTCGCAATTAATAGATATTACATTTGAAAATGTATAAATTGTGTTATATTTAGTAATACACACCCGTTATTCACCTATAAAAGTTAATGTTTTCGTCTTAATGAAAAAGTTTATAAAAATAGTAAGAATTAGTTGGCTAAATGAGTCATAAGCAAAAAGACATAAAGTTGCAATTCATAGTGTGCTTATAAAGAATATGATGGTATCGACGTTGTAAGTTTATATTGTTATAAAATATATATTTTAATGTTGTAGTTAATTTGTTTGTTAGCTGGAGGGAGCATTACAAGAAAGTTCTAATTTGATGTCAAGTTCTGTTGTAGGGTATTGAAAACGAGATTATAAGTACGAGATAGTGTTGAAGAGTAGAGTTAGTTAAAATATAGTCAGGAAAATATATGTTTCAAAATATAAAATAAATCATTGTGTTTCTATAATGCTACCTGTACAAGAAAGTTGGTTTTTATTTATGTTATGTAGTATAGTAAACGTGACTGTAAACCTAAAGGAAGAAATAAATTAATTTGTGACTGCTACTGGATTGGATGTTGAACTATTTTCGCCAGATACTTAAAAAAACTGTCAACAAAAGAACAAGGTTACAACAACATCTGGTGTTAGAAGTGGGCTTATTTATTGAAAGTAAAATGGAAATTTGACTAAACATCACCTATTGAAGATGTCGACCATAAGGGCAAAGGGTAAGATGGGAAACCTACTAGACGTGATATGAAGAATGAAAAGAAAAACAAACAAAAAGAGACAGAGCATTAAAAAAACAACAAGCAGAAAGAAACAGAAAATTATAAGAAAGAGATCAAAAATTAAAAGAAGATCAGGAAGAACGAGACCAGGAACTAGAAGAGAGAAGAATAAAAACCTAAAATAAGTTTGATTGGTGACAAAATTATTGAAGCTGTAGGGGATAAACAGATGGATTACTGTCAGGGTTTTAATATGTATTTGAGTGTGCTGAGGATTCTTCAGCAGTTGGTGTCTGTGACTTGTTGGCGATAAATTCGACAATAAACGGACAGCACACACTCCACTTGTTTTAAAATAATATATGTAAAACAAGTGAAACGTATGTACAAAAATTCCTTACACTATGGATATCACAGTTATATCTCAAACTCTAAACAGTTCACTTAAGCTGATTCAATTATATAAGAATACAATTGATAAGACAAACCATTTTTCTCTATCGTTGTCACAATAGTATTAGTGAATAATGCACTTACATTACCCTGTGGGTTACCACAGTTGTATCCTGAACCTTAAATAATTCTCTTTTTGATCCAGGATTCAATTACTTTCGAACACCCTTTGACAAGACAAATTCTTCTTCTTATCTCTATCAAACTGTAAAACGCACTATAAAATATTGCTTGTTATGGCTAATCACTCAAATGTCTGCTAACTTCACGTTTTCTAACTTTTCTCTGACTGAACTTTTCTGTCACTTCATTTTGCATCTTTAGTTCTTCTTTCTTCCAACTTGACTTGCACTTGCGAGCCACCTGTATACATACCTTATTTACTGAGGTCTCGAAAAATAGCAAATATTCGAGTAATGTGATGTCAACAATATTAGTATAGCCTCGACAATAATTTAATTGCAAACACAATGTACGACTCGTACCGAGTTACACAAACATACTTGTCATAACCATCACTTTCAAAACAATCACTCCCAACACTCTTGCTATGAAAACTAAATATTCATGAAATACTAGCTCACAAAATAAATCAAATAACAATGCCTATACCATACAGTCTTGCATATCCAAAAATAAGCCCTTCTTCAAGAAAAAAATTTACATCAAAAACAAAACACAAAAAACTTTATTACATTTTCTATAATACAACATATAGATAGTGTAGGGGAGGGCAAACAAACGTCTTATATATCTGAGAGAGTGCACTAGCACTTTCTATGGAGGAATACAATGAAAATAATGGCCGACACTATTGGAGTACTACATAAAACTCATCTGAAGTTTCTACTCCAACAGCCACCATAAGGCTGATATGAAGAGCCATTTCTTGAGTTATACCCACTTCCTACTTTGACCCGTGACCTTTCAATTTCGCACGATAAGACACTTCTGCGGCCAATGACCGTCAATTAATCAATCACATGAAACACCGTGGAGGACATTAAGAGCTGTGTGTTGAAATCGGGAAACAGAAAGCACCTTTACCGTCATTACTTTGGCCACTATCTTCTTCTACAAAGTCACCCTGATCATCGCACAGTTTATACCATGTTTTAAGTTTTTGAATTATTCAAGCTTAAACAAACCTTTTGGTGAGGTAACAATGAATACTGTAATAATATGTTATAGATAAATTGTGTGAAGGTTAGGATTTTTGTGTTATTTATCATAGCATCTATCCTCACATTTTATTTAAGTTCATAACCCAGGCAAAGGACGGGTACCTCAGCTTGTATTATATAAAATGAGGTTATGATCTACTATTACGAAACACAAGTTTATAAGAAAAAAAGTTGCGTCACTAGCATGTGCTCTCTTCGTTTCATAGTAGTGGGGATAAAGGATTGACCATAGCCATTCCATATTTTTGCAAGTAATGTTTCTCATGCTTGTGAGTATATTACCTTCAACACATACTTCCATCTAAAGAGACAATATATGGATGGGCACAGGAAGCGGAATTTTGAACTTAGGTAATTTACTTTTTAGAAACGTTATTGTTTCATTGATTGATACCTGTGTAAACAAAGAGTAAATATCAAAACTGACCATATTTTCTTCATTTATGTGGTTCCATTCTCCTTTCTCCAGTGAATCAGCGCTAAAAAATCTGTGTTTCATATCTGTAGTGGGCACAGTGCAGATAGTCCATTATGCAGATTTGCACTTAAACACAAAAACTAACATTAATTTATGTTAGAGTTTGTTTGTAATTAAGCACAAAGCTACACAATAGGCTATCTGTTCTCTGCCCACCACGGGTATCGAAACCCAGATTCTAGCATTGTAAGTCCGCAGACATACCGCTGTACCAGTGGGGGTTATGTTAGAGTGACTATTTCCTTAAATAAATCTATATTATTTAAAATATGTGACGATGAGGACGATGCTAGCCATTTAGATAGCAAATACATAACTGGTCCTACATTGGAAGTTATAGGTCTAAAAAGACAGTCATCTTTATGACTTTTAGGCAATCCATACATATCTGGCTGAGATTAATTGATCCGTTTTAAGATATTTAAAAGCCACTATAATCAGGTAGAAATTTTCGGAGAGATTTGTTAAAATCACAAAATTTTTTGAAAACGGGTTAGACTTGAGTTTCTCGTATTTTTTTCCTTCAGTAAGTCTTTAAGTTCTTATAGATAGATTTATCCAGGATGACAATTTGGTTTGTAATGTCAAATTTACTACCTACAATATCTTTATTCCTTGTGTTACGTATTGTGAATTTGAAAGAGTCCGAAGCCGATATTTTAGTTAATTTACACTATTTGCCAACAAGATTGACACACACACCATCTTCGTTTTTCACACAAATACGTTTTAATATATATATATATATAACAATACAATTTGCAATAACAATTATTACGAATAGCTACCACAAGCAAAGTTTTATAAAACAACAATTTCACTAACTTAAAAACAACACAGAATCTTTTTTCTAGTTCATAGTCTCCTTGATATCCAGCGAGTTAACTTGAAGTCCATGTACATACAATTGCCGAGAAGCTAACTAGCTTTGTCAGACACTGAATGGTTGGACCGTTAAAGTAAGATAATATTTTCATAAAACCACTAATGACCGATGAGAGTTCAGTAATACTTTCGGAAAGATACTAACTTCTGATGAGAATCCACTGATGTTCGAAATTTATAACTATTCCTGGTCAAATGTCGTGTATTTTCTGGTCGATAAGGGTTAGCAAAATCACGGTTTATAGCATATACGGTTATAACAGGTTCCTAGCAGACTTATAAACTCTCTATTTCTGTTTGGCATGTCGCCTTTTATAGGCGCTACAAATATTTTCTCGAAAGTTCGGACAACAATACTGAACTATATTTAACCAGTTACAGAAGTGGATATATTGTCGCTTCTTGCATTCACGAATATTCTACAATCTTGGAAAATTGGCGGGAGTTTCGCCATACGTAACTAACACTGTAAGCTAGGTACGTTTTTAAATATAAACTTAATTCAGACAAACATTGACATTAAAATAAATATATAACAAATTCGTTACATGCAATACATATCTGACACTATAAGTTACGCATATTTTTAAATACAAATTTAATCTAAACAATGTTCATACTCAAAATAAATACATAAATACGAAACAATGAGGAATCACTACATCTTAATTTCCATTGTATATGAGTGAAGTGGTTAAACAGACAGCTAGAAAGTTCAAGTCTCTTTAAAGCCGATTTCCTCTCTGCCGTCTTGAGCTCTGAAGTAACTTGAAACTTCAACTATGAAATAAGCTGTGTGTGTATGTGTGCATTTCTTTCATAAGCAAAATCTATACTGAAGAGGACATGTGGAAGTGTTTAAACTTGTGTTCCGTAATAGTGGATCTTAACTTCATTTTAGATTATTCGATATTGTGTATTTATTTACTATGAATACAACATAACTACCATAACACTAACCTTCATACGAATACGGAATAGTATACTTTATTCCAGAGCGTGAACGCATTTAAAATATATATTTCAAAAAAAGCAGGAAGCTGCTGCTAAACTTACCGAAGTTCTACTAGAGAAACAAAGAACAATTACTCATCTTCCTGAATCATACTCAACTGAAACGGAAATGAAAACCAAACAAAGAAACCCATTATGTCACCTGTCTCTGAGGTCGAGACAAAAAACAATAACTTATGTTCAGAACAGAGCCCTTAAGGCTGAAGTTGCTCAAGGAAATCAGAATGAAAAGTCGTATCAAGAAATTGTGCAAAGATTATTTTTTCAAATATTTATGCTATGAGACGAGATTAGATTAGGAATTTTTCAGCATACACGTTTTATGAACATTGGCGTTTTTTGGTAGAAATTGTTGTTCTGACTATTTGTAAACATTTGTCTTCATTTGTATTATGTGAGCAGACGTTTATATCATGAATCACGATAATAATTTATAATAGGGTTCGCCCAGGAATTTCACAAAAATTCTAAAACAACATACGGCCAAAAATCATCTTAAAAAGCAGACTTGGTTTTGAAACAACACTCATGATTTTCTATTTCAAATGTAAAATATTAATAATAGCAAAAAAAGTTGATTTTCCAATTGTTAGACAAAATTCAAAATACATCATACTAAAAAACTCATGTGCAGGTCATAAAATAATTTTTATGTTGATTCTTGAAAGAGAAGGGGAGATTTTATCAGTTTTTTTCATTGCTACTGGTCAAGTTTCTCTTCGAAACCATTTAAGTACTAAAGGCTACAGCAAAAACGGCTAGGTATACTGCACTAAAAGCTATGCACAGCTACTAAACAAACTCCTGCAAAGGTTCTAGGGCTATTTTAAAGTTGATTTTGAAAGTCGAGAATGTTCTTCTTCGCTACCAACATAAGCTCTTCGAAGCCATTCAAGCATTTCAGAAATGTCGAAGCCATTTAAGCACCACTATACTAGTCAGAAATGCTCCGTTTTATACTAGTCAGAAACGCTCCGTTTTATACTAGTCAGAAACGCTTGGTTTTATTAGAGCAAACAATGTGTATATTTATAACAGTGTCTCCAGCCATATTATGATTGATTATAGTTTTAAAAGCCGCTACATAAAAAATGGCTACGAAAATTTACTGAAACCTGGACAATAGTTATGAATGCACCAAAAACCTAAACAGATATACAATATGAAACGCTGCAAATGTACGTGATTTATTTAAAAAGTTGATTATTTTTTCATAGAAAGTTGATTTATGTGGCTATAAATACATGTCTTTAGTACTTATCAATTTTATCAAATTAAAAATAGGGATTTGTAGCTTGAGAAAATAATGTAGACACTATTTCCAAGTTTGTTTACGTTTTTAAGAGACACTAGTCGTAGGCTTGAAAAGATAATTTTCGTATTTTGATTCAACTTGTTTCCTGTACTTTTTTGACGATCCCTATTCCCCTTCTTAAATTAACAATTTCTAATTATTTTCTACTTAAGTCAACACGAAAAACTTTTGAACATAACACTAAAAGTAGAAACCAAATTGCCCCCCAGTGGCACAGTGTCATGCTGAATACATAATGTTTTCATTCCACGCATTCTAATTACTTCATCTGACTTGTCATTGCAATTCAAGCGGCTCCAGTTCCAAGTTCGACTCAGCTTTGCCATGATCATCAACAAGGCGCAGGGGCAGTCACTCAAAGTTATTGGTCTCAACCTGCAAAGCCCATGCTTTTCTCATGTTTTTCTCATGCTTTTCTCAACTTTATGTTGGTTGCTCCAGAGTTTGTGATGGCAAGAACCTTTTCATCTTGGCACCAGATGGAAACATAAACAACATTGTCTATTCTGAGGCACTTCAAGGATAAAAAAATTGTAAAACTCTGTGATAAAATGTGATAGAAATATCTGATATAAAATGTGATGTGAAATTCTCAGTGCAATGATAAAGTATTAAAATATAAATAAAAAAAATCTTAACTTACATCAAAGATAGTTTATTATACAATAAAATTGACGACTTCTATAGGTTTCTGAGAAAAACAAAATGTTTGAGAAGATTTTTGACCGTATTTCATATCTAAAATAGGTTCAAAATACAGAAACAGACACAGTCAACCAGTAAAATATCAATCTAATAATCCGGGTGAAGTCGGGTACTTTGGTTAGTAAAAAAATAAATGTTTGTTTGATTGCATTCATACAGTGCTTATGTATGGAAGATTTTTGTTTCTTGTAAAACACTCAATACTATAATTGTGCTTATCACATTTCCAATGCAATCGCATTTTTATAAAAATCTTAACACAGCGCAAGTTGAGGCAATTTATAAAAAAAAAAAACCTATTTAGGCTACCTCACAGATTTTTACGTTTATACCAAACCAGCAGCAGTTGAGAATCTCAAAGCTGGAGTTCCTACTTGCTTATTCATTGTTGAAATCAGTTCTTTGATATTTTTGGAATAAAAACAACTCATTCTTATATTTTTAGTCATCGTGGTATTTTGATGGATTGCGTCTGTCTCATGAAGTGATTTATTTCATTTCTATTTTACAAATTGAAAAGAAGAGTTCACGATACAGAACAAACATGGAAGGACAGATGCAATATATTAGAAGCTAAGTAAGTATGATTTATGCCATTAAAATTGCAGAAAATTGTTTAATTAAGATTGGCATATTGTGTTAGTTTCTCGTGGTAGTTAATTTATAATTTAGTGCTTGCTATAAGATATAGATATACAAAATAGTCTATGAAAAAGCTGTGAAATGACTTTGATATTAATTACAAATTTTATTTCAAATATAAGTAAGTGTGAGCCACAGATGTATAAATGACGTACATTCTTAATTTCTTTCACATGTTAAAAAGCAATCGTAATACATTTTTAAACTTGAAACATTCTCATTGAGTTACACTGTAGTGTTATCATTAACTTTATGTTCGTTCAACTTCGGTTTGAGTCTATTAACCACCTGATGTTGGAAACAATATAACCTAAACCATTTAATACATTTATATTCAAATATCATAAACTTTTGAAAGTAGATGTACGATCTTTGCCCAGAGAAAAAAACAAACAAACAATAACAACCATAATAGTTTTGAATTACTTGATTTATAATGCCTATTGACCCCCAGTGGCACAGTGGTATATCTGCGGACTTATACAACTAGAAACTGGGTTTTGATAGCCATGGTGAGCAGAGCACAGATAGTCCTTTGTGTAATTTTGTGCTTAATAACAAACAATGACAATAATGCCTATTGAAAAGGCTTTCTTTTTATTAAGAGCTCCTTAATATTGTGAAAATGTTCATATTTACTGGTTATCAACTGTATGTCACATGGAACAGTGTCTAAACAGGTTTTTTTTCATAAAAGAGAATGATATCTAACTATCAGAGTTATAATAAGACTTGTGAAAGTCTTATTACGGAAAATTTCACATTCAAATTTACCATATTTATTATGAATGGAAGTTGGCGGTTATGTTGAAGCTCAACAACGGGTTTCATACTGGGATGTCTACTGTTAAAAAAACGCTCATCATATTCAGCTTCTCTGAAGATAATAGAAGTATCATTTATATATATTCTATAATATATTAGTTTAAACTATGAAAAGCGTTCTTCAAGCTAAAATTTTCATGGTGTCATAGGAACAAGTTAGCGAGTGATGGAGCTAATCTAGATCCCATAGCAACACCATCAAGCTGCCCATAAATATCATTGCCAAAAAAGAAAGGGAATTTTTTGGTGGTAAAATTAATAAGATCCTGAAACACATGCTTAGAAAATAGCAGTTCATTATTCTCGTTTTGATATAAAGGCTTAGTACATACATTTACAGTTTCTTCTAGCAGTATATTGATATAATGGGACTCTATACCAATACTAGCACAATAAACTCCATTATAAAATCTCATTTTGTTTTCAAAAACCCGAAACAACTTTATGTAGTGTATTAATTTCTAATTATTAGTTATAATAATTTAACCAGAAACACAACTAATTTACGATTGTATATACCAATATTAGACACTATCGGTCTAATAGGACACCCATCTTTATGGACTTTTGGAACTCCTTACATGATATCAAATAAAAACCAATTGGTTTTATATAATAATATTCATCACCAGTCAATAATCTATCCTGTTTTAATTCCAGTAAATGCTCTTGTGATTTACCTTCTCTGGTTTAAGTTGGATTTTTATTTAGTTTCAAAATTTAGTGCTATCATTTAAGGTTAACTTTATTATTGTAATCAGATTATTTAAAATAATCACACTATTTCCCTTATCAGATTTGAAAATGATTATCTCTTCATTAGTACGTATAATGTTTTTAGTAGAAAAAATCCTCATTGTTTATAATAGTAGGTTTTCCTAAAGAGTTATAATCACGAAAAGATCTTAAAGCAGTACCACTTACTTGAATTATTATTTCTGTGTATATAATATCATATTCTCTCAGTATAGAACAGAATCTCTACAGAATTTCTTATAATATCTAGAAGCACCAATAAACGTAATATGCACTAATCCATTTTTGATCGATTGTTTTTCTAAATAAAGATTGACTTTGTCTTTAACTTGTTTCAGCCTCTTTTCTGTAACTCGACCGAGTGAAATTTTCAGTTTTAACTCTTTAAATCTTTTCTTGCTGGAATCTTTAGTTGTATCTGGTGCATCACTCATGTGTAAGTAATCAGAGGACCCTAGAATACCACAGCAGACACCTAAACCTCTACTGTGCTCTATAAATACACATGAACCATGATGTTTTTTTGAATTTCGAATTTTCAGTTTTATTTGCTCCTTTTGGAAACAATATATTCAGTATTTAGATTTTTAATCACATTTATAAATATCGCTAATTCAACGTTTTATTTTTCAAACTACTGTAGGTTTAATATATTAACTGGTTTAGTTTTCATTTTGTAGGTTTTCCTTTTTTGACAAACAGTATATCTTCTTGAAACTATTAATGATACTGATGATTTCATGCTTTGTATTTTCGCGAGAATACCATACATGCATTTCGTAGTTAATGTTAATGTTTTCTATATTTTGAAAATGTACGAGTCAAAGTCATGAGCCGAGTCTTCTTAGTTCATGACGTGATGGCTCAGATTGAGTAGCACTATTTACGAATTAGGTATCTCAAGAGGAATATTATATTTTCTCATGTTATTTTTTATGATTTTCAATAATTTCTCCACATCAAAGTGTTTGAAAATTATTATCGAATAATTTTCTGTTTTCAATTTATCTTAATATATTTTTTTCTTGGCCCATTTAATCCTTATGGTTTGGAAGGTCTCTATATGGAAAGAAAATTATTTTCTTTTAATATGTGATGACTATCATCTGTTACTCAGTGAGTCAGCGTTAAGTTTGCAAGTGCTGGAAACTGGAATTCAGCTCCCTGTGGTGGACAGAATACGAATAGACCATTTTGTAGCTTTCTGCTAAAAACAAACCAGCAAATGATCTATTCCTGTACTTACTTAATTTTCATATGTGAGACTTCGTGACTGTTTTTTTTTTTCATTTGTATTTTTCTAATTATAACTTACTTAATATTATTCCTTTCAGGAGTATCCTAAAAATGTTATATAATGTTGAGACTTGGAAAGTCACATTTAGGAAGATGATATTATTACTATGAAACTAGGAATGGGTCGTACATGATTTGTAGCAGGAAGCATTGTAAAGAACGTTAGTCTGCTGACCAAAAAATCTCTTGTTGACATTGTTCACTTAATATATTTTGAATTTTTTTTTGTGTGTGTATTAGGTATGCTAATTCCCTTCAAGCTTATTTCTCCACTCGAGAACTAAGTCCCAAACTCATTGCTAACACCATAATAATTCTACCACAATTCTTCATCCTTATTTCAACACAATCATGATAACCCCTCAGCCTACAGACCAATTCAAGACTGTAAAAATGATTTTTTTGCATTCTTCATCAGTTCTAGCAAGCAAACGTTTGTCATGCTTCAATAGTACCTTCAACTTAACTAAGAGGTTTACAGACCTTGTACCGTCAAGTACCATATATTTTTGAATGATCTCGTGCATGATAGATTGCACGTGATGCAGCATTATGAATATTTCACGTATCGATTTTATGCACTTCTAGTAAACTGCTACCTTTTCCTTCCCCATTTTACATAATTCACTAAATTTTAGTATATTGCACCCAGTTTGGTATTATTTATACTCACTGGAGCATGTTCGGTGGCTGTGTCAAATATATATATATATATATATTTCCGTTTCAAGTACATTGTTATTGATCTTACACTTAATTAACCCTTATTATCCTACTAATTTCTAAAATTATGTATACTTGTAATTTACCTTTTCTACCTATTAACATCATACTATATCTATCCTTGTAACTTTTAAACTGTCACTTAATGAAACTAGTTGTTCCATGTGGGAAACTTGTGGTACTTCTAAATATATTATCCCGACCATATTCAGTAGCAACGGCAAATAACTTAAGATTTAACGGAAAACTCTTAATGAGTTTGAAGAAGGAAAGAGAATAAACATAATGGAAGCAAAATGAGAATCAACCATAATTTAATGCACAAAAAACAATCAAATTAAGCACGAACACCTGACGAACATACACCAAACCGCAAACAACCAGCTAAATGCAAACGATGGGCGGGTAACTG
>NW_013665613.1:1443976-1448690 GCF_000517525.1 Limulus polyphemus
ACACCTGACGAACATACACCAAACCGCAAACAACCAGCTAAATGCAAACGATGGGCGGGTAACTGTATTATTTGACATATTTATTTTTCAGTAATTATACATAAATTCATATGTACGTTATAGCAGATAATCATAAACAATATTTATAATTTCATGAATTATAATATTTATGTTACACCGAATATAAAGCATGTTCAATTTTAATAGCATTACATAAAATAACTTAGGAAAGGATTTTATATGTGCTCAATGGAGGAATAATGATGGATCACACCTCATTTATATCTATAAGTAGTAGCTAGTTTACAACTGAACTAATATATTACTGTATATTGTTTGTTCTTATTACGGTTCTTCTTGTTATATTTCAATGATTTGTTACAAAGTGTTGTAAATTTTAAATGAGATCTTTCTGTTTTCAGTGACAAGAAAACCAAATATTCTAGGAATTCTTGTAAACCTTATTAAACTTCAAGTTTCAATGTTTCATGACTACCTGCCCTCACCAAATGAGAAATCAACAGCCCCAAGAAGTTGTAATTGACACACAGTAATTTGAGAAGCACATTCATAAATGTAGTTTTTAGCGATTTTCAAATGGTCTGCAGATGGTTATGTTTTTACTCCGGATTTATATCATATACACTGCTGATGAATTTATTTGAGCTGTTAAAACCGACCACTGGCAAAATTTATAGGATGGACACACATTAAGAGAAAGAACTGTGGTGGCGAAGACATTATTTTGACTGAAATCTTGATTGATTTTTTTTACTTCGTTGTTAGATATAATGTGTCACAATAAATGGTCAGCCATGTTCTGATTATTTGAAGTAATCTGTTGAACTTCCAACTAGTGTCCTTTCTCATATGACCCAATAGGGACCTTATTGATAGACATAAGACCGAGTGCTGTGTGGAAAAATATCAATCAAGAGGAGAAGCTTCAAAATGTATAGAGATGAAAGTTCAAACACCAACTTCAGTGAATCTGATCTGAGAATTCTACTCATATTACAATGGTATAACTACTTTTAGAAGAATTATGGGTATTTCACCATTAGGATGCATAACTTTATACGCGGGATCCATTTCTGATAAAGAAATAAGAAATCAACGTGATTTTGCAGACGTATCGGTGTTATGGTAGATAAGAATTTCATTATTTAGTATCTGTTAGTTGTTAAAGGTATCAATCTAAGCATTTCACATGTCTCACTAGTAACAGAGTACAGCTCACTAAGAAGAAGTGGAAGACATTTAAGGTATTGCTCGTATTACAATTCACGTGGAATGTACAATAAGACGGGTGAAATGTGAAAGAATACTATATTTGGTATTCAGTTTTACAAAGTAGTTTTGCTGGGTCTACGTGTAGTTTATTAACCTTATTTAGAGGTCATTGTTTCAGTGTTTGTTTCAGTAAACTACATATTTTTACGGTAAAACTTGTGTAATATTATCTATATTTGAAAATCGTTTTCAGTGGTCTCTGTTTTGTCTAGTCAGTGCTGAAAATGGAGTTTTAATTATACTTCTGGATACTTTTTGCACTTTTTAATTTTTGTTTTTAAATATGACAGATGTTGTTTTCATAATTTAGATATGATTTATTTTATACTAAATGTTTGCATATACATAAGCAGTGTGGAAAGTCCTGTTTATATTAAAAGAAACAAAAATTACATTGTGTCACTTTACATAAATTTATAAACGAAAATCTCAAAGAAAAATTTACTGCGTTTTTCCAAAATTTTGTCCAAAACATTTTCCTCAAAATATTTTCGTTCAAGGTGCATATCACTTGTGGTCCATAGAACAAAAACACATCATAAATATACAGTAAGCCCTATTTTCCTATACTTTGATAATTATAATGGTGCGATTGTTTTCATTTTAAAAACATAATCCTCGTTTTTTAGATATAGACGTTCCTTAAATGACGTTTTCTGAGGATACTATTTCTAGGGTCCCAAAGGTCATAGACTATCCTGTCATTTGAACAGCCAAGAAAAGGTACATAAAATGTATTACAAAACCACACAATCTCACATTAATATTTTTAAGATCTGCATAATCTAATGATATATAGGTCTCATGATCTATGCCAGGGGGTCTCCAAACCTTTTTGGACAAGGGCCGGGAAGTAGATCTTTTTAGGCTTCGCGGGCCGGAGGGGTCGTGGTAAAATTAAGTACACACACTGAGGTAGGCGTGAAAAGAAACACGCTGCTTCAGGACACTGGGACCGATAAGTGAGGTGACGCAATACTAAGTAATATGACGTTTTCCAGCAAATAAAAATGTGTATCGCACCTAGATTGGCTTTTGCTCAATTACGTTTCATTTTTTGTTTTTATAATATTAAAAATTATATTATTACTTCAATAAAATGTTGGCGGGCCGGATAAACCAAAGTCGCGGGCCGTAGTTTGAAGATCTCTGATCTATGCATACTTCATAGTTGCTCTCTGGATGTTCTTTATCGACATAAGTTTATTACACAATGAATTATAGCCTTTTTGGAGACAAACTATATCATTGAACACACTCAAAAAATAATCCGAAATGTTCTCATCTTATACCATTCACAGCATATGTTCTATAATTACATGGCTCTGGTCTAAGGTTACTTGAAGGCCATCCATAAAATGTTGTTGTAATACACTGAGGACAGTGTTGTCATTTTCTCTGAATGTTATAATTATTAATTGATAATTCTGGAAATGGCATGATAACTAGAAGCTTATTGACCGAATCATCTACACCGACTTTTGATAACTGATGGGAAAGAGTACTGCCAACTACAACATTTGTATGTGCTGTTGGAGTGATTTTCTTACTTTAAAAATAACCAGAAATAACTCTTAGTACCTGCACAAGACCATGTTTCTCACATAAAACCTTTCATAATTTTGACACAACCGGGAAACTTGAAAAGCCAGTATTCAGCAGTGGATTATATAATGTACTGCATATGTATCCGTCTGATTTTGAGACTTTGACTTCACGAACGCTATGCTATTGGACATAACTGAGTTTATTTCTATGAGTACTAGATGGAACTACTACTGTTGTGAAGTTGATGTCTTAGAAACTATGTTTAGCACAAATTTCAGTTCCATAGTTTTGTAATGTGTAATCTGGTTCATTAAGGCAGATATAAGGCTACTTATCCATTTGACAGCTATTCATTAGCAGTAAGGTCTCTCATTGTGTTATCATTCAGCAAGGTGTTCTGAAATATAAGTGGAAACATATTGATGTTGGGGAATAATCTGCAAGTAATACTTGAGTACAATTAAAATACTTTGTGCTTAAGTTACCAAACATCTAACATTAAGCATGACGTGTTTATTGTTTTAATCACGAGGAATTTTTATAAGATTTTAAAGTAATATTTTACATGAAAACTTCAATATGATAAAAGTAAACTGGCTAACACTGGTATATTCAGTCATTGTAGTTTTAAGCCTTTGCTTCAGGACAGGTTAACAATGTTCAGTTAAAATGTTTGAGGAAATAGTTAAGTAAATACAACGTAATTTTTTTAAAACGGACTATCAACATATGAAGAAACCACTTTAGATTGCAGTACAACACATAAAAAGCAAAAAAAAAAAGTAAATTCAAAATTACCTTTTCATTCGCTTATATGATGTAAATATCATTCCATCATTATCAAGAAAGTTGTTGTTTATTCTGATTCTATGAAGTTTTCACATAACACATTGTGAAAAATGGCATTACGTGGATATCTTTCTAGCTGCCTTTGTTCCTTTTTCATCCTATGGAGATAACACCTGTTGTATCCATGGGCGCCATAACTTTAATGATGCATGTTGTGTAAGAATGTCAACAGTTAGTGTCCTACAATGGTAAACCAAATGAGATCTTAAAGTAAAGGCTTCCCCAATGTTTGAATGAAAATGACCAGTCACATTAGTTGCTATGACTAAACCCAACCTTAGCTTTTTAGTATTAAATTTGATCTAAACATTCATGTACATGATTTTATATCAGTTGGTTGATAGTCGGTGAGACAGTAGTAAGTCTTCGGATTTATAACCCTAAAATCAGGGGTTCGATTCATTCGGTAAACACAGCAGATAGCTCGATGTGGCTTTGCTACAAGAAAACATACACACATTCGTTTCCATTTACATATTTTTGTTTATTAGTATTATATGTATTTAGAGTGCTTATGTATATATTATAAAATATCTGAAAAGGTAATGATCAGTCAGAAATGTTAGAAATCATTATTATATATATATATATCCAATGGCTACTAGCTAATGTTAAAGGAATGCAATACTTTAATTACCTCCTGTATATCTAGCGCTATAAGAAGAGCAGTGTTAAAGCTGTAAAAGTGCTACCAAGCTACTGAAACTAAAAATGCACATAAGAATATATGGTACTTTGAATATATATATATAAATACTTTATTCGAATTTGATGAAATTTGGTTTATTGCTTTCGAGAAATAAATATATTTTGTATTTTGACTTAAGGTAGAATGGTTTAGCTTATTTTTATTTATGGATGGGATGGTAATGCTTAAGTTTATACAATATAGTATTTTTGTTGTATCTATCTTTAGCTTTGCAGTATGTCTACTTCATTTATATTTCACCTTATTTTCTAATTATTGTTGCAAACATCAATTTATAGATATTTAAAATGTTTGTTTGTTTGTTTTTGTAATTTC
>NW_013665613.1:1448700-1454552 GCF_000517525.1 Limulus polyphemus
AAGGCGAGCATATTTGGTGTGACGGGGATTCGAACTCGCGACCCTCAGATTCCGAGTCGAGCGCCCTAACCACCTGGTCATGCCGAGCCTATTTAAAATGGTTGGTCTGATTAGCACTTCTAGGCCTACTCAATGGTCTACATAGTATTGTGCACAAGTATTTATAATAGGCCTACAGTTCCTTCAACATTATGTATGTACGATACATGGAAGAACTTGTACCTTTACTGAGGTTGTTATTTATAGTTATGTAATTTCTTTTAATTATACAAGTCATATCACCCATAGATAGTTCAGAAACATTTATCAAACACTTCATCCTGTATTTATTCCTGATTATTTTATTCGTCACCATTTAGAACTGACCAAATAAGTGGGAGCAACATGTGTTAACATCCTTGTTCTGAGGTTTTCATAAAGAAAACATGAATTGAGTGAATCAGTTTTTATAAAAGGAACATCGGGGAGGAGATATCCTTAAGTTATAATTTGATCCCCCAGTGGAGAATATTAGTGTCCATCTTTATATGATATGTTTTATATAGCAATGTTGCACAATATACTATATCCACTTTGTTCTCTGCTGAAATTAAACTCCGAATCCTTACGTTATAAGCCCTCATTTTACTTTTAAACCATCGGGACAAATGTGAAAAAAGCGTTCAATGTATTTCAAAATTTGAGGAGGGAGCAATGCTATGAAATATAATATTAGGCTATTATTTTTGTAAGTTGTTTCTTCTGAAAATTTTCAGAGTTACGTTTTTCTGCAATATAAGCGCTTGGTGACAATTATTTGTGATTATAAGTTATAACTTTGGCCAGAAAACCCTTCCTGAATGACATTTATTTATTTATTCTTAGGGAGGGGGAAGGATAAATAATGAAATTTGTAGTTTTCAAACTGAATAGTGCATTATGCGTTCGTCGAGGTCAGAGGCAAAGAGTATTCAGGCGTAACCGTCCATAATTTTTAACTATTGATCATTGGGAAGTACTCACCGCCCCAAGAACTTTGTCAGGCACTTTGAACCGATAAACAGGATTAACTGTTACTTTTATAATGCATCCACTGCTGAAGTGTCGGTGATTATTAAGCGGCATCATGTCTCGAACTACTGATCTTTCGACTTTCATCTTGATATGTTTACCACTAGGTCTCAGTCTGCAATTTATGGTTCGCTAAATTTCGATTAAGTGAGGAGTTCTTTAAAACACTAAACTAATGGTTAACCTAATTAAAAGTTGTACAACAAAAACGAGAAAAATAATAATGTATGAAAGCGAGCATTACATTCTTAGTGAATTAGAATTGAAGTATTAATATGAAATTTCAAATTTAATATCTAATAAGGTTGACTGCTGCTTTATTGTTCATATATATATATTGCCACTGTTATGCTTAACAATTAGTTTAAAATCCTTGTACACTATTCAGCCGAGTGAGACTGGAAGTAGGCCTGGTTGAAATCTTAGTTGATTTGAAATAAATTACTTATTATAAGAATTAAAAGAAGAGATAATTCAGGATGCCATTCTGTTCCAATGTTGAACTTGCTACAAAAAAAGTTGCTTTAACTTATTTATTTACTTGTATTTCTCTAATAAATCTTAAAGTTTTTTGTTTCTCAACAAGTCTAACATTTGTTTAACCTTTAAATTACTGTCTTGTTTAAACTGTTGCCTACCGGTAGGGTCCACATACTGCATCATGTTGAGTAATTTCATGCTTTGTCTGTTACAGCACTCAATTTAATGAACCTGGCCGAAAACAATCGTGTGAAATCGTTTGATGCTTTTGCACTGTTTACCAGCTTATACACGTACGAAAAGGAACAACTTAATGAAGGTAACTAGTTGATTGTCCAAAAAATTTTGTTTTCCTATTTTCACGATTTAATGAGAAAGAAAAAAAAATTAAATTATTTTACTAATTCCAACACTTTGTAAATTATTTTTCTTACATTTTGAGGTACATGCTCATGTTTTTTGAACGGGCTTGGTTCCAGATCCTCTCCCTTGGGGAGGAGTAGTTGAGCTTTTGTTGAATTTTCTTGGGGATTAAAAAAAATCATACGAATTTTTAAAATTGATAACATGATTTTTTTTTTAAACCGCTAGGGAAAATGGACGGATGCACGGTCTACCCTAGCATTTCCCTGGGGCCGGCCCCGTTCTTGAACTACAGTTTTTAACTTGACAGCAAAAAGTAACAGAAACATACTGAAATGGGATCTTAAAACTTTGAAATAGTAATTTCTAGGTTAAAATCAATATTATTAAAAATCCAATTTAAACAATTGTTGCTAATGCGACCACTGGTCACAATTTTCAAACGTCTATTTCTAGGCGATAGCAAATAAAGTGTATAATTACTAATAGATGACGCTGTCAGTTAAACACCGAGATCATAGGAACCACGGTAAAGAAGAGTAGTATCGTTGCGCGAACTTTCTAAACAAACAAACAAATAAAGAAGACCAAAAGAGATACGTTCAAACCAAATTTGAATTGTTTTTTTAAATAATTTATGTTCGACTGATTTAACGTTTTTTCAATATATAGTTTTTTTAATTTTGTAAAGGCTATAGTTAAAACATACTGGGGATTTTTCAGTATGATGATATTAATGTCTTGTTTGCCCCCTTTTTTTGTTTTGAAGAGAGTAAAAGTACTTCTGCATATAAACAACAGAAAATTTGAATTAAGTTCTGGGTGAAATACTGACTTTATTGGAAGAAATTATTGTTCATTTGTTTTAGAAAGCAACGAAGAGAAGAAATCACATCTCTACAATGTTCAATCAGTTTGACTCCATCACGCAAGATTCAATACTTTGATATGGCGTTATATATAATAACTGGCGCATTAAAATGTTGTTCAGCACCTCTGTACTTGTACTAATGAATTCTAGTCAAGTTCTGTGAATGCTGGGTTTTTCCATACTGGTCTACAACACTTGTATAAGTGTGTAACAGTAGTTTCGTGTGATCGTGACTCCATTTGTGGAGATGAAACGTCTTAAGAATAAAACCTTCTCATTTATCTATTTTGAAGTATTTAGTTCATTGTTTTCTTTTTACCCATTATTGTGCTTTTGAAAACATTTAACGCAACTTGAAACAATTCATTATTTCATCTACATATAACATTAACTTTTTATTTTTTCATGTGGATAAGTTATTCGAACTTTGATGAGAAAATTACTCGCTAGATATGTCATTGTAATTGTAATTATAAATAATAAAGTTCACAGTTGATAAGGGACATTGCAATAAGTCAAAAGTTTTGGTTTTACACTGCTATGTTTACTTATAGCTAAATTTGGTTGGATAATTTTGAACCATTTATATTAAACATCATATTCGTGCTTGGTTTAAAACAACTAAATAAACTATCCAAGCTGGTTTCTTTGTAACTTTAAAATTCAATCATACTAATCACAACTAACGTTGCAGATTTCTTATAAACCGTACGTTTAGCTGTGATTGTTTTAAGACAAATTTTGTTTTCATACTTTAGAGAACTCACGATTTATTAGAAACGTAATAATGAAGAATAAAAATCCTAATCTAAACAAAGTGACAGGCAAATGTATACTAAGGACAATTTCCCCATATTAATTGATAAAATTAATTTATAACATTATTTAATTTTATTTATTAACTAGCTTCCACCTTGACACGAGAAAAACAAAAACCGATTTTTATTAGCGAGTAATTGTTTGTTTTTGTGTAAACTGTTTTATTTATTTTTTGACGCTGAAAACCTCACAAACTCGTGATGTTTTAGTATTTTGTAAAGACAAACACTAAAATTATCAGACAATACTAAAGCTAATTTCAGATAATGGTTAGCATTAAAGATTCATGCTAACACAGTACAGTATTTTCTGTTTCATTGAACCGATTTAATATATTAATTATATTTTTAAATTTATTTCGGTCTCTTATTTGATTTTCAAAATACACATATAAGATTAACATGTACCTATTACAACTCCCACAAGAGCAAATAGCTTGCATTTTACACTCACCGATCGAAATAGTTGTTGGTTATGATCAAGTGCATTTATTTCTCTTCTAAGGCCTTAATTACTTAAGAGATCATTTACTGTCAGTTCGGATGTTTGGTTTATTTTGCAAATCTACTGTTTATGGACACCTAAAACAATAATCATAGTTAACTAATAATAGTAACTCTGATACGAAATGTGCTCAACATTAAAACAAATAGTATATATTTTTTCCTTTTTGTGAAAGCAATAAATTTCGATTGACAGCGAGAAATTTAATTTTTAAGAGAAGGTAGAAAACGTACAAAAACAAAAAAATATAACTTCGTGAGCTGAATTTACTGAAAAAAAAACAGCAGTGGTAGGATAAATTTCAGTGAAGGCGTACAGAACAAAATAAATAGCACATATTTTGGTATTGATGTGCTGTTTCACGAATGTACTTGTGTCATATTTAGATCATTGCTTAGATCAATATTTCAGTAACCATTTGTAGGTAAGGAGAAACCTGTTGTGATAATCAAGTTCTACCAAATACAGTCTAGTTGGTTTCCGATCAATTTTCAGGCAATCTCTATCAATTTCTTTTTTTTTGTTAGTGAAAGAAAAAGTGACAGGTTTCATAAATTATAAAATGAGCTATGAATGAGTAATGTTCATGGTATGAATATATGACATCAAATGTGTTTAACAAAATTGGATATGCTGCCCGCCTCCATTTCAGGGTTCAAAGGCTAACGCATTATTTACACAGGCTATAATGTACAAATCACGCTCTTCCACTATACCCCCAAAGGGAGTCTGTACTCGAAAAAAAAAAGTGTTACCTGAGCAAGTGTGCCAAGTCTGTTTCTACTGGATTGTGAGTAGGGTGTGAACCCATTTTGAAACATGTCGCTCCAGAGATCCCGAGGGGGGACGAGAGCACAATATGTGATGTCAGATTCGTGTTCCAGCGGCTCTGGAAACCTACTCTTAGACCCTATCACATGTGGGTGACCTTACGGGAATGTTGTAGCTCTTTGCTAGGAGGGCTAGGCTATATAGATAGGGACATGCTTGCAAACTTTGGTTCTGCTAGCTTCAAACCTTTAGGGGGGAGGGTTGTAAACAAAGATACCAATATACATATTATTACGGTATTCATTATTACCTCAACAAAAGTTTTGTATAAGCTTTAAAAACTCACTATGTATATACTTAATACATTGTATACATTTGGGGAGGGTCAAGGTGACTTTGTAGGAAGAGGTAGCGGCCAAAGTATAGTGGCGATAGGGGTGCTTTCTGTTAACCGCTTTTAACACCCAGCTCTTAATGTTCTTCCACAGTGTTTCACACTATTAATTAATTGACGGCCGTTAGCTGCAGAAGTGTCTTACGGGCCGAAGTTGAAAGTTCACGGTTCAAAGTAGAAAGTGGATATAACTCAAAAAATGGCTCTTCATATCAGGCTTATGGTGGCTGTTGGAGTAGAAACTTCTGCTGAATTTATGTATTATTGCAATATAGGACGAAAAAACCGAGAGTGAAGCCATAAGATTGAGCGAGTGGTATGGGTATGGACAATGTGCGAAGAAGGAGATTGCTGCACATGATCTAATATAACAATATCAAACTTGGGAGATCAGGAATGCATCACAAAGCATTCAGATTTCTGTTATGCCATATTGAATTTCACTATTCTTCTAGCGGCCTACATACAGATAATTTGCATTTACCTTTAGCGTTCATGCAACTTACTGCCTGAAATTGTGGCATGATGATTGCAAATAACTAAACAAGTAAACAGTTAATGTTTACAACATATACTTGTTTGTTTGTTTTTTGAATTTCG
>NW_013665613.1:1455518-1461190 GCF_000517525.1 Limulus polyphemus
CACTGGCCCAGGCGTCACCGGTGTCCTAACCAACTCCTGGAAGTGGCTAATTTTCCTACGGATCAAAGGAAACTACGAACGTAAATAAACCTAGTAATAAGTATAGCTAATTAAATACAGTTAAACAATTCATAGAAACAAACTGTTACTTACTTATTCACGGATGAAACAGTAAATATGTTCAAAAACGTATTTTTTTTTTTCTTTTATAAACACTAAATTTGGCAAAGTTTAACTAGCATTATCAAGTAGAGATTAAAAGAACGAAAAATAGGTTTTTAACATCTTTACTTGTTTAGATGTGACTAAGTATATATCAATTAAATATACTGTTCTTATGTAAAAAGGACCGTAATGTAATATGTACGAATGATCCCTCGCACCCTTGAAGTAAGAATTTGCTACAAATAAGTTACACATAATGCCTTTATCTAACTCTGATATTTTACTGTGATTAAACAATATATTTATTCAAATGATTAGATCTTCAGTTGTTTGACTTAGAATTAAACCATTTCAGATTTCGTTTGTAATTAATGTATTTGATTTTATTACGCTTTGTTTTTTAAATAATGAGCTCGCTTATTCTTAGTATATTTTATCAAACCAAAAGTAATAATTTCATTTTGGGATTTTTAATTGCATCACTGATAAAGTAGCTTAATCTGTGTTTGATTGTTTTAAAATAATAAATTTTGCCGTTTTTCCATTTATGCTTGTAGTTTTCAAAGTTTCGAGATCGATCTTTTGTAATACGTTTTTTCAGTCGACAAAACAATTTTCTTATTTAGTTCTTCTTCTTTCCGAAAATTGTTTTTCCTAGAAGTGTTTTGGTACAGCTTCTCCTCTAACGTCAATTTGTCGACAATATTCCGATTCTTCTCAACTGGCGCTTGAAGACTCTGTAAAGATTGAAATATGGCGCGTATATGGATGTTTCGTCATTTTTCAGAGTTTAGTCCTTTTTAGTTTTTAGATGTTAATATGATATTTAGCCTCTTATCTAACAATGGTATATATAAATATGAATGTTAGATACAATCAAATGAGTATTCACGTTTCTTAGTGTACGTGCTTGCTTTGTTTATTTGTGTATTTAATATTATTTATAGGATGTTTTTCTGTAAAAGAACACGTCAAAACAATGAAAGCATGCTTCTCGACAACGTCATTATCAGTCGTTGCCTACTTTCTAATCTTTTCTGTCACGTTTATCAACATTATATGCTTTTACTTTGAAACAAATGACCAACAGTAATGTTTTCATTGTATCAATCAAGATTGTTATCACGATAAGCTAAACCTATATTCTTTATGAAAGAAATGATTATTAACAAAATAAAGCATTTTGGTCATATTACACAAAAAGTCTTTTAGATTATTATATCAAACTTCCGTGTGAGGTTTTATGAGTTATAGAAGAAATCCTCCTATATTATGACCGAATTCATAAATACATCGTGGCGCCATCTATTGAATGGGAGCACAAACAAGAATCCATAAAAAATTCATACTTTGGGTACTTGAGATTCAGGCAATATTAGAAAAATAAGTGTGATATGTGCAATAACTATTGGTTTATAATGCAACACAATTTTAAATAAAATTACTTTCCTCACAACAAAAACACGACTTATAATAGGACTGTAGGTGAGGGTTTGATAATATCTTTATTGGTGTAATTTTTAAATTTAATACTGAGAAACTGGAGTTTTAAAAAAACTATTATTTTAATGTATAAAAATATTACAGTTTATATCAGTAAAATTTATGAAAATTTTGAGCTTTGTACATTGAATAATTTTAATGCAAAGAGTTGCGTATGACTAAAAAGCACAATCTGAACACTTTTCCCGTCCAGAAAAAAAATCTTTTTTAAATAAAATGTCCACTTTTCTTAAATTTTTTAATGAGGTATGAATACTACGACTAGTAATTATTAGCACAAACAGCTGTTTCTGCTAGTATGAATAATTTTCAGAATAATAACTTTACATAAGAGTTCATAACTACAGAATATAGTAAGAAAAAGGAATTAATTACGAATTAGATTTACTAAGGCAATAAAGAGCAGGTGGTTAAAAGAATACGATAAAACAATTCAAAGTTTTTTATTTTCTTCTCACCAATATGTACCATTTAAAAAAATAGAATTACCGTATAGGAAAATACCTCAGTTATTTTAAGAGATAACCCAAATCCAAACACACTTTTGTTTTAACAGTTTTATAAATGTTATCTGATGAACATGGCGCTCTAGGTTTTGAGATTTGAGTTTGTATCTGCAATCTGTAAATCTCGTTTATAAATTACAAGCTGATGTACCCATCCTTTGGCAGGATTATGAATTAAAAAAAAATGTGGGGTGAATGTTATGATAAATGACACAAAAATCCAAACTTTTACACAGTTTATTTATAACATAACATATTAATACAGTATTCATTATTACCTCATCAAATGCTTAGTATAAGCTTTAAAAATTCACTATGTATATACTTAAAACATGGTATATATATATTGTGTGATGGTCAGGGTGACTTTGTAGGAAGAGGTAGCGGACAAATTAGTGGCAGTAAGGGTGCTTTCTGTTACCCGCTTTCAACACCCAGCTCTTAAAATGTTCTTCCACAGTGATTCACATTAATTAATTGACAGTCATTGGCCGCAGAAGTGTCTTACGGGCCGAAGTTGAAAGGTTACGGGTCAAAGTTGGAAGTTGGTATAACACAAGAAACGGCTCTTCATATTATGATCCTCTTGGAGTAGAAACTTCAGTTGAATTTATGTATTATTGCAATAGTGGCGGCCATTTTTTTAGTGCCTTCCTCCATAGAGAGTGCTAGTGCAGTATCCGAGATATATAAGACGTTTGTGTGCTCTCCCCTCACATGTGTATGTTGTGTTATAGAAAATTTAATATTTTTTGTTTTGGTGTAAGGATGGAGTTAACGTTAACTTACGTCAAAGATAATAAATACTCTAATAAAAGCACTAATGGGATGTAGGGGGTTGTAAACCCCCATTTTCATGCCCTTTGTTCCAAATTATAATCCCATTAATGTCGGATGAGATTGGCGCAGCGACCTATCAGTAGTTAGATAACGACAGACAGACAGACAAACAGACACACACACAGATTTTTGTGCTTTATATATATATATACAGAGAGATAGATTATTTTCAAACGCAGAACCTTGTTATTCACTGGTGAAAAATAAAAACTCCTTATACGAACAAATCTATGTATAGTTTAGAATAATTGTTTTCAAATGCCACACTGGATGGAAAAAAATATTGAACAAGTTATATAAGGTTAATTTCGTAGAATTATTTTTACTATTCTATAATAAAATAAGTTGTCTATAAAACACGCACATATTAACATTTAATTTTTTTTAAACAACTGAATAACAAAATTGTGATATTTTACTAATTGCTTTGTATTAGACATATTCCAAGAATTTAAGTGTAATCTTTAAGTTTTTCTATTAAAAACAGCAAAAGCCAGTCACAAAATAATACAATTATCTGGTAATAAACCAGATCTGACTTATCTGTTTTTGTAAATCATGTGTTTTTTTTTCAAAAACAAACTATGGTTTTAGTAAAGAAACGTATTTTCAGGTATTACATTCAGATAGTTTGTGAACTAGAAAAATATACCCAGTTGTTGCTCTTACAGTCAGTCTAATGACGCCTGACATTCTAGAGTACATGTTTGGGGATCTTTATTACTTCCTGGTAGAGCACACAGAACAGTATGAAGCAAAATAACCAAAACTCTGAAGGTATCGTTATTTTCAAGGGAAGACTTTTTGTTAAAATGGACACTTACTTGAATTTATAATATCAGTATAAACGTGGTGAAACTGCACTACGGACTAAATCTTATATTTTCGGTATGAACTTTAAACAGATCTATAAAAACCCGGTATTTACAGAAATATCAATTTTGATAAAGTGAAAACACAGTTATATTTTCATTTCTTCACTTAGTTGTTACGATCTGTATAGTGAGGAAGTACATTACTTCATTAAATCATTTCGATCTAATAGAAGTTCGCACTAATGTGTTAACGCTTCAACGTTGCTGAGCTTTATACTGGTATGAGAACTTGTAAAGCTGAGTCCAAGTAATTGTTATGCTATTTCGACAAAGATTGCACTTAGTTTAATTAAAGTCTAGCACACCTAGGTTTGTTTATATACCGGGTTTAATGTTGAATGTGCATTTGAATGGAGAAAAGTTCTTTCCGTGTTTCACGAGTGAAGAAGGTAACAGACTTCGTCGAAGAGTCTTTGTTCTGTGTTTTTACTCCTTGAGTTCTTAAAATCAGCGCGTTCTCAGGTTTTATATTTACTAGTGTTCGTCGTTATAGAATGTAGAGGTACATGTAATTACCATCGATACCCGACTTGCAACCTTTTACAGATTGGTGTCAAGGCATCTGGGTTTTATTATTTTCATATTGATATGACAACCGCACAGTTGCCATAGTTTTACAAATAGATCTTATATTTATATGCCCCCCAGTGGCACAGCGGCATGTCTGCGGACTTACAACGCTAGAAACCAGGTTTCGATACCCGTGGTTTGCAGAGCACAGATAGCCCGTTGTGTAGCTTTGTACTTAGCTTCAAACAAACTAATATTTATTTCTATAATAACTTACTTCAGTTTGCTACTTAAAATGTAAGGCTGCCAATCATAAGATACGAAGCAGACTAAGAAGTAATATTTTGCTTTGTGAAAGATAGAACCTCTCTCTGATCTCCTCTTCCATCACTTGGCGTACAACAAAAGCAAGAAATCCAAATAGGAACAGAAGGAAAGCTTAATAAGATACCACTATAAATATTTGAGGAGTTTTTACTCCGATCCTTAAAGTCTCATGGGTTTTTAATAAAGTATTTTTTATATTATTTTAATGTTCTTCTTCTGAAACATATACGCTTGTAATAGCTTCAATGAAGCAACTATAAACGAATAAGAGAATTCTTATAGCATTAGAGTACGTATTACACTGTATAAGGTTTGAAATTATAATTGAACCACAGGGAAAGTAGTCATGAGGATTCTACTTTATTTACACTATACTTGAAGAGCTTATTAAGAGTAATGGAACAATTATGATACACTTGAGGGTCAGCGGTAAACTTACGGACATAGAACACTAAAATCAAGGGTTCAATTCCCCGCGGTGGACAGAGTGCAGAAAACCTACTGTGTAGCGACAACAACAAAATCTGTGTTTCGGAAACTAACCGTAAGTGTTGTTCGGAAATGATTTAAAACAAAGTTAGTTTTTGTGTAGTTATTTGTTATCCCGATATTAGAACTATAATTTATAATTTACTGCCATAATTCGAAGCATAGGATAGCGTAATTGAAATCGTTTCTTAACCGTCAAGAAGCATTTGTGTGGTGAAGTAACTTATAATATTCTGTTATTAAAATTTATAGAAAAAGAAAGATTCGCGAAATACAATATTCATTGGAGTTTTCTTAGAATAAGAGAGCTCTGAAATTTGACAATAACTTTCAGAAAATGGTATAAGACTCACAATTAACTTTACACATAACGCTTAGAGACGGCTTGAATGGGTAATGAAGAAAAACTTTAATATAAGTTTAACATAACAGCAAATGTACAACATTTTGACAAGGT
>NW_013665613.1:1462190-1479732 GCF_000517525.1 Limulus polyphemus
CTCATTCAAGCCGTCTCCAACCATTATTAGTCTTAAAGTGGGTTCCTCGTCATCAAATTTAACTTTACACATGGAAACATTAAATAATTAACCATTATCGAGCCTCAGCAGTACGTCAATGATGACTACTCGTTCAGGCACATTGCAACAACTATCACTTGTGTGAGTTTTATAATGCAAAGAAAAAACAAACAAACAAACATGTAGATCGTTTATATAGAAAGTAATAAAAGTGTTTTTAGCCGCGGCATAGCGGCTCATAGAATTGCTGTGAGTTTTTTTTGTATGTGTACGTGTTGCTGTTTGCTTTTTCAAGTACAAACTTTTAGCTCATAGCTCCGTCATCTCTTGATCGGTTTGAGACCCAATTACAGTTTTCGACTGAGGAGGTCAAACCCTTTCGATTGATGTATTTGACTACGCCCAAGGTTTCATAGATTAATTTACTCTAAACCTGCCTATAAGAATTTCAAGTGCCGCGGTTATTGAGGATTCCCTCTTGTTTTTAATGTAGAATGATCAATAATACAATTGATCAATAATACAATATAGTATTAAAGAAAATACATAAGGAAAAGCGAAGCGAATAGGTTGTGCTATGCACTTTTCATTTACTTTTGTTTTAAACAAAGTAGACGTTGTTTTCATGCTATTGAAGTTGTATTAGCGGATGATTGTGAAATATTGTTCCATACGTTGTGTTACTCTCCGCAATTCAGACAAACTGTATGGTTACCGCTTGACCTTCTCAGCTTCCATTTAAACTCATTAAACCTTAATGATATTCAAACAGAGACTTTATGCATGCCAAGCCATCATTGTGAGCATTACATCAACCTCTCTTTTCTCTCGCATATCATTTCACCACACTCGCTGCATGCCTAGGATAATTGTCTTGATATAAGATGGCCCCTGTCCAATAGGTTTTATTTCTGAGGAAATGACATGATATATAAAAAACTGCTAGTATATTTACCTGTCAGCAGTCAGGGTGCCATCAGTTTTGGCTGAGATACATCCTGTACTGGTCACTCAGCATGTTACATTGTAGATTTTGGACGTTGATGCTACTGTTCTCCATAAACTATAATCATTTGTTGCCAAACAATTTGAATTTGGATAATTTGTAAGGACTATCCTCCACCAGCTTTGTTCGCACCATTGTTTGAAGTCTAGTTTCCATTAAAAGCTTTAGTTTTGGTCATTTCTCCTTAGCAGTGTTCTTTTGGGCAGCTGCACATTTATTGAGACCACTTCATGCTAATGTGCATTTTTCTTTACTGGAGATGCCATTTTACATCTGTATATCTAGGTCATTGGCAAGATCTCTATTAGACTGTATGTAGTGCATCATGTAAAGAGCATATCCTGAGTTACATAACATAACTTTTCAGTAGTGTGGGATATCTACTTGACCGTTTCTGTTATCAACAGTACAAATTTCATGATTTTCTTCAAAATTATGTTACGGCTCCTACTGAAACATAAAATTTCGCCTCAGTCTCTCACATGGAGTAGTCTTCACCTGTAAAAATCGTTGAATTCTACATATTTGTTACGTGACATGTCTGTCCTAGATCTGAAAGTGGTTCCTCACACTACTGGGAATAGTATTACTGCACGTACCTTTATAGATATTATGCTTGTGTGGCGCTTACTGATTGGTGGAAGTTAGCCAGTCTCAGCACAAGCTATCGGTCCATGATTACTCTGGTACAGTAAATTTTTATACAATGGAGGTGAAGCAATTGGATAATATTTTCATTTTATACAAATTTTATTCACTGTTTCTATAATTATTTCAAAACAAAAACAGGTCCATCTAACTTAAAGAATCTGACTTTGTGTATACGATTCAATAAGAAGCTTAATGGTATTTTCATTTCATTTATAGCAATGAAACTATAACACATATTCATTTGAAAGTTAAAGAAAAGTTCATTGGTGACAAAAATATTCATTGCATTTAAAACATTCTCATGTTTGTGGAGCTAGTAGGAGCTAGTATAAAGACAACGTTTTAAAGGCATAAACAAATGATTAAGTGATTTCGTACCAATCATCGAAATTCTATGAAATGCCAAAGATTCACCGAAAAAGATATTCTACAGAAAAATAAACCATTTGTTTTAACCATTGTTCACGGTAAGAAATACGTTATCGACAGGTGGCGTAACCAATGTAACAATTAATGATATTCAAGTGACCTTTTGTTTATAATTCTTTATGTAAGTTGTTTCTTAGTTCTTAATATTAATACATTTGTTTACACATGCTAAATATGGTTCCAATTCGATGATGGTCTGGCTACGGGAGATTTAAGTCCTGATCTTTAAATCATCGTTTTGCGATTTTTGCTGAATTAAAACCCTGCCTTGTTTGTTAAGCTTGTCAGTGATGTAGACAGATAAAAAGCGTTGCTTGAGAATTTTGATGTATCAGGCAGCAGTGGCAGTCCTTTCGCATACAACTAACTGTGATGATCCTCCAGATGCTCGCATGAAATCCTCACACCACAACAGAAATACCACCGTGTTTTATCGTCGCTTGCAGGCGGTTCAAAGAATGTTCCTTGGAAAACAATCTACAAACCCAAATTTGTCCACTGTCCGAGGCATATGCAAATTTGGACGTGTAAAGCAAAAGAAAAAACAAACAAACTTTGGCCCATAAGGTAGGAGAGTGTGATAATTTCTGTGATGCCAACTGTTGTCGACGTTTCATATTGCTATGGTGAGGAGTGGCTTCTGTCTAGTTACTCTACCAGTGTAGTTAATGCTATGAAGATAATTTCTGGTGGTATTGGAGCACAGTTGAGCCTGTTCTATCACAGTAGTGGCTGTTTACTGTGGGTAATTGTCCACACTTCTCGTCTCAATGATAGAAATATTGGCTTTTTAAGTGGTATTTCAGACAAACTAAATATTATTGGTTTACGTAATTGTTGTTATTAAGAAATTTTTATGATAAATTACTTGTTTATTCATCATTTATTCAATCACGTTTCAGTTATATTAGTTACTTATCAATCATATTTCAGTTCTATTAGTTATTTTTAACCAGTTTAGTAAAAAAAATATTTTTGCCAATAAAATCATTAATTAGTCATGATTTGTTGAATTATCACAATATTATCAGATGGGAAATTTTAACTCTAAATCAGTTGAGAAAAGGTTTGCGTAAGTTTCAAATGAAATTTTGGATAGAATGGGTACCTTACTGATTTTCCTGCCACAGTGACTCATCGATAAGTATTAAGGCTTATAACGCTAAAAAACCGTATTTTGATATTCGTGGTGGGCAGAGTACAGATAGCTTATTGTGTAATTTTATGCTTAACAATAAACAAACAAAGGAATCCCATTTTGAACTACACCTCCTTTGAAACTAGAATTAAACGGCCAGACTGTTTAGTCAAGTTACTGACAATAATTCCATATACCAATGAGCCAAGCATATGTTTGATCCGTACGATCAATAAAGGACTTTTAGTCACTTAAAATGTATCGCATTAAAAAAAATAAATCAGGAGCTATAAATTCAATAACATTAGGTGTTATAAAATGTTAATCATATTTTAGAAAATATGGTTTTAGTTTTGCTGCTATTTAAAGTTTGTGTGATAAAAACCCAATTGAAGTTTTAGCTATCTCAGAAAAACAGTGTTAATTAGTTAAAGTAACATGCAACATAATTGTAAATATTTTACTATATATTATTACCCTGAAATTTGCTTTTAACAAACAGTGTACATATAAATATATATGTTAAACATGGTTTTAATATAAGCTTTTATATATACATATGTACAAGATATTAGTTTCATTTAGATAGCTTGCCCAAAACAACAAACTTAGTAATTAATATCAGCAAATAAAAAATCATATATTTCTCTGGACTGCTTTACTTGATTTACCAACATCACTCGTTTAAGATAAAACTTGGGAAAACTGTGCTTCAACCTTAAATTTTGGAAACAGCATGAAAGGTAAATAAAGTACAGTATTTTTAGGATCTTTCTTTAATATTTATGGTATAATTTATTTCCTTAATTGTATGTTTATAAAGGTAGTAATCAATTAAGTTTCTTTGTAGTACAATACTCTAACACGTTTCTGGCATTTTGTCACATTGGCAAGCAGAAGCTATTTTCTAAAGATCAATGCCTACGAAAGTAACGCGTGTGGCAATTAAATTATAAAGACAGTTTTTTTCTTCTTGAAACATTGAAACGGTTTATGGATAAGGCGTTATGGACTTTCTGAAACTTTTGTCTTAGACAGAAAGAATATAAAACAGGTGTTTCTAATGAAAACAAAATAAAAGACGAGAACTCATACTGTACTTGCCTTTTAACAATAGACAATCACAATTTAAATTTGGATTGTACGTTCATTTAGAGACTTTCAGAACAAATTTTTTCAAAGGTGTTATAAATTCTACTTTTTAACATTAGATTGTGTATTTGTTTGAATTATCGAATAAAAGATTTACTTCAAGTACAGTGTGATTAGTAAGTGTTGAGTAGGTGGAAATCAAGATAGTAATATTCAGGTTTGACAGCTTACATATGGATACCCAGCGGGATTGTTCACTCTTATTACTTTTTAAGCGTTTTTAATTAGCTCTTCTTCGTAAGAAACATAAAACGTTTTAATATAATTAATAGAACAGAGTCAAACCACGTGTTTTCAGAAGTAAGATAACTAAGCAAACATCGAAGTTCTAATTAATATGGAAATTAATTGTCACCCGGTTATTTGAATGCTAAATGGAAAACAATATAAAACGTCGACCAGCCTCTTATCTGAATATATGGAAAACCAAAGCCTTTAGGTTTCCACATCAGTATGTGAACTGTATGAATTTCAAAAGAGACTGAAAAACAAAACTGATGAATTCCTGCAGGCAGATTCTCATAAAGAATTCTTGCAATTTCTTTTCAGCTACGTAAGCATCTATAAACGAGATATACGTATTGGAAAAAGAACACGAAATGATTGATGTGATACGGTGGATTTTCCGAGAGAAAATCTGTCATCGGAACGTAGTTTTCATTCATTTACTTTAGCGTTTTTATAAACGTGTACACAATAACTAGTGAAAAAGATTCTTGTAAAAGAGTATTATTTACTTTTTTTTGTGTGTGTTGTGAAATTTCTAGCTTAATTCTTATTTACATGATCTAGTTTAATCTAAATTGACTGAACAGAGTAAAGTTAAGGGTCTAAAAGTGATGATGACAATCTTTTAAATATGTAATTTTCTACAGAATATGCCATTTTATTATGTGTAGAGTATTTTATTCTGGTTATTTTTCTGAATAAATCTGATATTCATTCAGACATTAATATTTAGGTGCGGATCAAACGCGAACAAGAACGCCAGAAACTTTTTTAAAGACCTTGGCAAAGGAATAAACACATTATACTTATTAATTATCCAGTAACCACAAAAGCACGGAACACAAACTTTGACAACGGAGAAAGTATATTATAAAAAATATGATCTTAGCTACTTCTAAGTTTTGAAAACCATTATGCTTGAAACCATTTTGTCTTTTATTAACCGAGTTTTAATTCTGTAAATTTAAAATAAAGCATCATTTGCTTCTCATAAATGGTAGTCAGGGGTTATCAGATATGTTTTAATTGATTTGAAATTTGAAAACCTGCTCTCAACAGACTCCCACTTGCTAAGTCTGAAGACTTATAATGCTAAAGACTATGTTTCTATATCTGTGTCGAACACAGCACAGATAGCCCATTTTGTAGCTTTGTGCTAAATAACAAACAAACAGATCCTCTTAGCAGATGCAACGGTCATTGGAGCTGTAACTAGTGCCCATTGGGAATCAAATGATATTGTAAATAAAGCTTAGTGTTCCAAGTGTGTTAAACGTTTCTAGATGAATTGTAGATAGATTATGAAGTTCAACAGCTAAATATATCCCATCAATGTCTGATTTAGTTCTAAATCCATGATCTATTTTAATTGTTAATTGATTGTATTCTACATGATGAGTTGCTTTAACGCTGAACAGGAATTCAAAATTGACATATCATCACAAAACAATCAAAACGTAGCTTCCAATTTCATTAAAGAACAGCATACTGAAACAAAAAAAAAACATTTTGGTTTGAACCATTCATGTTCAGCAATGATTGGCTCATCCTCAAATTCAATATTAGCAGCGCGCTTCATTCATCTGAGATGAGTTTCCAGTAATTCTGGAACAACCGATAAATAATTATTCTGCCTTTATCTCTTACATTGGCATTTTCGAGACCATTATTTTCTCTACACTAAATAAGGATTTACCATGCCATTACCTAAATTATTAGCATTATCAGTTAATACAGTTGAGCTTTGTATTTGCTTGCTGACTAAATATATTGGTATAATAAGTATATCGAACGAAACTACCAAAGAAATTGGAAATGCTTATGGTGTTAGCTCATCAGATAAAGATCCAGTTTCAAACTAGGATGCAATATCCTTTGAAGTTTCCTTCACTTTCGTTAATTCTGCTAACATATCTTTCTTTTTTTATCTTAACACTTCTAAATTTTTAATTTTACACTCCCGTCTAGTGTTGGAAAGAGGCTTGACAGTAACATTGACAAGGGACTTGTGTTAAAATAGTATATGTTATCCGAAGAAAATTGTAAAAATGTTTTTGAAAAGTTTTAAGAATTTGAACTGTTCCACAGTACAAGGTTCAAAGAATGACATCTAACAGCACAAAGAACGAAAAATGTCATTTTGTTTATTTGCAACCATCTAAATTTTATATTTTTCATAAACCTGTCTTCAACAATTTTCAAATGGTATTACTTGTTTCGTAAGCTCTTCAAGAAAGGTCTCTGATTGCGCAGACATTGATGAATTAAATGAAGTTCTATTCAACAGTTACCTTAATTCCTTAGATATTCACAGTTCTTACACTACTGTTGATGAGATACATTAGAGGTACATTCCCTTATTATAAAATACTTTATACATTTAATTTTTTACAACAGTTGCATTAACGGTTTATTCTGAGGACTTCCGTATTCCCTCATTATCGCCTTAGGAGCTCGAATAATGACAATTTTTCGTGTTGCTTATGAACCTATGAACACGTTTTCACCAATTACAAGATCAAGTCTTGCATTAATTTCACTTTAAGCTTAAGAAAAGTCCCGTTTCTGGAGGGGGGAGAGTGGATTTAACCTATCAACAATTCTACAAAAATTGTCTTTCTTTTTGCTATTCGATCTTGATTATAGTTTGAGCCGCACTGCTAACCGTGGAATTTGCTTTCAACGGAAGTCTTAATAACCTTTCATTTTATAAACATTTCCATAAGCAAAGTGCTTCTATTTTGATTTTTTTTCCGGATATACTTTCAGAAAATAAAACTTTAACTTTCTTGTCATCATGAAATTAACAGGAAAAAACAAAACACTAGAAGATACCACCAATCATGGAAGTGGCACTTTTCCATGTTATTAATATTCCGAAAATATTCATCCTCTGAAAATTGTCTTCCAGACTGATTGTAGAGTGGTGGAAAATAAAGTATTTGATTTGTACAAATTTATGCTTTATGCTAACGTACTCTTCTTGGTCGTAAGCTAATATTTAGAATGTTGAGTTCAATGTCTTTTTATTATTTGCAATAGTTATTACGCTGAGTACACCTTTTACAAATTAGAGAAGAGAGACTAAAATTATACTTGTCATAAGACATTAGTATTAGTCCTATTACATTTATAACCACAACATTCTTAATGAAGTCCCTTAGGGATTTGCAAGAATTAGAAGAATGTATGATAATAGTCATCCAACCACACTGTAATTGTCTTTGCCTGAAATGCGTTTCGCTCAATCCAGAGTCCTTCAAGTCGGCTGGGATATAACAAACACAAGAGTGATCGGGACACTATTTACATTAATTATTACACACTCTTCTAATTCTTGAAAATCCCTAAGGGACTATATTAAGAATGTAATGGTTTAAAATGTAATAGGCCTAATACTAACGTCTTAGGACAGGTATAATTTTTATCTTTATTAATTTTTTTTCTCAGAATTAGGAAATTTCTTTTCTTCTACTTTGATATATTTTGTTCTGTACTTTCATTATATTGTTAACTTTTACTTTTGTCAATGTACTAAGAACGAAAAAAAAACTTATGAGATGGGCCTTTTTTGTTATTTTCAAGTCTTCTTCTGATCACTTTCCTTTTCAGAATTTTCATTTTCTTAGCTCTTCACTCGTTTTTTAGAATAAGTATAAATTTAAATAATTATGGATTAATTTAACGTCTGTCACAATCCTCCTGGCTAAGTTTACGGTTCGAGTTTTTTGCTTGGATAATTTTCTTTTAGAATTATTTGCCTTTATCACTTTCTGAATTATTTGTCGGATGTTCCGCGCACGCTTATCAAGGAATGATTGTACGTGATTTTTCAAAATAGCTTTGGAATGTGCTACCATTTATTCGAAGTGTAACATAATTAGGTGATTCCTGCAATAACAGTTAGATGAGTATTATCTTGACAGAGGAGACTGTCACGTGCTTATGCAAAACAAGTTAAATTGCTTGGATGTTTGCAGTTAAGCATGTAGCTATACAATGGGCTATCTGTGCTGTGCCCATCACGGGTATCGAAACCCAATTTTAGTGTTATAAATCCGCAGACATACCGCTGAGCCACTGGGGGCACATAAATAAAACAAGACGATTATCAGGTTCTCTACAAACATACCTTTCAGTTTTGAAGTGAATAATTCGTTATAAAAATGCCCTTTGGCAACTGAATGACATAGAATTCATGACTGATTTTTGTTATACTGAATTAATACAATACTTCGAATATAATAATGATAAAAATATTTTGTATTAAATAAAGCATGTATCTTAACTTAGCAAAGTAACGCAAAACCTTTAACATAATCGAAGTGCTCATTTGATCCCGAGGGTTGGGGCTTTCTGAGGCTGAAGGCCTACAGAAACGCTGACGACAGCCCTTACGACACTTCTGTTGTAAACCATAAAACCTAATATTAATGAATTACATAAAAGGTAAGATGAAGTGAGCATGAACTTAAAAATCCTGGTTTAATTTACGATAATTTTAATTTTTATTACATAAGTATGTATAAGATCTGCGCTAGTGAAAGGTTTAACTCTTGAATATTTCAACGTGGATTCAAGAAGAACCTGAAGAGTGGTTTTATGTAAGGATAGATCAAGAAGAAAATTCAATTTATTCAATCTTGCTTGTGTTTTCTGATTTTATAGAAACTATCATCTTAGCACGCTCATTGAAAATAACACAACTTTTATTTTTATTTACATTAAATGTGGAACCAGCAAACGAGATTTAAAGGATACTTTATTGCATTTTTAGGTATTTATTTTGCTCTATAACGACTTATGTTGAAAACTCCCAGAACAAAAAAAAGTTAAATGCTCATTTATATTGCGATTTTAATAATGTTAATTTCTTTTCTTTTTGTACAGGTAAAATTTTAAACTTCAGATATATTTTCAGCTATGAAATTTTTCTCAAAATAGTGCAATATGGGGTAGATCACCAAGTATTGTAACCAAACTTAATGTACAAATTTTAGTCCCTTATTTAATTGCATACTAGTACACTAATTAAGCACCATAAAATATTATAACTCCAAGATTAAATATATTATATTTCCTGACTTTAACAGTCTTTTTGGTGGACATAAATCGAAATGTGATTTGTAATGACCCTACGTTTGTACTTTTTTCTATTCAAATAAATCTTTGGAAGTAAAATCAGCCAATAATAAAAGATGCATTAATGAGAAATAACAATATATCCAAGCTGTTAAAGTAAGAGAAGATTCATGTCTTTTCTATTTAGAACTGTAGTTCTCATAAATATAAATTGCAACGTATTCCACCTATTAAATCAGACATCAAGTGTGACATTGAAATGCTATATTTGACCTTAGGTACAAAAAAAAAGGGCTGAACATATAACTGCATTATTGAAAATACCAAATTAAACCAAATCGTTCTTCACATCATTTAAGAGTGCTACGGATAAGGATAGCGGTCAGTTATTGATCTTTAATATTACGACCATACCGCAATCTCTCAAGCGTATTCCAAATAAAATAAATACATAATTCCTGATGAAGTAAAACTTGTTAAAAAATTAACTCAAACACAATTATTTACTCCATTATTATTGGCTTGTTTACTAATAGCATTTTGAAATACAATATGTAGAGCAAAAAAGAAAAATATATATATCCACATCGGATGAAGGCTACTTCCAGAAACCGTATACTTTATACGTGTAATATGCTCTTAAGAACTCAGACAATATACATTTGTTCACAGAATGTAATGAAGTTTGAGAAATAGCTTTGTGTAAGATTTAATATTGTTATTATTTAGCGTTACTATATTTTGATGCTAATTTCTTCTGCATATGTATTTGATATCATGTCTCATTTCCTTAAATGTTTCCGCGAGTAAGATCCTTAATCAGTAAATGTAATATTACTTAACAGAGGAAGAATGATTTAGACATAGTGGGATATTTCGTTTCTGCAGATTCATAAGTATGCTGAATATACTATTATATGCACTATACAGAGTGTCCCAAATATATACCCATCCTTTAAGTTATGCAACTTCTGTATATCGATTCGAAAATTTGTATTTTTATTTCAGATAATATTGGAGGATTTCCAGAAATAAACTAAAACCATTGACGAATTAGAGCAACAGATTACAAATGTCTCCCATTGAAACAGAGTAGGTAATTGAGTAACAAGATGCAGGCGCTCAATCGTAAATGTCATGACTGTTTGAATGCTGGTAGAGCCCAATTTGAGCATTTCAAATGATGCACCATTGTATTTACAGTTAATTTGTTGTATGAAATATTAATAAAGATATTTTGCTGGCTTGTAGGTTAATTTACTATAGTCATATGAGCATTTGAAATGTGGGTACATTTTTTTGGACCACCCTGTACATATCTAAGTGGTGCTATGGTTTAAATTAAATACAGTTCTTGTTCTGTTTCAAATCTATGAAAACGTCAGTAGAAGTAGAAAGTTAATGTATTCATTTTTTTCTTTATGATGTTCTTGTGCGTTTCTGCGTTGGAATTTCATTAAATTACGAAACGCAAATAAATGATAAAAAATGAGCCCGGCTGCTCTACAGATATGTCATTAATTGAAGTTGAACAAAGTATTTTCATAGTTATTCCATCCATTAATATATATATATAAACTTCATTTTTTGAAAGATATGAAATATTCTATTAGACGGTTTTTTTTTTCAAACCAGATTTTACAATTTTAGAATCACTGGAACCTAATATTCAGTCATCGATCTTTATAGAGTCGTTGAAACGATCCTTGGCTCTCTGATCCTCAATATATTGGTATACTTATGCAAATATAAAAAACCACATTGTTTTAGTGAAGATAAAGGAAAATTTTATCAAACGAAGTTTATAACAATATTTAAATATTAAAATTCACTGCAACTGATCATTCAGTAAAACTGTATAGAATTGTACGAGCGATCTTATCTCTTTTGAATTTAAATACATTCCATTGAGCATGGGAATTTTGCGTTATACTATTTCTGTTAACGGTTATGGTTTTTGAAAAGCTTCTGCATTTTATTTTACACATCAATAAGTTTCGGGAAACTTTCTTCTTTTGTTCATATTCGAAGACTAAAGGCCTATTTTAGTAACAGACACAATACTCAAATGCAGAGTCATAAACTCTTTTGAAGATCCAACGTCACACTCTTGCAGGAACACATCTGTATATCACTAAAGAAGTAAATAGGTAACTATATTCAAAACAGATGCAAGTGTATTTCTTTGCAAGAAGCCATCTCATGGATTAACTCTTGCTCTTGGAAGCATAACTGGTTATGAATTCTTTGGTTTTGTTTGTTTCGAATTTCGCGCAAAAGCTACACGAGGGCTTCTGCACTAGCCGTCCATAATTTAGAAGTGATAGGCTAGAAGGAATGAATACCAATGAATAGTGGGATTGACTGTACATTATAACACCCCACGGCTGAAAGGGCGAAAATGTCCGGTGACGGGAATTCGAACTCGCGACCCTCAGATTACAATTTGAGCGACCTAATGAATTATGATCTAGAATATATTCTTAATCCTTTCAATACACAATGTTGTATACACATACATTCTGGTGAGAGCCATTATTATATTATTAGTTGCATATTAAAATATAAAGACCAGATCTTCATGGTGGGTTTTTGTATTTTTAATAGATAATGTTTTTAAGAAAACTAGATCTTATTTTATAAATAACAGTTTTAGCTGTAAAAATATAAATTTTAATATCTTTCCCTGTTAAAATATCATAGACATTAAGTTTTCAGAAATTTTGGACTCTATGTTAATGATTTTGAATTTAAATAGTTTGTTTGGTCTTTGTCGTTTGAATAAATAGTATTCATTAAAAATACCCAAACAATAAATTTCTGTATTATTAAATAATGCATAAGGCGTGTAGAAGTCAGCATGGTATTTTCCTATAATTAACTTATTCCATACAAAAATTATAGCGCAAACCACGTTGTGCTATCGGCTGTGTCCAACGCAGGGAAACGAGCCTCGGATTTTTGCGTTGGTAGTTCATAAACTTAATGCTGATCCACCTGAAGAAGTAGAATTATAAGAAAACTTTTGGGCTTACCATATTTACTGGATTAATAAGATTCCACATTATCAAAATACTACTCCAAGTATCATTTAATAACAAGGTTAACCGACCACTGATATTTAAAACAAAGAATGTAAATACAGACACAAACATGTGTGTGAAACCTGTTCACCAGTGTAATTTATCACACACGAAATGAAAACTGTGTACAAGAAGATTGCACTTTCTTTCAATAGATAATTAAAATTACCTTACATGATTACATATATATATATATATTCACGACATTATTCAACATGCTGTTTTTAGAAAGAATTATCATCCACGTCACTTTTTAAGATCATCAGAAGTGCACGTCTTCTATACATCTTAATATTTTATACTACTGTTTAAAAAAAGTAAAGAACAAGTCCAGAAACAGGATGAAGTCATGAAACGTGATACTGCTGAACAAGGTCTGCTTTATTCCCCTTATTAGTTCAAAGAGTCAGACAACCGTCTGGTGCCTAGCCCTACTAACTGACTGCCTTCTCTTTGGTCAATAAATCAAAATTAAGGACGGTTATACCTGAATCACAGGGGTCTCTGACCTGGCAGTTTAGCCTATGTGCATATAAGGTTTAGTTTAAGTTGAAAATTCCAACTCGAATTCTATGTATACATTAGACTGAGTGTAACAAAGACCACAGTTGTTTCTATATAATTAACTTAAATAGTCTAAATTCACAATTCCTGCATATAATAATGCAATTTTTAGATAATATGTTATTGTTCTGAAACCTTAAAAAACAAAATAAAGCAAATAATTGTATTATAGAGTTTTTCAATTGCTATAATTTTTGTATTATTTTTCTGTTTTCAGATAGATGTAAATTAGGTCGTTCTGTATTACATTTAGAATAAGCTATTAAAAGAAGATTGAAAACTGGATGTGATATAGATTACGCTGATCCATTAAGATTTTAAAAAATAAAATAAAAATTCAGTTTTTTGAAAATTACTGAAGTGGTAAAACATACCTGAAAAGAAAATTAACACGTGGCTGAATTCACTAGAAATTCTTTTTCAAAAGATACTTGTTTATGAAACTCTCCTGATAGCATACTTCCGAAAAGAAAAACATCAATTTCTCCCTCTGTAATCAGATAGTTGACAAAAACCACTCCTATCTTAAGAGAAATAGGAAGTTCCTGCTAGCTAGTGAACAACTAAAGACACGTAACTGTGACACTTGGCTGACGATCACATGAACAAATGTAGAAGGATTGGTAAAGTACCATGAATCAGCAAAAAAGCAATTACAGCACCCTCTCACCCCAAAACAATAACAAAACAACAACAAACCATTCAAAAACATTATTATTATTCGTTCCACATCATAGACTGCAAGGCTACTTCAATGCGTTAATAATAAGATGAAAATAAACTTCTCTGACACACCTGAAACTTTGCTCACCTCTTCAAATCAAAGGTTGAGACAAGCTTTCAGGTGGATCAGTGAAGCAAGTTATTAGTTTGTTAACATTCTTTTGTTAAAATGTTTTGTTTTTAATTATAACGGCAATAACATTAGCGGATTGGAGAATTATATCAACTGTATACGGAATCTCTAACTTGAAAAGTAAAAATATGTATTACACTGATATTGTGATCGAAAAGCCAACTTTTTCCACAATGATGTTTGGCTTCAAAATCTTTTTTTTTTAATTTTAGTTATGAAGAATACAACACTATTTGTTCTTGTGGATACCAGGTCTTTACAAGTTGTTAACAGTCATCTGACCTTTATTGGAAGTGCTGGTAGTTGCAGCGACATCTATCCATTTGCTACATGAGCTGACATCATACATGACTGGTTCTAATTTATTGTAGAGAAAATTAGCACCACACTCAAAGCATTTTAAAAATCTTCTACGCTGGACATCTCTCCAGCACAACACAAAAATTGGATCAGAAAAAAAGTACCTCTTAACAGAAAACAAAGCATATGTAAGATTCCTGTTGAAAAACAGACAAATGATAGATATTGAATGTTTCTATGTCATTTGACTATTCAAATACTGTTCAAATGAAGCAGATTTATGATATCCGAACAATCGTATGTGGTCGTTAGAAATAAAACACATCTTCTCATTGGATAACACCGAACAGCCATCAAACAAATGAATTGTATTTTTACTAAAGGTTTATCTAACAGTTTGGAAAAAGATACACTTCCACGTATCCTCGATAAACGAATTCTGGTAAGAGCTTCTCATAACCTGTTTTATGTTGGTGAATGATTATGACATCATTCCAATGTGGCTACTTAAATAAAAAACACGTGCCTTCAATTAGTTTTGAAAACAACCACATTTCGAGATATTCACAAATTGGACAGATTTTTCCAGCTTTCTGGTCACCAAAGGTTTCCAGCCAACCCGACACACCTGAAACTTTGCTCACCTTTGTATAAACTCAGGTTGAGCCAAAGTTTCGGGCACACAAGGCTGACAGTTTCTAAAATAGCTGAAACATAAGTCAAATGTAATAACGATAAATTGTTTTGTATGCATGATTAAATAAGTATGCTTAAGAACAAACCATGTATGAAAAGCAGTAATTGTAAACAGAAAACATTATGAGAAATATATAAACACAATTTAAATCCCTGAAATTGAAATATTTTAGGTAAAACTTTACATGAAGACATAATTTGTCAAGAATACACTACTGTCTAGTATTATGATACATGTCTTGTATCTTTCACAAAACAAAATCCAAATTTGAGAGTTTTAATCACGGATTATACCGGTTGATTCAACAATCTCGATTTTTCCTGTTGTAATGAAGAAAGTGTGGAATATAAAAAACCTGTTGACATAGAGTGTTTAGGCATATTGGGGACCATTTGTTACCTGGCCTGATGTCCTGATATAAAGGTCTTTTGACTTACTCCTGTATATTGCGTCTGTGTTCTATTGGCATAGCGTCTAGTCCAGAAGGCCTAAAATGTTTTAAAGTTATGTCTAGATATATCGTGAAATCTTTAGTTGATTTCCTTGAGAATTACTTGACTAAAAGGTCTGAGCTAAAGTCGTTCTAGTTACTTACATGCACTCTACCCATTTCTTCAGTCATTTTATCAATTGTATTATAAACTTACCTAAAACTGTTTAACTGTCTCATTCCTTTCAGTTTGCTTCTCCAGCTTCTATTTCTTTCTTTGTTATTTACTATATAAAAAATAAAGAATGTTATATTTCTTTTAGCCTCTTTAGGAGAGTGAATAAAACAATGAGCTAAATCACTACATTGAGATGAAACGCTTAAAATATTTTGCTAAAAATGCGAACAATTTACTCGTAAATAATATAACATAGTATCGCTAACGCTACACGGTTCTCTTGTGTAAAATAATGTCTGCTCATTTAGGTAAGCCTAGGAATGTGGAATCTGTTTTTTTCTCCAGAAATATGGTGTCAGCCTTTCACATCACATCTCTATAGTTGAAATCCATTAAACATTAATGTAAACCAAAGATGTTAATATGAGTATAACAACTACAAATATTAAACATAAATTGTTCGTTATTTACAGTAAGCCATTTTTACAGAAAATAAACATAAATTATTGGTTTTGATTGAGAACAAATATGAGATCAACTTTATTCATACTATTATTTTCCCATAGGACAATAGAAAATAAGTCATATTAAACAGACAAATTTCATATTTGACAAAAATCAGTGAAACAGGTTTAAACGTTCCCCAATAACAACAATGCTTCATGAAATTCAAAGAGACAGAGCAGAGGAAAATGTGACTCCTCTTTATTACTGTCTCTAATTCATAGATACTTTGATTATTTAACTTTTACTAAAATACACGACATGCTATAGTCATAAACTTTGAAAGTATTTAAACATATAGAAATAGACAGAAGTAAAATGTATATCAAGGATGTTTCTAATACATCTTCTTGGAATTATTTACGTATGAATGTTGCAGTTTATATGTTATATGAAAACCTTGTTATTCCCAAAACTTTTATGTCGATAGATATTTGGTCAATAAAATTGTACTCACCACGTGTAAACACGAATGCGTCAATAATTTAATTGAGCTATCTCTTGCATTTTTTTCTTGCTATTGCACTTGTCCTTCACTTTTGTATACGTACATCTTGCTGCTAATAACATAACAGAAAGAACAATAAACTGTTAAAGCACAAAATAAATATTCGCCTTCAATCAAATAAATTAATATATAGTTGATTTTTTTGTGTTTTTCACTTTGATATAAGGTGCGTAATAAGGGTAAGGTCAAATTCCAGTATTTGGTCAGATAAGAATAGCCCAATACTTAGTTGTAGGTACTGTAGTCAAGCTCTTGGGTTGCTTTATGTGAATATCCAAAAGCAAACTTTTGTATTTATGATTACAGAAGAGGATAACCTGAAATTATTTCTGGAGAAAATTGCTCTATCACATAAAGACTTCATTTTCAGCCATATTAAACTGTACTAGAGGGTGTATATTTCCGTTAACTTTATGAACTACTAACTTCACATGAAATAGTTTGTCCAATAAAACATCAGTATGATGCTTCTGATGATCAACTTAAAGTTTCTGATACACTAGTAAAAGAAAACAATAAATGTTCTAGCTGGTGAGCTTACTAAGTATAAAATTTTAAATTTATATTTTTTGTTTGATAAAAGGCGTAAGTAACTGTTCCCACTAACACTCATCTTTCTTCTTGGGTGTTCTACGATGTATAGCATGCAGAACAAACAATAGGTTCTGAAACCCAATATTTATCACACGATGGTTTGTTTGTTTGTTTGTTTTGG
>NW_013665613.1:1480103-1528360 GCF_000517525.1 Limulus polyphemus
ATAAATTTGTTTAGGTAAACCATTTTACAATCTATGTTTAACACTGAACATTTTCACAGACTTCTTACAATATAGTCTCAAATCAACTAGTCTAGTCTGGATTTCGAAGGAATAAATTTGTGAAACTGTTATACGTTACTTGCTGTGTTTTAAAAATGTCGAAAGTGAATCAACAATCACAACTAGAGATTAGAAACAGAATTATGTGCGCCAAATTATTTGATGTATAAAATGGTAATATATTTAATTACAAAGGATTTGACTTTCTTGTTTAAACCAACTGTAGCGTTAAGGAAAGTTTTTTTTTTAATTAGGATTGAATGATGATAGAATCAGAGAAGATGAAGAGTTAATGAGTTAGATTAACTTGAACTGCTAGAAAGGAAGTCAAGAACTCAAAGAAGAATATGGTTCTGAGACAGAAATCTCGAAGGTTTGTCGTTTCAAGTATTATTTTATATAATAAGTCGAAAAACCCATTCTTGTTCTCAGAAAGAATTTAATTTCAAGAGTGTAGTTTATCATGCAATAAATTCTAGCAAAACATATTGGCTGCACAAGGGTAGAAATGTCTAGAGAAAACTTTACTGCTTTAAAACCTTTTGGAGAAGGCAATATTAGTTTCAGAAAGTAATGAAGAAAGAAATATTAATACGTATATTGGTGAGTAATCTAATATTATTGTGTAATAGATAAGCTGGTTCTAGACAATTAAGGATTATTCAGATCTTCCGCTACAAAGTGTTCTTCATAACCTATGGTGACAATATGTATATCCAAACACCTTGTCACTGGCCATCCAAAAGGCCTGTGACCATACAGATTGTTGCAACTGAGTTGAGGCGTCATGACTTGTAAGAGAAGACGACACCTAAAATTGACCCCTACAGGAGGGTTACATTATAAGATTTTTCAACACGAAATTCTTCTATTCCGCAAGGTTCAAAATGTTAGGAATTCGAAAACAATGAGATATCTATAGTAGCGAACCATAAGTAAATGAACAACAGGTGTCAAAAATAAGTTACTTCACGATCAGCAATTGTTTGCACAACGGAGATAGTAAATTAAAGTTAAACAACATGTCATTGCAGTAACCAAAGAATATAGTGATCCATTGCTGGTAAAATAGGGATCTCTCTTAGAAGTATAAACAAGATAATTCACAAGGATTTAGTTCTATAGGAGCGACATGAGAGCCGTCTTCATAAGCACAAGCGGAACAGATACCAACTGTCTAAAGCTGTCCGAGAAGTATCTGCAATGTGACAAATGGTAGTATGTCGTTTTACTGTACTCATTCGTCTGTAAAGGCTCTGGTAACTTATCATTGTTCTGCCAGCACTATAACATTTGAAATATATATATAAAGTATAGATCTTGTTCAGTAGGTTTTCCAATATTTTGTTTATGGTTGCAGGTTACAAGTATAATAAAAATTCAAACGTTCGGAGTGTCTTTGGGCTGTTCAAGCGAGCCCCCCAGAAACAGTCATTTGTGCACAGTTGATAGATTTGGAAAGCATACAAAGAAGAGAAGAACAAAACTGACTTCAGTATGTTGTAAAAAAACAACAAAAAAACTTTCTACCAAGTCTACAAGAAGGGTAATTAGCATTGGTGTTGAGAGAAGGGGCTGTAAGACCTAGGCACCCACTATATATATATATGTTTCATGTCAAGTCAGCTTATGGTCAACGAAAGATGCTCTTTATCTATTTCCTATTTTGCTCTTCCTTTAATAGTATTACGATTCAAGCTAAATGCTTATACATATTTTTTAAAATATCCCTTCATAAAATGATATACATAAAAGAGAGCACTGTACCGCATATCCTAAACTTTTATGAATAAAAAATGTTTCGTATTGTAATTATAAGTAAGATATATGTACTAACAGAACTGAAGAAATGCAACAATCTGACCTTTCGAACAGCAGCATAAAGGAACTTGGATATAACAAACTCAATGAAATTGGAACATTGTTATGTGTGTTTATTAAACCATACTGTATTACTGTGTATTGTATACATGAATATTTAATTACTTTACTAGTAATGGTAACTGCCTAATTGTCTTAACCTCTCAAGCAATATACATTTATATATATATGTTCACTCTACCTTTTTGAAACCATCCCTTCTATATGGGCAGGCCAATGCCAGAGCCTTAATAATTTTGGGTAACGTGAGAACAGTAAGTTTAATTGTCGTTTTTTGAAAGAATAAAACACATCTAATGCAACTATGCACTCCTAAAAGTTTTGAGAATGCTTTTGAAATATTACATGGATAACCATTTGCTCCGTTCATCTGTGCTGGCTCATATTTTTAATGCTATAGAGATAAAATTTAGGTTTTACTAGGTTCATACTGGTATAATAACTCTTGAAGCCACGCTGTTGTCTATTTCTCAAAATTATAAGTTAAAGAAACATTTAGTTTATTTGCTTGTTATTCGATAGAGTTATATTAAATAGAATATACAAAACAAACTCCTTTATATAATTACTAAATAATATTCTTACAGATACCTTCAAATGCTGTAGCAAAACTGTATAAAATGTTCCATGCCAACCTGCACTCGATATACAGTACAATCAGAAAAATCCTTCGATTGAAGTAGATAGTGTTAAAATGTTAAGAGCAATCTATAGCATAAAAAATGCAGAAAACTTCCCTACACTTCGAATTTTTAAAAGTATAATTTGTCACTTTTTTTTAGCCTGTGATACTCTTTTATTGTTTATTACTAGCTGTGAATTTCAATATTACAAGAGCGTCAGCAAAACAAACACATTTTTCCCTTGGGTTAAAATGCTAATACTCCAATCTCCATAAAAATTGCGTGGACAGAGCTATTATTTAGATATACCAGATCATTCCCTACACGCTCATAATTACCATTTTTACTGCCGCTGCTAACTGAACTGTTTATTTTAAAGGTTTTTATAATTTGTATTACAAGCTTTAGTTTCTGTTGATTGCTACAAAATTTCATTTTATTAGTTTAACTATTCAAAAGGACTAAAACAAACTGTTCTCAAACAAATCCCATTAGGAGCTATCAAACAAAATACTCATCTCATAAACAGAATGGCCACAATTTGTCTACAGTTTACAAGTTACCATCATCCATTCACGTAATAAATGATTTATTTATATATGTGTAATATTCCCTCGATGGCTCGGAGGTAAGCTTGAGGACTCATAACGCTAAAATCTGGGATTCGATTTTCCACATTGGACACCTTCAATTGTATACCTTCGCTATAAAAGAAATTCAAATACTAAAAATCATTACACTTAATAAATTAATATTATTAAGAAAAGTATAAATTACCAAAATCCTGTCAGGTTCACTCTTATAGCACTTTATAATGGGCATGTTTATCATCTACATATTTACTTCGCAATGAATATAAAACCATTATACAGTACAGTGCCGCCATATAGTGACTTATGCCTAAAGGATTATACACATATAAATCCTTTCAAAAGAGGAATATTCATTGTTAAGTAATATAGGGCATAAAACACGTCAGTAACGGGCTCCAAGGCCACACCTAACCCAAAGTGGAGCCAAGCCTCATCCGTCAAATGAAGGCTATGGCTTAGAAAGAGAATGATTGATCCGACCAAAAATATTAGGTCGTCAAGAAATTAATGTCGCGTTTTGGAACACTTTCATTAAACACCCCCCAAAAAACGTACATGACGTATAATAGTTAAACGAACCTCCTAAACGTCACGCTAGTGTAGCCTATATAATGTGTAAAGTTTAGGATACTCTAATCCCTTATAGTGATGGCACACGACGAGACACACATTCAGCATGTAATGCTGTTTGAATACAAGAAGGGAAACAACGCCTCTGTAGCCACAAATAATATCAGAGAACTTTATGGAAATGTTTTGAGCATTCGTAAGTGTCAACGATGGTTCACCAAATTTCGTTCAGGTGACTTAAATAGGACATCGACACGTTTTTTGCTTCAAAACCAAATAATTTCTTTAATCAGGGAATTAACAAGATCGATAAGAATGGAGACTATTTCATTTACTAAATGTTTTGTTTTGATATCTAAAAAAAGCGACATTAATTTCTTGGCGATCTTATTCCTTTGTGATGAAGAAGGACATATCTTCTGGGACCGTTAGCAAGAGAATAAACGAAGATTTTTAATTCACGAAGGCCAGAAGTTTACAAGTTTCTCGCAACATCTGGAAGTTACCGGCTGTTTACATGGTCTTCCAGGCCAATCTTTACGAACAGTGGAAGGTCTGTAGAAAGTTTGTCAAGACATGCGATCTAAATTTGACCTCACTGTCATTTGCACAAGCTTATTATAATAGAAAATGCGGAGTTGGACAATGCGATGGTAGGGTAATAGTTCCAAGAGTTAAAGTGCAGTTCATCTCAATATAATACTATAAGCATTTTACTTCTTTCTTTTGCGAATTTTACGAATTCACATTTGGGTATTCGTGTAGAGTTACATGTATGAAACTGATTATGGAAACTGGATAGATTAAAACTGAAGTGAAATAGGAACATTTTTGTTACAACCAAGCTCCCCTTTCTTTCTGTTTGTAAGTTCAAAAATAATTATAATATACCATGCACACTGAGACGTAATTGTTTTGTTTATTAGAAGGGCGAAAATAGTTATGAAGTTAATGACTTTAGAATGCAACATCTTAAATTTTAAACTTTAAAACACTAGAACATTTTTAATACGGACGTTTTGGAATTTCGTTAAATTCCAACATCGGCGTTAATATCTCAAAAACAAAAGTTCATAATATTCGAACTACAACTAATTCGAATATTATGAACTAATGTTGTTTATTTTTTAGATATGAACGCTGATGATGGCATTTAAGGAAATTCCGAAACGTCCATATTAAAGATGTTTTTTGGTATTACCGTGTTTTTAATATTTATTGTAAAACTCCGTTTTCCACCTGATGAATCAGTAACAGAAAAGACTGTTTTAAACAAGGACACACAGTTCAAATATAAGATGTCTATTGTGTATATTCAATATTATACTGTTCCTCATTTTTTGAATATCGCACAGAGAACATACTAACATACATGGCCCGGCATGGCCAGGTGGTTAGGGCGCTCGACTCGCAATCTGCGGGTTGCGCGTTCCTCACACCAAACATGCTCGCCCTTTCAGCCTGGGGGCATTATAATGTGACGGAGAATCCCACTATTCGTTGGTAAAAGAATAGCCCAAGAGTTGGCGAAGGGTGGTGATGACTAGCTGCCTTCCCTCTAGTCTTACACTGCTAAATTAGAGACGGCTAGTGCTGATAGCCCTCGTGTAGCTTTGCGCGAAATTCAAAACAAACAAACTAACATACATACCACTAACCCCCCAAAAAACATCCTTAAAGTAACTGTAGTTCTGTCGTTTATTGTGTTAACTATCAAATAATGGAATCAAATTTATTCTAAACTAACTATTTATTTACCAAATATTAATACTTTTGATTCGGCTGTGAGAAAATGGACATAAGGTCAATTAAAACTGTTGGTATTGTTAATGGAATATTATTTGTGACACACACACACACACACACACACTACAGTGCTTCATTATAACAGCTTGGTTACAAATAATTATGACACGAACGGAGAATGGAATTAGCTTACAGTCTTGGAAATTGTATCTTTTGATTTGTTCGAATCTGTCATTTTGTCATTTTCCACCACTTATTTCAAAATTTGAATGGGTTTGTTTGTACTTAGTTAAGACAACGAGTACGCTTACAGTGACTTATTTTTCCACCAATTGGCACGATTTGTTTTGCTTGATATTTTAAAAATAAAGAAACATCAAAATTTAAATTTTAAATTAGAATTTTAAAAGTGATTAATTATAATCACGCAAATATACTACTTCTAAAGTAACCTTTATATTTGTAAAAAAACAAAATTTATGTTGACTTAATTATCTCTGTCTATTTAATAGGTGTTACGTAATTTAGCCACTGATACTATTATGCATAGTTAGGATTAGTAGATGATTGCGACTTAGAATTTTGTCAAGTAACACTATGAATAAGAATTAGTATAACTCATTGAACAGTTTATACGGTATACGCCATCTACAATTTTCTCACTTTTACCAAGTTCGAAATTGTTATATATTATTTTTATAAAAAAGTTTCTGCTACACAATTTTGGTGAAACGCGTCATAAAAAGGCCTACATTATATCAAGTATTACTGTGAAGATACTATTTAACAGAAAGAAGTTCATACTTATGTGTAACATTGTCGATGATAATTGTCTCTGAAGTGACCGATCACTCACAGAATGAAAAATAAAGATTTTATTTCATTACAACACTTTAATAATGAAATTACTTTAGTTTAAGTTATGGTGTATTAGAATATGCATTGTATAAGCGATAACTATTCAGTAATAAACTTAAGAGAAATATAACATTAAATAGATAAATTTATACTTAAGTTATAAAACTAGTTCTATATAATTAGTGCTATATGTTAGCATGGCAGTTTAAGATGAGTTCATCTGCTGTACTTCAACTATTTATAAAACTTTACAAATGATGGTATTTAACTGCGAAATCCCGTAGTGTAACGTTAATAATGATTCGTAGTCAAAATATAGCGTAAGTCGAATTGCTGGTACTTCGGAATTGGTACTGTTGTGGTACTATATCGCCAAACGGTTAACGTAGGGAATAATTGAATTTATGTTCCAAAATTAACCAAGGAAAAATACTAATAAACGTTTACAGCTTATGCAAAATTCTAAAATTGTTACTTTGTAAACGAAACATGCCACTTTTTGTTGCTCGCTTTCAAAAATTAGCCATTCATTAATCAAAGTTTCTTTGTGTAAAGTTTTAGCTTTCATTAATATTTTATCATTAACCAACCAGCTTACACGACCATTCGACAGTGAAACTGACGCCATTTTATTATGGTCTAAGTTTTGTTTTCTATTTTGTTGAAGGGATGACATTTCAAAACGTGTTTTTACTTTTATTTTCTTTAAATTACTCTAGATAAAATTTTAACTTTTATATATTAAACATAGATTAACCTAGATCATGTATATATTCAAATGCATAACCTAATTTGGTTATAAATACTATAAAAACAAATTATTATTATTACTTACCTATTGTTTCTATTTACAAATTTCGGCCAGAGTCCACTTTTTAATAATAAAGAAATTTCAACTTTTTTTTTTCAGCTAATGTCCGATGACTGTCCGATTCTTTCAGGTTTGATTTCGCCTAAAAGAAACGAATAAACCTTAAATAAAGGAAATTAAAATATATCTATAAATAACTTCATTGGATATTATATTTCTGATAAAAATGCTGGTCCTACTACTCTCAAAACTACGAAAGCATAATGAAATTATAATACCGGATTTGGAAATATGTTTACCATTAACTACAAAGAAAGAGTACCTAAACCGTATAAAAGTTTTTTTTTTTTTATCAGAAGACTTGTTTCAGTATAATGATTGTTCCACATCGAAAACATACTGCTTGGTACAAAAATAACACATACAAACAATTGTTAGAGCCACGAGAAATAGTATAAGCACAAGTCATCTGAATCCTCCTCGAGATTAATGACAATCAACAACATCAAGATAGTACTATCAACACAAAGAAATCTATATAATCAAGCTCTGTCAAAAGTGGCATACAAAACATATATGTCAGTATAAGAAACATGGTTATTAATTAATGGGTTTACATCACAGAATACAGTTTTTTTAAATTAAATACAACAGAAATACACACAGATCGGAGGTTTATAAATGCCATTGTAACTATATACTTGTAGTAGGTTAGAAATTTGTTGAATAGTTTACATTTTAATATGAACGAACGAGCGTATGTGTGTGTCGGTGTGCATGTGTATGTGCATTAACTCTTTTCTTATGGATACATAACTGCTTGTAAGTTAGTTGACAAAATTCCCATTAAAGAAAATAAAAACTTTCCGATAAAAATGTACATGTTTAGTTTATATTAAATGATAAAATGTTATTGATCTACATGATTTCTTTTTTTTCAAATTTATTTTTGACTCTGGTAAGATAAGATATAATAATTCTTTTAAAAGTTAAATGTTTCGATTTTCACTTATTATTAAATATTTATTTGTTTGACGACACTTGATTGTTTAGTAAAGAATACTAAAGAACAGTTCAAAGTTATTAGAAATAATTAACATAGGTTAATTATCTCCTTTATTGATTGTGAGACTGGAACAGTAAGACTTGAGTAGAACACGAAAACTGTGCATAACAACGGTAATTGATTATAATTAAACGTGTATAATAATATGGCGTTAGTTTTCTACTGTGATCTCAAAACAAACACGAGTCAGTACGCAACTCATAACCAGAAAGTAGAGGCCCTTAATTAATATTCGACTCACGCATGCCCACTACAGACAACCAAAGAAGTTTATTTTTATGTATATATGTGAATTCCAACCACACTGAGCATTGACTGACATATTAAATTTTTATGCACGACTTTTAAAGAAAAGTTTTCAATAATCACAATCTCTTGTGAGGCAGTTTCGTTAATCAAGAGTTATCTAGGTTTACTTCCTGATTAAGTTAACTTAAGCACCAAGTATCCACCAAGCAACTAATTAGAGATAGTAGGCGAGGTAGTTTCACATTTCTGTATTAGCTAGGAACCAACGAACTGACAGCTTCAAATAAGTATGCCAGATTATATTACATATACATGCCAAATTACTGTTATAATACAATAGTGCATTTTAGACACAACTGGAAAAGGAATGCATTCATCCATACTTCTCATGACCAAAAGTTACCATGGTTTTATACAGACTAGGCGGTTGTTATAGTATTCCCAACAATTACCTGTTAGTGCGAATGAAGGCTAACGATGCTATTTGCATGGTTCGAAGCTATCTCTTTGGCATATTAACGTAGCGCAGGAGTAGAAGAGCAATTTGTGTGATACGCTTCATTTGGCTGAGAACGCATACACGCAGCTGGGCGGGATGTGAATCCATGCTTAGGGCTTCTATTGTAGTAGGTCATATTTCAGCACATAGCATTAGGAGCATTTGTTAGACGACATCTCTTAACAACTCTTTAGATAAAAAGCTAGAATGTTTGCGAGAAAAAAAAGGTAGTAATGCTAACATTTATACGTTGAAATTAATACATTGCAATAGCCTGGTTTCATTCGTTTCTGTCAGAAAAGAAATCTATTTTCTTATAAATCAAATAACACCCACAGAACAAGATGTCATTGAGCCTATTGGTTCTTATACTACATCGGTATGATATTTTTGAATTTAGCAACCTGTTTTTTTTCAACATTTAAAACCCAAACAATAAAGTACCACATAATTATTTAGTCTATTTAATAATATTTATGGTGCTTAAATCGTGAATATGTATATATAACTAGTGCAGTTGACGTTTTATGGACTGCACTTTTTGGTCTTTGTGCCTAGTCCTCTTATAAATTCCACATTTCATAGACACTGCTCTGCTTAAAATTCGTCTTAAACAAGATTTATCATAAAAATAACTGGAATAAAATATACGGCAATCACATAAATCGCAAATAACGTATATTATCTTACGGAACAATCCTTGTATTACTAGCCCTGATAAAGCCGCAATGGCGAAACATTGGCTGAAGTAAAAAAAAACAAAACATTATCACCTGGAGAGTAAAGGTAGTTTTTTTCTAACATTATTACAAATGATGGTTATAATAAACAACAAGTAGCAGCCCCAGAACTACAGAAACTAACTTTTCATAATTAGTCTTTGTTAATGAAGTCTAGCGATAGATTTGGAGAGAAAACAGGTAAAATACATCATCAGCGTGATGCAGCTTGATGGTTAACTACGTTTGACTCGCAATTGACCGTCAGTGAACATTCTGGGTTTTTCGAGTTGCTATCATTGGCCAGCCACACGAGTGTAAAAAAATTTACTAGTATAATATACCCCAAAACTAAGGTCGAATGAAGAGGAAGATAAAATATATAAATGATTTTCATTATAAAAGTTCATAAACATACGTACGTTATGAATGAAAACAAATTAACAAAAGTGAATGTAAGCGCTTATGTTATTTACTGACACACGAACACGCATACGTATAGAGAAACATCCAAGTTAGATAAAACAATAAATATTTTGTGTGTCATATTCTAACATTATTAAATTGTTTCTTGAATATGCTTGTATTATTATTATTTTGATTATCTGCAAAAATGTGTAATTTTAATGGAGTAAATAAGCCAATCAAAACTATAAACTAATTGAAACTTAAACACATGCATATATATATATTCTGTTTTAATGGATTTCTTTTATGTGAAACGAATGATCGATTATTTTAACAAATAGTTTTTCGAAATGTAATTTTCTTTATACAAAATTATTGTTTTTGAAACAAACTATATGATGGAAGAACTTACGTTGAGAGGATTGTTTTGTTTGTTTGTTTGTAGTTAAGCACAAAGCTACACAATGGGCTATCTGTGCTCTGCCCACCACGGGTATCGAAACCCAGTTTTTAGCGTTATAAGCTTTCAGACTTACCGCTGCAACTGAAGGAAGAGAAAGAGAGAGAAACAAAGGTTAAATAGGATTAATTAAGTTGTTGTAAGTTGTAAGTCCGCAGACATACAGCTGTGCCACGTAGGGGGGGGGGGGGCGTTGACAGGATACATAAATTTGTGGACCATGTGGATATGTTATAGCCAATAAACAGCAAACAGGTGTGACTATCGTACATCGGTAGCAATAATTTTTGTTTTACTTCTTTTACTACAAAATGCCACGTATATCAGAGTATTGTTCAAATTGTAAGAACTCTGGTACCGAATCTGGCAATTTGAACAACTTAACATATTTCTTAGATTGAGGGCTTATAACGCTAAAAATTGGGTTTCGATATATGTGGTGAGCACAGCACAAATTCCATTGAGATTAACAACAAACAAACTTCTCGGAAAGGGGCAAAATCATAATTGTAATGTAAAAAAGTTATACTATGTACGTTAGTGATAAGAAAGTCACTTAGCATGAATACTCACACATGTTTATTTTAATCAACATATCTAGTTGGTGCAATATTTATGGAAATATAAATTAATATTTTATTAGAGGTTGTTTAGTGCAGTTCTCGTAGCAAACCAAAATTGACTGAATTTGTTTTTATCTTGAGCAACTACAGTCGGATTATTTGAATCATCCACTTCACCAGCTATTATTGCGCTTAATCCTGACACGATCCATTACAAACGGACTATGTGTACACTTCCCACATATGAAAAGAGATTATGTTTTCATGTCCAACTGGTATTTCTCTGACGGTTGAGCAGACATACACTATCACATCTGACAAGTGCACAGACAAGAATTTTATCCACTTTGTACGAACACATAAATGTTTCGTGGCTTTAAAGTTTGGAGAATCACTAAGAAGCTAGGACAATAGAAAATAGGAATGTTAGATAGGCAAACGTGCTTACCGCATTATACGGATACTCTGTTTTATTTTGCCTTTCTCGTCCCTTCATTCAAGCATAACCAACAAATTCTGCCGACAAAAATAGTCACGCCCCCTAACGTAAGAGTGGCGAATTAAAAGGTCACTCCCATGCCCTCAGTGAACTCTAAATACAACATTATACGGTCTCAACGTTACCCACTGGTATCAAACTTCTTTTAATAAGCTGCAACACCTGGTAGGTCTTTCTAGATGGTGTAAATGATTTGTTTACGTATCCAAATCAGTATTATCAGAACCTTATATTTATTTTCAGTCTTCCACCACTTTCTTACTTTAGAAAGTGCACGCTACGGCCCAAGAAAAGAAAAACAGTACATAGTTTGAATTAAGTAAGCGTGAAGCTTAATGTAATAATTTTTCAGAGATTCCTCTTATCTGTACATTATACACAATGAAGATACCTATATCGATATTCATGTATAATGTATTGTATGTGAGCCTAACAGAACAAAAATAAATATTACTTTGGTGAAAAGAATCATCACATCTCGTAAATGAGTTCGATGTATTAGAAACAACGATACATAACAATATTTGTGTTAATTTGGTTTGTTTCATTAGTGGTTTTTAAATTAGTTTACTCAGTAGCAACGAACTTCAGGTATGTTAATAGTTTGAGATTTTGTATGTATACTGCGTTTTAAACAGATGGTTCAGAAGGAAAAACAAAGAACTCGATATTCCGAGTAATTAGAATTTGCGTTCTTTTTAATTGGTTATATTGGAATCGATTTGTGATCCAAACCTAGACTGTTTTATTTTCAAAATGAAAGTAACACAACTCTGAATATATTAATTTCTAAAGTTTAAATCGTTTTATAACCTCTTCAGTAATTTAGCCTTAATGGTTGCCATTCACTTGATCTTGGAGTGACGTTTTAATAGAATTAGCAGACATTTACCTGGTCATAGTTGTTACATCTGTGGTATTCCAACATTTCAAATAAAAACTTGAAGCCAGGGTGGCATGTGTCTTGCAGACTGTCAATCGTTAGGATATTTTGAAGCAAAACTATTAGTAACAAATAGCACTGTGGACCAATGTTTTGTTGTAGTCAAATATTTGGATGTATCTTGTCTTATTGGATTAGACTTCATTCAGCAAAATGAAACAACCCTTAACTTTTCCACAACTTCTTGAATTAAATGTGCCATCTGTTAGGCATGAATCTGAGACTGAAAAAATACTGATCGAAGAAGTACAATGTTCACATTTAAATAGTAAAGACTGTGAACAATTAAAGCAACTTGTGTTGAAATATGCCAATATTTTAAACAATAAACCTGGACTCACAAATGTATGTGAACATAGTTTTATAACAACGACAGAAAAGCCAATGTTTAATAAACCTTATTGTTATTCTCCCACTAAATCACAAGTGCTACATGATCAAATGAATGAAATGCGTCGTGATGGTTAATTGAACCCTCAACTTAATGATTAATGATTTTAGGTTCTGTGTGGACTACAGGAAATTAAATCTGACCGCTATCCATTGCTTTATATAAGTGATGCTTTGAATGCTTTGTCAGGAGCAACCTGCATCAATACATTAGACTTATCCAGTGGATATTGGCAAATAGTTGTTAAGATGGAAGATTGACATAAAACTGCTTTCATGACAGATAACGGACTTTATCAATTTAAAGTGATGCTTTTTTGGTCTTAAAAATGTACCTTCCACCTTCCAAAGACTTATGGATAAGGCTTTAGAAGTAAATGAATGTTTCAAGGCTTATATTGATGATATTATAGTGTTTTCACCCACATTTAAACAACACTTGAAAGACATTGAATTGGTTTTCTACAAGCTACGTAAGCTAACCTTGCCATTTCTAACCTTACCTTTCTAAAAGCACATTTCATCAATCAGAAGTATCGTTTTTAGGCTTTAAACTCTCTTCTGAGGGAATACACACAAATGATGACAAAGTGACAGCTGTTACAGACTTCCAAATTCCAAGCAACTGCAAATGTTTAAGCACATTCTTGGGAATGTATGCCTAGTACGATCAAAGCATTCCAAACTCTGCTACAATTGCTAAATCTTTATATTAGTTACGAAGGAGGCATATTAGGTGGAAATGGACCCCCCCCCTCCGTGTGATGATGCATTCCAGAAATTAAAGCAAGCTTTATGTGAATCCTCTGTCTTGCAACTTCCAAGAAAAGGTGAACACTATTTTTTGCATACTAATGCTTCAAACGTTGGATTAGGAACAGTTCGTGTCAGAAAGGTGTCACAACATATGCCAGTAGAACACTCAACTCTACAGAAAGAAACTATACTACTACAGAGTTAGAATGTATAGTCGTAGTCTGGGCTGTAGAAAAATTTAAGATATACCTAGATGGAGAAAAACTTACAGTTATAACTGACTACGCTGTACAGAATGCTATGAGGTAAACTGGTAGACTGATGCTTTGGTCATTAAAATTATAAGACTTAATATTTGAAATACTGCACAGAAAAAAACAACAAAATAACCAGTTTCCTGATGCCCTATCTAGACATTCTATTGTCCCCCAGAAGAAACTCCAGATTTGAACATCATTAAACTATCACCTAAACTTGTTGCCATTTTGAATGTTAACGCTAGAGAACAACTGGCTACTGAACAAGCTAAAGATGATGGATATAACCATATTGTTGCGCCCCACCTTCCGTAGATTGTATAACTTATTTAGATATATACTGTATATGCCATTTTCCCATGTTAATTGTTGTAAGTATATTACTCAATAGTCGTAGTATTTTAATGGTAGTTTTGAAAACTTCTTTATTTTTCCATTTGTACTAGCCGCGACCAGCAAAACATTAAAGGTAGTATTCATGCACTTTGCTTGAATTTTTCTTATTCTCTCAGGCACGCCATTTAAACTGTGCTTTTTTTCAGCTATTATGTGTTAGATTGATAAATCTTGGTCTATTTGAAAAAACAAGTAATTAATCGGCCAGACTAACAAACTCATATATACGTAACTTTACTTAACAAAACTACACGTAAAGTAAAGTAATGGTATTTATAACAATGTACAGAGTACGAACAGTTATGAGCGTTCAATGTATGATACTGTTTTACGAGGTGAAACAAAGAAACTCACGAGAACGAAGAATAAAACCTGTAATAAAGAAAAAAGTAGCTAATATTGGTTAGAGCAGTCTATGAAACGAACCGAAGCTAAATCACTATAAAGTAGAGTAAATGTAAAGTTGTAATAAAAGCTAACTTAGCTGAATATGCAGAAACATCTGAATGCGTGTTCATAAAGTGATAAGCATATGTTTTTGAACGAAATGTGCATGCGTACTTTAGACTTATATAAGTCGAGAAAGCCCATAGATATTGTATTTAGTGTAATGTATTTTTTGTGTGAAAGACTTTGGAAATAAAAAAAACTAAAGTTGAAAGCCAGTCGTCACGTTGTGACAACGACATTGTACCATCGTGTGGCATACTCGTTGCATTAAAAATTTTGACTAAGCAAAAACAAGTAAGGTCATTCTGAATAGAAAAGCCATTATATAATCCGGACTCCTCAGGCAAAGGCCTTTCTAACGATATGAGATTTATAGCGTTTGATCGAGAAATTTGCAAGAAAATTACCAAACAGACAAACGCAAGTGTATTATTTATATAGATTTTCTTATATAATTTATTTGTCCCTATAGTCATAGTTGCGCGCTTCCTTGAAGATGCACACCACAGCTTACGTATCAGTATGTTTAAAAAACTCAATACGTACATATATAAGTGAAGAAAAAGAGCCTTTGTGATAATGATGACAAATTCAAGTTTGGGAGGCAAGTTGTTAATAAATTTAAACTGGTTTACGATGTTTATACCAATAGAAAGTTCTTTAGCTTTTTTACTCGTCCAAATCAATAAAAACTTTTCAAAAATGATAAGTGTAAACCCAAAGAAAAAATAACTCATTTTATGATATTATTGTGCAGTGGCGATGTTGAATCTATGCGCTAGATGAAGAATATATGTCGATTTTAAGCGGGAAAGTTATTTCTCTATGGAATTATAGAGATGCCTCTGTTTAGTTCTTCCAACATTCTTCAAAAATATTATTTTTAAACTTTCTGCCAAAACTAACGCTGATACAGAATAACAAGTACGATACCATAATCAGCTGAGAGCTGTAATTTCGAATTGTATCAGCTTACATTTGCCGAGCCAGTTTGAGGATAGAGGTTTCTACACCAAGGAACTTCATTGGATTTTCAGCTAGTCATGGTATTGGATTTGTTACATAATACGACGAAGTGTATTTTTATTGAAAATGTCTGTTATACCACAGCAAAGTAAAATGTTAAATTAAACGTGGCCGGAAAGATAGATTGCGTCAAACACGAAATACTTGAAATGTCTGCAAATAAACAAAAATATACACCATGCAAGAAATTTAAGACATATCAATGTTTTTGAATAACATCTTATTTTACAAAAGATCTAGCTGTGCTGATTAGAACTTATGTAGGCCAAAACTGTTTACCCAACTAACTGTGATACGAAAATTGTCATCCAATTTGGGCAAACATGTTTCATATTTCAGTTAACATCACCGCTAGTTGAACAGAACCTGTATTGGAAAATTAGCCTAAAACCCTCCATGACTTCCAAAAAAGTAGCAAAATGTATCTGTGAAAAAGATCTGCTACGAAACTCCCTATCGATAATAGCAAGTTGAGACACAGATTCACATAACATAGACTTGAAAGATCTGGTACGTCAGCGCACACAAACTAAACTTTGCACATAAAACATAAGTGTGTATTTTAGCTTTTCTTACGAGTGTTATTTTCTGCATGAATACTTTGCAGTTTAAAATGAAATATGTTAAGTTTTCTGTTAAACATTAAAAAAATTATTATAGGTATAGTAATGTAAAAAAGAGAGAGAGAGAGGAGCGCGTGTTCATATAACTTAAAGTCAAGTCTTCCAACCAAACAAATGCACGACATGAATTTCGAGCTTCACACAGTGAGTAGGATAAAAGTCCTTGCTGCGAATTTTCTCTCCATGTTAGCCAATGAAGTGAAAACCGAGAGTTGGTGGAGTTGAAAGTAGATAGTTTGTTTTGGTAATGTTTGGGTTTGAAACTCGCCGAGTCTCAATTTTTATTAGATATAGAATTATTTATTCTACATCAATGCAGCGTTTTAAGCTATAATAAATACTTACTGACCTTTGGATGTTCCACACATGGTACTTTCAAAAATGACGTTTACATTTGTTTTTGCAAAGAAAACTATAAAGTTATAGAAATTTATCTGTCATATCATATAGCTACATATTCTTAATCATTAGCATTACATATTACTATTATTAGTTGCTGTGAGAATTTGAAATATTGATTATGATGTGGAAAGTAAACATATATCGATTAGTTTCGCTACTAATTGTGTATGAAAGGTATAGCGAAAGGACATTATTCTACTGGCTTGTAATTAATACAAACATTACAACATAGCACATGGAAATGTTTTAAGGTAATATTATCATGAAATTTACGTTTTTTAGTAAGTTTATGAATATGATGATGGAGTTATTGGTGTAAGTAGTATTTGAATAACCAGATAGTTCAGACTTTTCAGTAAATCATAAATTGTTAAAAGCTAAGCGAGAAAGGTTTAGCACCAATAATGTTTACTCTTATTAACCTAAGGAGATCTATATTAAAGTTCAATATGTTTATTTAGAATCGTGGCTATATTGATTAAAATAGACTGCGGGTTATATTTAAATAACTGTGAAAAGTGGAACCTTTAACAACACAGTTTTTTTAATACTGCAAATATAAAATTAGTAGGAGTTTGAGCGATATTTATAATATACAGCACTTGCACAAATGACACTCTAGAATGAAACTGTTCTCAAAACTTAACGCTTTACAATATCATAGAATGGTTTTAGTTTTTATATGGCGCATCACAGTTGGTAAAAGTCTAAACTTACTATTCTTACTTGTATTATTTTAAACCACTTCTTTTAGAACTAATGAACCTGTCTTGTTATTGTTTGATGCTTTTTCTATAGAAACTACCATTTTACAAGTAAGTGAAAAATATTCGAACTGCTTTGAAAACCGGAAAGTCTTATTTGTCAACAACTTTGGGAGTCGTCTGACTAAAGTCTTGTTGGAAGATCATTGGACGTCAACGCTTTAAGAATATCAAAAGTGACGTTTACTTACACGGAGGAAAGTCCATAATGCGTTGAAGCAAGAAGAGAAAAATAAAATCAATAGAAAAATAGTTTTTGAGGTACACACTTACAGTATACCATTACGTTAAAAAATTATCGCTTGAGATGCTCATCTGTTATAATATTACACATGGAAACAGACATACTTTCCCTGCACATGACGTCTTCATACAGAGCTTATTCAGCGAAAACCGTTCGAACTAGAATTTTTATTCTACAAAATAAATCAAGCTTCACCTTGGAAATTCCATTATAGTTCAAAAAGGGAGATAAAACCTGCTTCATTCACCTTAAAGTTCATAGGAAAAATTAACATTATGTTGCGCGATTGTGAACATTCGAAGCTAAGGGACTAAGAGGAAATAACATGTTTGGGATGAAGAGTGGGTGCAAGCAAGTCGAACATGACTGATCAAATACTAAGCAATATGTTACTCAGTACTAAAGACCACAGAAATTGAGAGAGAACTAAGTTAAAATACTTCTACAGGAATGATGAATCTGCAGAAAATCTTTATTCCCATAGATCTAATACCTCATCCTAAAAACTGTTGCTTCCGAAAATGTATGCCAATTAAAGAATAATATTTAATTTCATAACTATTGAATTACACGACGTATGATTCGTAAACAGTTACGTAAACAAACTTGCGATAAACTATCACTGCTAAGATAACTAAAGTTAACACTCGCACTATATAAAGTATCTACGTTATAACGCATTAAATTTAACCTGAAACAGTCGTGTATGTATAACACTTTTATATAATATGAACATAACAGTTATCGCATGATACTGAAAGCATCTTGCAGTGGAAAGAAACCTGACAACTAATGATTACGGTTAAATACTTTATTTTTAGTTTATTTGCTTTTGATCCATACGACAGGAACGATCGTTGTGAGATTACATTACCTAATGCTTTAACTAAATCTCAATACAAATTGCATTTTTTGGTACATAAATATTCTTATAACGTACAGGCTTTTTTGTATTCGAACATTCAAGGCTAAATAAGGAACTTGATCACGAAAACTGACTTAAATTGTATTAATGTCTTATAATTAATCTATATTTTGATTTTAATTTTGAGCTTTAAAAATTATCTCATTTATTTTTGTAACAGGATAGGATGCACATGGTAACAGGAACTTTTCCAAAAATAATTTATAAATCAAATCTGGGATTGATTAGGTTTGTATCTATAATTATCTGACAATAAGAAACTTTCAAGGTCTAAAATTCCGTGATGTTAATCAAGGAATCGCTTTGTAAGTTAATTTTAATATTTTAAACAATGTGTGTGATACGTCATTAGAGCAATATTTAATTGATGTTAAAGGAGAGGATTTTCTAATCAATCGATCTCATTATCAGCAACAAATCTTCGCAACTCGTGGCAAAGCACACATCACACGACATAAAGAGCGGGGGAAGATGTAAGGAAGGGTAGACAGATGCACTAGGGATAAATATTGTTCGAACAAGTAGCTGAGAAACCTTTGTGGAAGGCACGGTATGCTGTTCAATATCACGTCGCTATTGTAGTTGTCGCTCAGTAAAACCAATGCTGGGTTCCCCTTGGGTACAATTTCCACAACAATCCATCACTGTCTCTACAAAGTAAGCACGCCTCTGCAGAATCTACAGATAGATATAGAGACAAAAACTGAGTGGTTTCTTCCAGGTATTAGGGTTACAACAAGGGAGGAATTAAGAAACACCGTTCGGTTGAGTGACTTGATATGTGGCTCGTCCATAGAAATAAAAAATAACTAGTATCTACACCACAGCAAAGAAACTAGACAGGTATTCCAAACATATACGGGCGATTGTATACTTTCCGGGTGTTTGCTTGCTGGTTGTTAGACAAGTGTAGTGGAACGTGTTTCCATTTCGTCAATGTTCAACAACTGAGAAACGTTAGCAAAAAAACAGGTTGGGAAATGTTATCATCTAGTTCCTAGTGACCAGGTTATTGTTAACAACACGGTTTAAATGTCCTTCCTACATCTTTTTTTCATGTAAAAATACATTTTTAAACGTACTTCACTGTCGTTTCCTTCAAAGACGACCAACACACGTGTAGTTAGTATCATTTTATTTTTACCTTACTTTTGTTTGTACTGATAATAAATTTTCATTCTAAATTACTTCTTAATTCTAGAATCTCTGAGTATCAGTGTCAAATTTTACAAAGTATTTTAGTTTGTTGAACTAATGCTCCAAAGAAGTTATTTTGATAAACTTAGTATTTTTCAGCTTTAATACATTTTTGCTGCTTTCAAACAAACTATCTTCCTATTGTTCCTGTATCAAGTTTTTTTCTCTCTCTGCATCCTTAAGGTGTGATCTTTCTGTGTTATTAAATATTTTGGGTTATGTCGCATAATAATTAAGGAGTATAGTTATAAACAACAATATTTAGTTAGATGTTAACCTTTAAGGAGCTACAACATGTTAATAATTACTAATAATAATTAGTAGTTAGACAAAATATGTGGAAAATATCAAAATAAATATATATCAATAGAATATGGAGTATTTAGTTGTCGTACAATAAGTGTTTTTTAGTGTTGCAATTATAAAACTAATAGGAGCATGAGCGATATTTGGAATGTACAGTACTGGTAAAACAAAAGACAGAAATGAAACCGCTATCTAAAACTTCAATTCAAGGTTAATGGATTTTGTTTTTATTACAGTTCATAGAGAGTACCTTCATTAGTTTAAAACGTACTCATTATTTTTACTTGCATTATTTTAAATACCTTCTTTTTAAACTAACAAACCTGTCTTTTGGCTAATATTGGACGCTTTTTGAACAATGACAGCATTCATGATTGTTGTTTACAAAATATTTCTTAAGCTTGATGAGATGCACGTTTACGATAATGGAATGGTGAAGCGAAGCGACTAGTTTTATGAACAAACAAGTATTATATACATGAAGAAGAAAAAAGCCAACTCAGATTTATGTTCAAGTTTCGTAATGCTGGAAGAGATTGATTGTGTTTTGGTCCTAGACTAATGAAACTTTTTTTATTTAGAAAACGATTTGCTAATCGACTTTCAGATTCAATGCTACTAAAGCTAATAACACCATCACTATCAAAAGATATTCGGAAATAGATAATCTAATAAGTAAACAATGTTGTGTCGTTGCTTTTTAATTAGATAAAAATTGCAGCTGTTGTGTTAATTCATTTGTGTAATTCTTGTCTTATAATCTACTAGGCTCACCTGTAAAAACACCATTAATATACACACAAATCTAATGATTTTCTTGTGTTGGTTTTACCCTAAATGGTGACTCAAAGGTTTCATATCAGAAATTCTAATGAATAAAAGTAATTTGTTAGAAAAGCTTACAAATTGATGGAACGAAAATAACAACGATTCACAATATAAAGCTGGCAGTACAACTAAGCGAGAGAACAAAGCTAATTTAACTTGCTTCTAAATATGTGTTTGTTACTATACTCATTTGCAAGCATGCATCCCAACGCTAGGTGTATTATATATATTGTATTTTTTGGTGTTTTATTTTCGCATTATCTTAAAAAAATATAATTGCTGATTTAACCAACTATTTAGTTGATCTCGCTCATCTGGTGTTGGCGTCAAGATGTTTATCGTTTCCCTCCAACTCGTTTTCCATTCTCCTTTTTTTGATTACGTTTGTTATAAAATGCGTTCCCTACACATAATGAAACTGAAAGATGTGACGTCAGAGCTGTAAAATAATGAAGTTTCTAGATTGCATTCAATATTGAGTTTGGTTTAAACAAAATGAGAAACTGCAATAGGAATAGCCAAGGACATAAGCTCACGGTTTTGATGACTCAAACCTAAAATATGCCGCAGTAAAAATAAACTACAGAAACTTAACTTGAGAAACAGCTTTTCATGTCTCTCTCTACCGGTAAAATACACTTAGTAAGTTTTGAAAAATTTAATATAAAGCTTATAGCATGAGTGACATTAAAATTGCTTAACTATTGTGATTATACATTAATTCATTACACAAATATAAAACATTCGAATTCATCAACTGTGTGCCTTATGATGACTTAATACGTTGAACAAAAGAACGAGGAAGGAAATACGTAGTAGAAACAGGGATGTGACGCTACTTCCTCTCGATGAGTTTGTTTGTTTGTTTGTTTTGAATTTAGCGCAAAGCTACACGAGGGCTATCTGCGCTAGCCGTCCCTAATTTAGCAGTGTAAGATTAGAGGGAAGGAAGCTAGTCATCACCACCCACCGCCAACTCTTGGGCAACTCTTTTACCAACAAATAGTGGGATTGACCGTCACATTATAACGCCCCCACGTCTGAAAGGGCGAGCATGTTTGGTGTGACGGGGATTCGAACCCGCGACACCGCAGATTGCGAGTCGAGTACCCTAACCACCTGGCCATGCCTTTCGATGAGCTAACTGTGCTTTGCCCACCGCAGTACATAACCGCTTTGAACTAGGGAAAGAAATGAAAAGATTTTGCCTACATAATCACTCCTTCTAAGTGTGGTTCATCTCTTAAGAATTACTACAGTTAGAAGTAAAGTAAGTAACACAAAGAAGAATATTCGTATGGAAAATATTTATAGCCTTTATCATATTTTTATAGTTATATCTCCTCAGACTTGCCGTTGAGTCACCGGGGGGGGGGGGCTCGATTTGAAGACCAAAGTATTTTGAAATATTGGAAATACCTGGAGTTACCATAGAATATTCATCACTGTTGAGCAAAATTATAATTACCGTTTACGAATAATAAAGAAATAATGTGCTGTAACAGTGGCTGGAGGAAGATGTGGTAAAGCATTACTTTTTATGTTAGTGCCGATACCGAGAACCCAACATAGCTTTGATACAAATGCCGATATCCTGTTGTTAAACAAGAACGTCCAGCTAACAGTATTTACAACGTTAAAGATAAAGTCTGTGTCTGTGACTTCAAGGTGTATCTGAATTTTGTCTATTCTTCACACCTCCCATGTTTCTCGTGGCTTTAACTTGTTACCTTTCTTATAGTTTTAATGGGGTGGAACGCACAGTGAGTATGTTTGCACAGATGTCAAACATAAGTGTTAGTTAAAAATTGAAAAAGATATGTAAAATAAATATTAATAATTTGGAAACAATGCTGAACAGCCAAGTCAAGTCTGACATTCCTGAACATAGTAGATCTACAGTTAGCTTGTCAAACTCAATTACAACTGTTCTTTTTCTTATATCAATGTTCTTAATCAAACGTTTGGAGCCTTGAAAATATAATACAGTATTGGAGAATTGAAATGATTGTATAATGCTGAAATACCGATTTTATTATTTAACCGTAGTATATAAAGTAAGGGTAGACAGAGTTTGTTGAGTGTCTGTTAACCAAATGGAGGTTCTCTGGTTTTTATGGCTTTTTTTATCTTAACTAGTGGCAAATTTTACCTAAAGTTTGTTTCTAATTTGAAAGCTTTTGTATGGTAATTCGAAGATTTTGAGTTCCTGATTCGAACACAATGCGTTAATTTAAAGTTATATTTCAATAAAAAAATAAATGGGGCTTTTTTAGATTGTATTTTTATGGTATATTCGTCATCTTTAGATGTCCAATAATTTCGAGTTACAACTGCTAGCTTCAGAATACCTATTTAGTATTAAACAAATATTCATTCCTTGAATTTGTATGTCTGATAATTGCTAGAGGGGTGAATATTTTTTTAAATAATGAAATAGTATAGTATTGAAAACATTTTAAGTTATTCATATATTTTTTTTTATAAATTTTAAGAACGTTGTAGGTTTTCGCCTGTGTTGAGTTGGTGTGTAAACGTTACTCATAAACAGATAGAGGTAATATTTTACTTGACGTTGATTATCATTCATGCTAATAGATAAACACAGAAAAAGGAAGTTTAAAGTGAAATATTTTGCACGCCAACATGTTATTAGGTTTAGACTGGTGATAAACACCAGATAGAGTAATTCTCTTTTTTTTTTACGTAGTTCGTTTGTTAGAAGTTTCGTTCAAATTTAAACAAAGACTATCTGACTGCGCACAGCAATTACTAAGTTTGAATTTATATGATAGAGAAAAGCCAGCTAGTCAACAGAATCCACCGAGATCCCTTAAGCTACTCTGATCTAACCGAACAATGGGATTTGATCATTATATTTTTAGCATACCCATGGCCCCAAACCATGAATCTTCGTATTCACAGTCAGAATACGCTAAAGCTATAGACCACACTTGGTCTTTTTGACATAAAATAAATATATAAATAATTATATATGATAAATGTGACAGTAATGATAACGAGAATAAATGCATATTTTGTTACATAAATTATCATCACTCAAGACGAAACTTATTTTAATAGAAGTGCATAACATTAATTCTTCCACATTTGTTATACTTTTCATGTTAGTATTCAATTAATATATTTAAATTTCAGACATAATATTATGACTTTGAAACGTAAATTGTATTAGCTCTAGGCTCTATGTGCAGTCTGAGACGCGTTTTATCAGTTAGCATATGACTAAGTATATATTTTTTAGTTGTGATGCAATCCTGATCTATGTCACTACATATTTGTCTTGAAAACACGAAATCTCTATTCATGATATTCATTTTTGTATCTTAGCAGAGCTTTAAGGCCTTTCAGGTTTAAATGGTCCTGCATTTCTTAATCTAATTTATCTAAAGTTGACGATTGCTGACTGTAGAAACAACAATATGGTGCTCCTTACTTGAAATTTAACAAGCGTGAAAAGCATAATGTATTTGTTGTTTCTCTCACCATTATCCACAGAGTTAAAGTATTATTAGGCAAACATTCACATTTTAATTCATTAAAGTTTTACTAGATATTCACACAAGTTATGCTTTAAATATTTTGCTAAGATTTCCTTTTAAAAGAACTAGCTAACAACTGAAAATTTACTTAAAGGAAAACTTTTGCTGTGGTGTAAATGTTCGTCATTGTGATTAATTTATTATTACAATTTACACTAGAAGTTTAGAATTATGTATATATATTAAAATGTAACTATTATAGCTATACTAATAAGAATAATTTTCAGTACTTCAAAGTGCACTAAATTCATTATTTTATAATAAGAAAACTTTATAAACGTATTCATTCATCACTGTCACGTACCACAAGTTAATAAAACTTTAACTTACCTCTTAAGCCATTGGAGAACTTTACTTTCAACACTCATGATCTAATGTCAAAAATCTTCATACGTGGCTTTGTCCCATGTTGTCTAAAACGCCATGTAAGCATCACTTCACACTCAAGGCAAAACCTGGTTGTCACTAGCAAAATTCGGTATTATAAGCCATAAGTATGCTGGTGTTTTTCTCAAAACATTAAGACTTGCGTCAAATTGTTCAGTTATTAATCTCAATACCATTTCATAACTAACAAGAATGTTCTAGCTAATATCTTTTATTCTCCTTCATGATTCTCTTTTTGCATACACAAGGCCAATCAGTGACTCCGAGCCGCTAGATATTGACCAATAGAGATTCTTGACGTATTATACTGTTAAAAAAGTGTGGACATTAAAATTTGAGGAATCGTCATATCATTTTTCCTATCTATATTCCTTCAATTATAAATGATGCGACATGTTTTAAGTAGAGTATAATTTTCACAACTATTAATATTCATAAAGGAATATTAACCTCTGTGAAGAAGTTATAAAAAGAACATAATTAATTAGGTCATATTTTTTTCGCTGTCTAAAGCTCTTCGGGTTTTATACAGTAAGGCACTTAAGCGGTATTCTTCATGTAAGCAGGCTTCAATATAACACAACAGACAGAAGAAACGCCAGATTGCTTCGATTTAAAAGGATATTAATACCGTTTTAATTCCGCGCTTGAAGCTCTGAACGACGTTCTCGATCATAAAAGTTATCATTAAGAAGTTTATTCAAGCGATACAGAAATAACAGTTGGCAACTAATCTTTCCATAAGCAATTAAGTATTCGTTTAGCCAGAGAAAGGATTCGTATTTTCTGTTTACTTTACTTAGATATCTAAATATAAAATAATAATATTAATCAACGCTTTTTTTTTAAGTATATAAACGCTTTCTACCAGGAAATGAAATGAAAAGATTCTGCATACATGATCATTCCTTGTAAGTGTGCTTCATCTCTTAAGAATTATTATAGTTACAAGTAAGATAGATAAAACAAAGAAGAATATTGGTGCAAAAATATTTATAATTTTGTGAAATTGTTGGATTTAGTTCTGTATGAAAATAATGTTGGGTGTCTCTCTTTACTTTTACAGTATTGTTGAAGATATGTAGCTTCAGATTCAATATGCATATTTAAAGGCTTTTCTGGAAGTTACTTCATAGTTATATTTTGTAGAGAGAACTTTAAAGCATAATATTGTGATAAACATTTCCTAGTTATGTTCTGCAGAATTATGAACATTATATTTTTTAAGTCAGAATATTTTGGTTTTAAAGAATGGTCAATATTTTCTCTCTATCTCAGGAGCTATCACTGCCAGTTTATGTAAGCGATTCAAGGACAACAAACCCATCTCTTCTCTTTTCAGCCTCATGAATTATTTTATGTATTCCACGATATGTCCCGTTTACTGTTTTAGTTAATAATATCAGATACGTTTTTTATCATTTGCATACACATCTCTTCATATAGAAATTAATCATAATCATTTTGTTAGGCTTAACTCAGGGATTTTCTGATTAGGAGTGGAGTTTCCAAATTCATCTAAGCCAGAAACCTGAGACGAAACAAAACATAGATCAGTAACGTTTTTAACAATTATTTTGTCTCCCCGAGTTGTATAAGAAAATAATCAACACAACATTTACTTTTTAGTTTCAGTAGCTATGTATTTCTTTTTCAGCGATCATTTATATTTAAAAATGCTTTATAAGTAGCTTCACCTAAGCAATTAATCGACAAATGTGCAAAAACAAACAACAATAATCCTCGTGAAAGTGCTTCTTTAACAAACTATTGATTTAGATAAAAAGATGTAACTATATGTGACCGTAAAAATGTGGGAACGTCTAGGTTTACATGGAGGCCTGATTTGATGTTACGATCAAATGTTGAAGTTTTTAAAATGGCGATGTACTGTTTAACTATGGACGCAATCCATGTTTGGCTCATAATCCATGTGTTTAACAGTACTTTATCTAATGATCAGGGCATTTAGACTTTAGAATTGTACAGTAGTGGATCTATGATTTTGCAATACACATTCTTAAGTGGACAATATTACATGAACAATGTGAGTAGTTTAAATTTATAACTGTAATTTGCTGGTTGCATGAAAAAAGAAAGTCGTAAAATATACACTACTAGAGATATGATAATAGCAAACAAAAGCTGAAAACTTAAGAACCAACAACAATTTAAAATATGCAATACTGAATATATGATCAAAGCAATCAGTATTTAATGTGTGTGTGGGTTGAATTTATGATCAAAGCAATTAATATGTCAATTTGCTCGGTATTGAATGCTTAAATTCTGATGCTTTAACACGAACCAGATTTAAAAAAATGAATGATAATTCTCTCTTTTTCTAACTGCCTAGAATAGATGGATGACGTCACAAAAGAATATATTAACAAACGTTTCTGAATTTATGATAGATAAAGTTTGACTAACACATTTTTATAGTTACAAATAATTTCTGTCATTCGTGTGACGTTGTACAAAAAATTATGAATAAACACATCTTAATATAATTATGGAAAATATCGACAAAGTATAAATAGTACATGAGTATGAAAATATACAATGTTCAGACATGATTAATCCCGAGTACATCAAACTTTAGAAAAATTCGTTCCAAGAATTTCTTACTGTGCTTTTCAAAATTGTTTTTTTTTCTTTATATTTGATAGTAATAATCTGACGTTAAAAGTTTATAAATATTCTATTTAAGAAGTAATGTAATACAGCTTTCACGAAACCTACCCTGACAAGCTGATCAATGTCATGTTTGTTACAATTAGTATAGATTATGTAAGAGAAACATGCAGGAAACCCCCTTTATTTTGAAATTTTGCATATTTTGAAATACATTGCATATTCCAATCGTTTGATTTGAGAACGAATAAAAATGTTTTTCCGTGAAATTATTCACAGCTTCTGTTTGAAACGTTTAGAACACAAACTCATATAGTTATTTATGATTCTGAGTTATCTGAATCTTAAGTAGAAAAACCTTTCTAACTTTCTCAGAAACAATTTTTTGCACTTTGATTTGTTGTTTGATCGAACCTTCAATTTAATGTTTGATTTCTGAAACCACGTCCTTCAACATTGCTAATGTTGACTTAATTAATTTAATATACCTTAATCTCAGGAAAGTTTTTAACTGAAATAAATAAATCTGTCTTTTTTTTTACACCGAATAACATATCTTAAGTAAAGGTTCATTAAAGTTTTTTTATCGTTTAACTCTTGTTCTTTCAGATAACATAGAAACCGTGGCGAAAAACGACTATGATCATATTTATTAAAAATTGATGCTGTAATGTTAAGAGGACCTCCAAACAGTTCTAACAGAAAAAGTATATTGCTTCTAGATTACATAAAAATTATAGTTTTGAACACTTCGAGAAATTTACATAGTTCAATTCTGCAAATAGACAGGTTCATTTTATCAGTTTTTTTCTTGCACTATTTCTATTGGGAAACGTTATTCTTCATTTTAGGAATACAAATCCTCTATTGTAACATCATCTTAATCTGTAGGAACAGCACTTCTAAAGGATTAAGAAAGTTAATCTTTCTCTGATGTAAACTATAAGCTAACTTTGCTAGTACAATAGTTAATCTGCAGTTCTGCGGATGAAAACAAAGACAAAGTGTTCACCAAAATTCAGTGGTTTTGGAAACAAGATGCAGGTGATCAATAGAATCTGCCACTAGCAGACACGAATCGAGAGAAGCTTCTCCATCTCAAGGAACAGATGCGTCAAAAGCAGGCGGTCAGAAGCTACGGAAACCCCTATTCGGGGTAATTAAGTAGCGAAAGCTGTGACAAATTATCTGCATTGAAAAGAAGTATATGGAGTTACTTATCGCCTCACTTGATATGGATGAAAGTGATTTTTCGTACTTTAAAGGCTGCCACTACTGCGCCTTTCGTTTCCTGCATAAGTATCGTCAGCAAGATTGTGTTGCAGACAGGGTAAAAATAGCTCGTACGACATACACTTAGAAACACTGAGTGGTTCTTGTGGTAGACAGAATCCACTTTGAAAAGTGATGAAAAAGCAAATCTCAGGATTAGATTTTTCAGTTTTAAAAGCTGAATTAAGCTAGTTTATCTTGTTTATAATGTCATATATTTCATCATATTTTAATTAAGTTACTTGTCATTGTTTCGTTGATCTTTTTCAAATTGTTTAGTGTTCGTTGAACATACTGATAGTTATTGTCTACCATATTGAACACATTTAATAATTTATATTTCAAATAAAAACAGTGTGATTTATAATATCTGTATGACTAAATGCGTTTTAATCAGTACGGATGCATAAATTTAACTTATGGGAACGGATGATTATAGATTATAGACTATATATTACGACTTAAATCTTCAGGACATAAGAAAGGAATTATTTGTATGATTAATACTTCAACATAAAGTATAACAGTTAGCAAGAAAAACGTAATAAAGCATTTCTGAGTTTAAATTATGCCCAAAACAAAAAGCATTTAAATCTTCTGCCAGTCGTTAATTCTCATTTAGTGAAACCATTCGTCAGCTATCTGAAAGCAAACAGCACTCATACTGATCAGCTCATCTCAATTTAGTATCATTTTGATCATTAACGACAAGGGATTCTTACTTCTTGCTTATAGAAGCACAGCTCACATTAACGAGAGCCCAAGAAAACAAGCTATGATTTAAGAGACTGCAGGTGCTTGATAATGCAGCGGTTTCAATCAGTCACGCAAGTCCCTACCAGTCTCCGAGTTAGAAGAGGGATCATTCGACGGAAAGGAAATTAAAAAAATGCCACCAGCAATACCAAGTTTGTTGTAAAACTGATGGTGCAATTAGACGCTGTTTGATAAAAATACAAGAAAGTTGGTTTCACTAATTTAGGTTAATCTGTCCAGTGAAGTTTAATTAGAATGGTGTAATGAAACAGTTTAATGTACACACACACGATAAGTCCCCGAGCACATTTCTATTATTCCATAGTGGAAAAACTTAAAAAAGAAAGATATGTTCTGACTTTAATTCTTCATTCTGGTCTGATTAATTTTAATGTAAAATAATACACACTGAGAATTATATATATTAATAATAGTCGAATACAAGTAAGACCTAAACGATTATGAATTTCTTTTTGAAAAATTACTTCAAGTACATCTAAAATAATACACAAACACACTTTTAGTGCATACAAATCAACGTCAAATAATGTACTATTTATATTTAATCCTATAGTTATATAGTATGTTAAATATAACACATATTTATTTTCGTATATTTCGGCTATTTTGACAACCACAAAGTCTGAAATTCATTTCAAGATATCTACTTTGTAAACACTGTAAAATATATTTTATATTAAGTAAACAGTTGAGGTTTGTAGCATTAATTTCATTTATTGTGCAGTTGTTATCTTTGTAGCTCTTGGTCATATGATGGTGTTTATAACACATGAAGGAAATCAACTGTCATTCACATAAGTGTTAAATGGTTATACAACAAATCAGTATTTCAACTCAACACTTGGAGAATAATCAGACTTCTATTGTTTCGTTGTTCTTGAAGAAAATGCTTTTTACTGGTTTTATGAAATCATCGTCATTGTCTATATTGAGATTGCAGTTCAAAGCAAAATGTCAAAATGTGTTGTACCACAAACATTGTGTATATAGAGCATTTATTACAATATAGCTGAGGAGGCATTGCTTACTGATTGGTTCGTTTCGGAAATTAGAGCAAAACTACACAACTGCTATTATGCGCTAGCTGCCCTTAAAATTAATGGCCTGGCAAGTCCAGATGGTTAGGGCGCTTGACTCACAATTTGAGGGTCACTGATTCGAATCCCTGTCCCACCAAACATGCTCACCCTTTCGGCCGTGGAGGCGTTATAATGTGACGGTCAATCCCACTATTCGTTGGTAAAAGAGTAGCTCCAGAGTAGGCGGAGGATGGTGATGACTAGCTGCCTTCCCTCTAGTCTTTCAATGCTAAATTAGGAATGGCTAGCATAGTTAGCACTCGTGTAGCTTTGCGCGAAATTCAAAACAAACCAAACCTAAAATTTAGTTGACAAAAAAAAAGAGAGAGAAAGTAGCTAGTAAAGTGCGAACCCTCATGCTATTCTAATCGAGTAGTGGGATTTGACTGTCAGTCTTATAATACATGTATGGTCCAAAATGGAAAACACGTTTTTGTGGCAATAGTGCGTGAACCATGGATCCACAGATTGTTATTTCAGCACTCTAACCAACAGTTCATGCTCTGCACACTTGAAGAGAAACGGTGTGATAAATGTATACCTATGATCCACGAATAAGGCATACATGTCAAAGCAAAGTGTGGTCAACATTAATATTTCGACAAAAAAGCTTGTTATATTTAGCCAAACGGGATATTTATACAGTTATAATAACAAATACTTGAAACCGAAAAGACAAGGCCGCGTCAAAGTTTGACATAAAAAATGAACCCAAATCTGACTCAGCGGTAAGTCTGAGGACTTATAAAGCTGAAAATCGGGTTTCGATACCTCCGATGGGCAGAACACATATAGCCCATTCTCTGGCTTTGTACTTAATAATAAGCAATAAAGACTGTTTGATATAATTCAAAACGGACAGTGTAATTTCTCGTAGTTTGTTTTTATAAGGTTGTATGTTTATTATTTCAGTGGTTATGGTATTTTATAGAAAGGACATTCCTTAATTAACGGTTCTGAAATCACCATATTACACACCTGCTCTTTCCAACACCGGGCTAGATACACTTAATTCTCCTGATCATGACTGGGATTCTGTTGACGAGAGTGCGATGACGCACATAACTAAATGAAAATACTGGATATTAATTAACTCGAGCGCAGCCATCCTGACATTTTGCCATGCAGGCCCTTAGAATGAAATATATTGACGTGTTTCATCACCATATCAGCTGATGTATATCATTCAAGTATGTTAATAAACATGCAACTTTTTTGTAACTGTTTCAAAAGTGATTAATACAAAAAATATACTTTAATTTACGCATAGCTGTATACATATTAGTGGTCGCCATCATAGGAACTATGACGTGGTAAGGATATAGCATATCATAAGCGATCTATAATATTAACCATTATATATATATTGTTTGTTTGTTTGTTTTTGAATTTCGCGCAAAGCTACACGAGGGCTATCTGCGCTAGCCGTCCCTAATTTTGCAGTGTAAGACTAGAGGGAAGGCAGCTGGTCATCACCACCCACCGCCAACTCTTGGGCTACTCTTTTATCAACGAATAGTGGGATTGACCGTCACATTATAACGCTCCCATGGCTGAAAGGGCGAGCATGTTTGGTGGGACGGGGATTCGAACTCGCGACCCACAGATTGCGAGTCGAGTGCCCTAACCACCTGGCCATGCCGGGCCCATTATATATATGCTATTTTTTCAACGAAGCCTTATATGAGTAATTTAGGCCTTTACTGACAGTCAACTTTACTAACAGCCTATGCTTAGTACCAAAATGCTGTTTTTTTACGCACCAGTGTTTGCTGTGTTTGTTATAAAACATAGAAATAGGTTGTGAATCAGAAAATACTACGTTTAAATGAAAAATCCAAAAAAAAAAAACAGTTTATAACCCTCTTATAACAATAGTATAATAAAATATAAAATATTGTTTGATTCTTTCAGATGAAAAACAAAATCATATCAAGATCTAACCAAATTCAGTAGGTACGCAATGACCCTGTACTACACCAAGAGAAGTATAAATTTTCCAATTATTTAAAAGAGGGCACATTTATAAAATATTTATGGTCAAGCTAATAATTATTTGAAATGGTAGATTTTCTCCGATCATAAAACTCACATTTTTGTGACTAATAATAACATAACTCTTTGTATGAGTATATCATTTACCAGACATTGTCACACAGTGCACAGAATGAAGTCTACATACTGTTATATATTTGATATATTGCGCCAAAGTAGTTACAGTTTTCTTACATTAATATTAAGTGTTCATTATATGTTTCTTTTCTTTTTAATGGCCCCATACTGAAAACAGTTAAGCTTTATACACCGCTTCTGACTGCTAACCGGTTGGGGCCAATCAAGAAAGTATATTTTAATTTAGAATGTCCTAATGTTTCTGCCGTTTTATTGTGCTACAAATGGAAATCGATACGCAAAGGAAGAGGAAGTCATGAGAACATCTGTTGAGAACAGGGAGACGGTACGGTCTGTAATTTCATTAGAGGAAAAACTTTGGACCAAATTATGCATTAAGGTAGATGTACTTTTCTGCAGATAATACAAAACATTAGCTCACACATTCTCGTGAACCCCAACTGGCACTCTCATTTAAGAAATTTATGGCCGAGATATAACGTTGTTAAACGCTCCAAGAAGGTGTATTCTCGCCTTTCCACTCAGTTGCGCAGTCTACAAAGAACTGCGTATTACTGGACATTTGGGCGTTCCGTTCCTTCGACTCCCTTCTGCATCTCTCTATTCATCACTAAACGCTCACTGGGTAATGACGATACGTTCCCGACCAGCTAGCTAAGCAAAGAAGACAAAGCAATTAAAACGCCAATTCCGTAGCAAACTTGATATTTATGAATGTCAATTATCGGCAGCGAGGTCCCCCGCGGCTTGTTAGTGATGAATTAGTACTTGTATAAAGACGAGGCACGTTTTCTAAATCGCATGCATTGGCTATTATTTTCTAACACTTCAGCAGATTTTATGACAAGGAGCGGAGGCTGAGTCACCAGAACAATGAATGCGAGTATCTATGCTTTGAAGCTTTTGGACGCCCTAACGTTATTAGAAAAGTACAAAATTACATTTCGGTTGGTTCATTAGAACCGAAATGTTTTGAAATATTGTAATAAAATACACTATAGAAAAATAATTTTACATTAAGTGCCTCGTTATATAAATAACTGAAAAGTGCTTTCATTATCAATGGAAAATTTCCATAATTTCACTACACCATTATATTTGGAATTCTATGTTGATTCAATTTCGGTGTTAGGCTATTATTATTTTTAATAGATGTGAATCCACTCAAAACTAAAAATAAATAAATAAAATAATAGTACAGTGATATAAAAGAGCTATAGAAAACATATAGAGTATTCACAATTAAACTACAAAGTATGCTAAACCTCTCATCATCCTCTTGTAGCACAATTTTTACGGTTACAAAATGAAGGTCCATTCACAAAATAAGCTAGTTATTATCCAACTTGAGCACGTTAGATCTGGGGGCTTAAGTAGCAACAATAGATACCATTGCTTTAGTAAAGTAGCTCTTCTTACCGCTCGCATTATTCATTATTGTATTACAGGAATGCAACGTTAGAAGTAATGGAAACATCATAGGACAAAAGATCTAGAAATATCTGAATGGAGCCACGATTATGGAAGAGATTCTTCTGTTATGAAATCAAGAGAAAGTAAGTAGTTGAACAATCTTGCGGTTATAAAGGAAAATACGAGCTTTTAGACTTAATGTGATACTGGGAAATATCTTTAGTTATACACGTCGTCACGCAAAGGTTTCCATAAAATGACAAGCATAATATGCTTCAGAAGTTTATTCGGTATAGTTTAAGAATGATAAAAATATATTAATAATGAATATGTACTTGAATTTATTAATATTGCTCCCCTTATCTCATCGGTAATCTTAAGAGCTTATAACGCTAAAATGTTGGATTTGATCCCTGCTTGGGCACAACTCATGTAACCAATTGAACATATTTGGGATTAACATTAATCAAATACTTATAAACAAATTGCTGATGTTATATTCCTAAAATCTGAACGGCCTCTACTGACAATTGGTATGTCTAAAGGTTTATAATGCTAAATATCTAGTTTCGATAACCTGGATGGGCAGAGCCTAGACAGCCCATTGTGTAGCTTTGCGCTCAACAACAGCTAACTACCTATTTGACAGTTTCGTAGTAGAAACAATGTGAAGTAAAATTACATAGAAAATGCAACGATTGTTATTTTCTAGTTAGGCCAAATGATTATTTTTTAAATAAAGGTGACCAAAGAACTCTTGGATAGAGAGTAGACGTATAGATAACATACAACTTTATTTGTTTAAAATACTTTTTTTTCTTTATGAGAAGTAAATTGTTTAAGAGAAAACCTACTAAGTGTAATAAAGCTCGAAATAACGCTACGTCTTATACAGAGTTTGTGATGATCAAACGCGTATAGTTTATAAAAAAACAAAGAAAAACTCACTTTACATTTGAGTAGAGAAGACACAAAACAACAAAAAGGAAGTAAAATGTTGTAATTCTAATTGTTATAAGAAGCATACAAGATAAATGTGAGAAAATATGCGCATGGAGTTTAAGTCCAATAAACGAAGGTAAGGGTTATTCCATATATATATATATATGTTGTTAATCCTCTGTATGTTGTATTTTTTTTATCAGTTGCAAATGTGAATATCACCGACATATGAAGACTTATCAGGGCAAAAATAACTCACTACAGTAACTGGTACTGTTTGAGAACCTAGAAACCAGATGGAAAAGAATATTAAATTTCATGGCTTCCTGTGTATCTAAATTAGTGATCTGGAAGAGAGAATACTGTACGCAATTCGAGAGTACAAATAAGAAACGATTTGAATAAGCGCTCTGATTGATAATGCTTACCTCCATATTTCATCACATAATTGAAAGCCATTGGTGAGAGGCAGATGAGCTTACAAATATATATCTTTGAGAATTCAGGGAAATGGAATTTGATTGGTCGAGGCTTACATACCGAAATCTCCACCTCACAAGCCAACGATATACTCGACAAGATGAATGGATATGATGAAGGAGCAGGTGCCTTAACCATTCGAAGCGGCAGTCTGAAAAATATGGAAAAATCATTTAAAGGAAAGACGCTTAAAGTCTGACGCAGTCAAACTACATTACATCATCAGTTTTGAAAACAAAATGAATATTATTTTCTTGTGTGAAAATAAAAATGTGATGTCGGATCTGAAGTTCAAATGCAGCTTAATATTGATTACTTGCGAATTTGGTCCTTTAAGAGAAAAGGAAAATTAAGATTTAACTAAATTTTGCTGAAAATATATTTCTGTGGCAAAAAACTCTATTTCATACATTCTACAGTAAAAATGTTCCACATAATGGAGTGAAACTTCTTGAACACTTAATCTGAAACTAATAACATGAGAGAACAAGAAAAGCAACAAATGTTGAATTACATGATATAAAAACATGATATAAAATGTTTCCGTGAAGCAATAACATGGTTCGAATCAATGAAAGGAAGTTTATTTGGACAATCTTGTTATTACCAAGCTATGCAAAGTCTTTGACTGTTTAACCTGACAACGACATAGATATAGATATAGTGCAGATTGGACCAAAATTGGAAGTTATCCGCTCGGTGTTTCAGGACTAATCTAACAATAGCGTAAATATATCATAAATTGCAACCATTAATCAGTAAAAGAAAATATATGCAACCGTTAATCCCTGTGTGGTGTTCTGTGGTTCATCATTTGTTATAAAAATCACAAGATATGACTGGATGTAGCATAAATAATCCTAGAAATAGAACAAAGTCTCGTCGTAAATGACGACCATGACAGTATATTCGTAATGAAGTATGCATTTCTGTGTGACTTTTATGCTATTGTTATTCAAAATGTTGTTGTTGCTTTTAATTAAGCACAAAGCTACTCAATTGGCTATCTGTGCTCTGGCCACTACGGGTATCGAAACCCGGTTTCTAGCGTTGTAAGTCCGCAGACATTGCGCTGTGACACTGGGGGGTATTCAAAATGTCTCAAATAATTTTAGCAAAATCAAGCTTAACCAACGAAAAGGCAATAAAGTGCAGTCGTGAGCAGTCAAACGTCGATAAATTCCTAATATTGTTGTTAGTCTATGTACTGAAAGTATAAAATGAAATGTATATAAAAAACAAAATTGGAAAAATATTTGTTGATTTCTTAAGTTAGAGTCTCCGTTGATTAAAGAGGTTTGTTTTTTATTAAAAACTTCGGTGATGTAACAGGAAAGAGCTTAATTCAGAAACAATTTAAATTTAAAATTGAATCGATATTTTCACTTTCATGATATATTTTATGCACCTGGCTCTAGGCTAGGTAATCTCACATTAAGTCTTTACTTTAGGCTTATTATACCAACACTCACTAGACTTATAAGGTTTAACGGCACCCCTCTACCTCACGACCTCCTTGCACCCCGTCACTAAAATCGTAACGAGCAGACAGTAGTCGAACTATTCTATCTGGATAAACGCATTTTGGCTTTTATAATTCCACCTATTTCGAGAAATTAAGCGTGATGTGACACACACACACACTGGTTTTATATAGGTTAGATAAAACAAACATACTGATAAAAACTGTTTTCATTCTGTCTCTTTATTCTTTGCTTCAAAGAGACTGTGTGATTGGATTTAGTTTCTTCTTTCGAGATATGCCATAATCTTTTGTAGTCTTTGAAAATTTGTTGTGCATACTGGAGAGATTTACACATTTTGATTAAAAAAATGGTTAGAAAAAATGACCTTTATATTCCAGATAATTAGAAAAGAACTTTTTTATTTTAACCAACGTTTAACAGTTGTATGTACTAAGCCTTATGAAGTAGCAAAGGCGAAATGTTGGTTAAAATAGAAAGTTCTTTTATAATTATTTAGAGTATAAAAGTCGTTTTTCTAACCTTTTTATCGGGATATGCTGTACTTGATTAGAATTTGTTACAGATGATAATATAGCTGGTTTGATATCTGTACAAAGTATTATATGTGATGCTGAGTTACAAGAAAACTCTTCACTTTAAAAACAGAATTAACACAAACTTCAACTGCGTAGATATTCTAATCAAACTTAATTAATTATATTTGATTAGATAGCAACAAATGTAATAGAAATATAATATAGAAATTAACTTGCATGGTGGGATAACTTGTATTTGTATTCACCTAAGTACACTTTATACACAAGTGTACGTCATACATGTATACAATACTGGATCCAAATGTACAAAATCATAGTTTATTTTGTTACAGTGTTTTCATCAAATAACGGTATTACTATTTACATCAGATTTTATAATAATGCTTTGTTGGAAATAATTGATAATAACACAGTTTAGTCTGTAAGACGAAGTTTTAAGAGGAATAATCATACATAATATAATTAACCCATTCCAATAAGCACACAAACATCACATTTAAAAGATATTTATACTAGAGGCTTTTTCTCTCAGAAGTCTGGGAATACATCCATACTTGCCATTAGTAGGAATGTATTAACGATTTATTTTATTCTGAAACCAGAACAGTTCAGTTAAACTAGTCATACTAAGCTGTAATTAATATTTACCTTAAGCCTGTACACCTCGTATTGCAAATGTAAGTGGAATGTGTGGGCGGCTTTATACTACACATAGTAAGGTCATGAATACTTGCTCCATAATGCTTTTTCAGCAGGATTGATGACTATTTGGGCTAGATTAACTAGAATTTTAATATTCCACATGGAACGAGATTTTTTCAACTTCGTGTGATTTTCACACCGGCTGGTTTTTAGAATGCGAAGAGATCGGTGCCTTAACATTACCTTTATTAGATGCCACTCTCCCAACATCATCATCATTTTTGTAGTAACGAAAAATGTAGGGGATGAAAAGGAATTGATTACTTTCTGTATCCAATAGCATTCAGTGGTAATCATTAGAGAATTCGGTTTATTTTCAACGTCTTCTATAGAGTTTTATTAGATCTCTCTGCAACAACCAACATGTTCTTTTCAATACATGTTCTCATATGTTATTTAACCTGCTGCTTTTCAGAGACGTCGAAAAACTTACTCTACTTGCACATGAAGCCTCATGATTGTGATATTTTTGTATGAAGTAAGTTTAACACTTACAGGTTATTATCAAACTTTCTTTCTATCGTGATTCAATTTACATTATATGATGAACGTGTATATTATTAATAATGACTCCAGTTCGTTATAGAAAACTGGATGTTTTTAGACGTAGAGCAGTATTCACATCTTGAATTTTTGTACAATGTTGTTGATAAAAACTTATAACACAAAATAATAAAGAATTAGAAGCAATAACACTTTAGCTACATATACTTTTACAAGTATGTTTTCCATTAAACATAATAAAATACAAAAATTAACATGTTTTGAAGTTGACCAACCAAGTGCTAACAGTTCTGTTAGTTTAACGAACATTTGTTTTTTACTAATACATAGGATTCAATCCAGGAAACATTCTCTAGGACAGCATATACTCCGTGATCACTTCAACGCACTCAGTAGACTACTTAAAATGCCACAGTGTAATTCACGAAGTTATAGTTTCTATTAAAAAATACATTAAATATTTGATTTAGTTTCTAAATATTTAAATAATATTTACTTGGGGAATAAACGTAAGATTTTTTATTTTCTTCAAAGTTTATAATATTTAAAAATACTTCGCGTCTATTTATTAACTTTACTTTTACTAACTTTTACTCAAGTTTATATATCTCAGATCCTGATAATTTCTGAGAACGTGAGAATACATTTTACGATCACGTTCTCAGAATTCATAAAATTACTGTCAGAAAGCGCTGTTTTTTCTTCCGATTTTCCCATCCTTATTGACCCGAAGCATAAAGAATTTAATTAATTGTGAACTATAAATCAAAGCTGATCGAAAAAACCTCACAAAATACACTATAATATCATATTGAAAAGCCAAGATAAGTATTGAAAGTAAGATACACATAGATTAATGAATTTATAAAGCTTGTGTCAACAATATATACATCACCCAGCTAACTAAAAAAAGATAGCGTAGAACAAACACTTATATGTAGTTCGTGAATGTAGCAACCAAATATTTAATTGAACGGATACAAAAAAGTAATAGTTACATTTATACAAACAACCCATCTAGTAACAACAGTGTATAATAAGCATTTAATAAAATAACTTGCATGAATATTAACTTAATCCAGCTAACTATTGCAGCCGTGGCATAGAACAAATACTTATTTAGAGAATATCTAACTCTTTTGTAAACATTACATGGCTTTATGCCACAGAAAACACGACTTTGAATAACGTCTATATCAGGGTTAGTAAGAACTAATACTTACACATATATAACAGCGAATTACTAATAAGATTCAAAACAAACACTTGTATTAAGTTTATTTAAAATTAATCGCAAAATACATGCAACCACCTAACAGCTAATAGCGTAATGAACATGAAAACACTAACACAGCAAACTAGAGAAACGCATCTCAGCTGTGATGCTGTCATGGCGGACGAGAAACATTCTTTTATCAGTCAACCAAACCCTTACTTTTTGCGATAATATTTATTTCATATGGAATTTATAATCATGTTATTGAGGAGAAAAGAAAGCTGATTACAATATAATATAATTGTTCTACATTGGTTATATTGCTCCGTGAACTTTAATTGATTGCTTTCTTTCTCCGGATTTGATATTTTAAACATACCAGTATAACAAGGCAATATGTGTCAAGCTTAAATCACAAAATGTTTGCATGGAAACTAAAATATTTTATTTTTCAATACACAATTGTACTGATGATCGTAGCGATATGAAAGTATTTTCCTTGGAAATATAAGAATAAAACTATAACTGTTTATGATGATATCCTGAAAATAGAAATTCCAATACATATTATGGTATGTATAAATAATTTACATGCAAACACATGCATAACTTTGATACCTTAACATAATATATACAACAAAGGGCGAAATGAAGTCTCACTGTTGTTATAGAGTACTAATCTTGGTATTTTTAGTAGATTCGTAAATTCGAACGTAGAAAAAATACTTGAAATTATAAGCAAACTAACAGACGTATCTGTAATATATATTGGGAAATATATACTGATAACATAAATAACTTAAAGTTAAGTTTTACGAGGTCCCCTGTAAAAGTTTTTTGTGTATGACTTTGAAGAATACATAAAATATCAACACAATGCAATAAGCTCTCTGTGCTTTGTCTGTTGCGTCGATAGAGTCCTGAATTCTAGCATGATAAGCCCTCAAGCTTAACTTCGAGCCAGCAGGGACTCTTTGATGTGTACTAATCTAAGCGAAAGAAATGTAAATAGATTGTAGCAGGTTGGGTTTTCTTAGAAACTATAAATACAGTGTTATGTTTAAATGTTGAAATATACTGCTGATACCGGAAATTTTTACTGTTTCACTGAAAATAATACACTGTGCTGTATTTGTATTGTTCTTAAGATTTTAATCCTAGCTACAATAGCTTTGCATTATGAGCAAACAAGCAAAGCTATAATACATTTCAAGTTATAATTTTTATCTCTTTCATGGCATATTCAGAAACATTTATTATTTCATGAAATTGTACCAGGTGGAGATTTTGACCATAATCTTAAAAAACAGTGACAAGTCTCAAAAAAATGTCGAAATAGAGTGAGTTTTAAAACTTTTGTTTACAAAACTACCTAATCAAAAACGAATATATAAACAAGCTTCCTTCGATTAAACTATCTACTTGAAACAATACAATTCAACCGTTCACTACCGGTGGAGCCCATGTATCACATCTCGCATCTTATTGATAAACTTTATGTTTTGGCCTGGTATAAGTAGATAAAACTTGCCAAACAAACTGGACAAAATCGCTTTTTTTATATATATATAATACTTAAGTTATCCCAGCAATAATTAGTGTGATTGATTGTAATATCCAAGGTAGTTTTGTTTAATTTTTTGGAGCCCTGTAACCAACAAAGACATGTATCCACATGTTATATGGTGTATAAATAGTCTAAAATATTTTTTTGAAAACAGATGAGATACATAATCCAACGGTAATTTAAGGTATAATAGAAGTAACTTTGTAATGTACTTCTAGAGATGACTAGCACCTCTCGGTTTAGCAAGAAAAACAACAACAATTTCTTTACCTGAAGCGCTTGAATTTTTGTCAAGTTTCAGAAAACTCTTGGATGGTTCAACAATACAACAAACCAGGCTGTCAAAGATTACTGGGTCGTCTTTTCATAAGATACGATCTCTCTCTCTCTCTCTCCTTCCTCCCTTTTTTTCTGAAATGAACATGTGATTTTCATAGTGCCTTATGTACAATATTTAAAATAATATAAAAAAACTAATTGTAGAAAGAATCTTGATCTATAAAAACGTGCAACACTTATCAGCGATAGACTGTACGAATACTAAAACAAAGTGTAATAACTTTGTAATAAGTGATATAATTATGTTTTAACATATAAAAAGATTGTCGAATAAAGTTCATAGTATGAATACAAGTCTATTTCATTCGATCTTTCCTTGTCCAAGGTTATTGATGAGCCCCCTAGTGGCACAGCGGTATGTTTGCGGACATACAATGCTAGAAACCGGGTTTTCATACCAGTGGTGGGCAGAACACAAATAGCTCATTGTGTAGCTTTTGTGCTTAACTTCAAACAAACGAACAAGTTATTGATGTTTGGTGGAAGTCCTAGAAACCGAATAACTGAGTGCAGAGTGACAAATCGAATGTTAGGTTGGGTATCATATATTATTTTTATTACCTTAAACAGTTTTTCGACTAAATAATCACACGAATGAATTAGTAGCACCGATGCTGCATATTTTTGAAATTCGTATATACATAACGAATCATTGCGTGAGTAAAAGATATCTCAAATTACCATATATATAATAATATACACTCCACCACTATATGAAGCCTAATATTATTCTTTCCATTTAGCCAAGTCCACTATTACTGTTGGAAGGTGGATTTTCCCGAAACCGGTATAATTCAGTAAGAGCAAATATTTAATATTACACGATCTTGTTTATATGACTACTTCTAAAGGCTAAAGGCTCAGACTTAGAATCTAATCATGGTACATTTTTCTTCGCGTTTCTTATTATTGTACTAAGTTTTTGTAACTTGTCAATTTCGTAGTTACATGGATTACTTACAAGCTACACTTTTGGAAAATGTATTTAAATATGTTTATTGTAATATACTATATTCAACCATAATTTGTTCATAGAAGGTGAACTTTCATCTTTTTATTCAGGCATTTAGAATTAATGTTAGAGGGAATGAAATAACATAATATCCTATGTTTCAGTTAAAAAGTAAGTGATAGTAAGTGGAACATTCTTTCAGAAGACTTGATATAAAAATTAGTTACGACACATCCGTGCACACCATCCAGTCTCACGTTGTCTTCTAACATGAAGACTGGTCAACAACGCCAATGCTAAAATATTTCGACGCTACCTAATACACAACAGTTCCCCTACATAGCCGCCAATAATTTGAAACTGTAAGACTGGATAGAAAGCAGCTAGTCAACAGTTTGTGAATTGTCTGGTTTGACCGTCACTCGTAAAGCACACCCACGACCTCATATCGCTTGGGAGAGATTTTTGGCCACGGCTCGCGAACTATGAATCCTTGAATTTACTGCACCAGACGCTAGCTATTACGTTTCGCCTGGTCCTTGAATTATAAATTGAGATATATGTAAGCCATAAACTAAGCCAGGCATTCTAAACTTTCATACAATCTAGTCTTTAATCGAGTTTTCAAAGTACTTATTTTACTTGGTGACAGATGGTCTTCTCGTCCCTCTCATTAACTAAACAAACATTTATATTAATTTTCTTTCTCGACCAGTGAGCATTTGTTACTCTGATTAACCTGCATAGTTTGGAAGACCAATGTTGGCATAAGAGCTATAAAGAAACATAGAAAATTATTGCCTTACCAAGATCTACACTAATTTTATGATTAAATGTAGACTCGTCTACAAATGTCCCCCCCGTCCAGTGGAACAGCGGTGTGTCTGCGGACTTTCAGCGCAAGAAACCGGGTTTCGATACCCGTGGTGGGCAGAGCACATATAGCCCATTGTGTAACTTTGTGCTTAATTACAAATAAACAAATCATCAACAAATATAACTTCTTTAATAAATAGGTATGTAGACGTTTCAACATGACCTGTAAGTCACTACTAACAGGTACATTTAGTCAAATCAGGCATAATAATTTATTGTATCATGGAAAAACAACAACACATTTTCTTTATAAAAATATAAAACAACATGGTAGATACTGTGTTATGAATAAGTAAAACCTAATATATTTTGCTTACGTCATTCACGCTCTTTCTTCATGAAATTTTATTACTGCTACCAGGAATATATAAGTACTTGTCGGAGCAAAAAAGAAATTTAAAAATAGACAGTCGACGAATTAACTAAAGTATAGATATCTAAGGGGAAATCAAGTGTGTTCTATTCATACCAGGATATATTTTTGAACCAACTTAATAAAATATGTCGAATAAAGCATATAATTTACTAAGTTTTCAATTTGAAACCTCTTCTTCTTTCAGATTAGAAATTATAAAGTTTTGTTACCTTTACTGTTCTTTTTTCATACTGAATGATTTCATATCTTGTCGAAGTTTTAAAACGTTTTAGAATTAATTTCAGATATTAATTGATTTTAGTTCATATTAGATATAATAATGGTTGTCTTCAGAACTATGCATATAATTAAAAATAGGCAAAGCTAAAAAGTAAAATTCCATAAAACAAACTCATTAAGTAATAGATTTCCAAATGATCAAAAATCATCAAAACAAGAATATATAAAAAACCTGATTAATTTATTGTTACATATTTGGATAACTTATTCTAGATTTAAATAAATGCTACCCATCCTACTTAAAACCTAACTTAAAGTGTGAGTTGTACCTGTAAAACTTACTTATCTGGAACGTAAGTTTACTTTTAACTTGGCTGATATTATACCTTACATTTCTGTAAGCGATTTAAAAACTAGAAGGAATTAGGAGTTGGCTATTTGAAGTTAATGTGTATGGGAAAATCCATTACGAATCCATACTAATACGGGTATTGTTTATAAGTTAGCTAAATATATATATCTCAGAAGCATATATGTTTTTTACTATTACATCATATAAATATAGATAATTATGAAGGTTTTATAACGCAAATTTTATACATAATAATTCAGTACATTGATTCTAAACGTATGCTCCCATTGCAATACGCTTCTTCCTTTTTATAATATTTTAAAACTTTTTGTCCATTTGATAAACATTAAATGATTTTTGTTTCATTCACAGATTTAAACAAAGACACCACTCCCTATTAATGTTTTAAACAGCTCGAACAAATTCTTAAGACTGGATTTGAAAATATTTCTTTCCTTTGTCTTGGAGAAAAATAATTATATTATATGGCAGGGATTTTTACACCATCAATAGTTAGGCAATTTTTGCATTATTTTTGCACCATGAGTTCTGCGCGTATCCTACAAGCTTTCTACGTAAGCAGTCGTCGCATGTTTATTGTCATTTATATGGGAGGTAAGCCCCATCCGTGGTTTAGAGACAAAAGTCCAGTATGTCTTCGACTGTCATAGTTGCATTGATAGTTTCTAATGTTAATCTAAAATAGTTTTGTAAGTCTAGTCACTTTGACACTCATAAAGTTCTTTACCGTTCTATTGAAAAAACCAACAAAAAAAAAACACGATCAAATGACACATTTAAAAAAAGTAGTAAATCGCTTACACGGTATCTTATTTGCTTTGGATATTCAGTAGTGCTCCAAGGAACACCCGAATTATTTGCATGCACTCGGTTTACTAGATCGTGTAAATCAGTAGAGTGTCTGTGATTCCGTCTAGTCTCTCTTTAGGAAGAAAAGAAATCAAAACCAAACTTAAACACAAAGAGCTTTCACACTTGCAAATTTTAAAGGGTGACAAAAATAAAAATAAAACATGTGTCAGTTCAAAAAATAGAAGGTACAACATATAATGTTATTGCACTAAAGTGGTGAATCTTTCAACTCCTATACAATCATAAAAGTAATTTGAATAACATATATACCCACCTACCTAAGATTAGTAAAACCAGACGCCATCACTTGATACCTTAAGAAAAAGTTAACCACTGGCTTTAGTTGTGGCGTCAGTCCGAGGATAAGCAAACGTTTATTAACTTTTAGATAAGATCTTATGTCATACTCTCCTAAGACGTGTTCCAGTAAGCCGGAGCCACAAATAAATGGGCACGATGGCCTAGTGGTCAGCATGTTGGGATGCGATTCGGAAGGTCCAAGGTTGGAGTCCACAATATGCCACTGAAGACGTTCCGCACTTTCATCTGTAGAACGTTAAAGTTAACTTACCGTAGCCCAATTTACAGGGCAGAAAAAGCAAATCTGATACTTTTGAAGAACCAGTTGTATGGACATTTTTCGAATGATTTAAATATATAACTGTAATGTCAAAGCTCTTACATTTTAACGCTTCTAAATCCCAACTTTATTAATCCAAGTAACGTTAACGATATCAGAGACGTGTTAAATTTAAAAAATAAACTAAAAGAATAACATAAATACATTTGCTATATTGAAACTATCAGTTATTAATGTTTATTTTTCTTTACAACATTGAAAAAAAATATAACATTTTAATTGTCTCGTGAAATTAAATCGATTAAGATGATATTAAACAAATATTTTACTTAAAAAACATCTTGAAATTATTCAGTTATACGTTATGAGTGGAAAAGAACAGAAAGTTTTATTTCATGGATTAAAATTCATTATATCTGATGAAATGCAATATGACGAATTTTTTTTAATTTGAATAATTTTTGCAGCAGTTACCGAAACAAGCATTATAATCAAGAAATAATGGACATTTCAATAATATTAGAACTCCATTAAGTGGAACAACTTTGACTGAATTTAATAATTGTAATGTAGAGCATATGTCATTAAAAAACACATACAGATGTTGAAAAATCTTAGTAAAATGAGAATATTTGTATACTATAAAATTAAAAAAAGTCTATTAGCAACATTTAATAGGAATAATGTAACACGATGTTTAGCTCAGTATCTGAGAAATATAGTATTGTACTATCAAGGATACCTATTTTCTTGTTGAATATAATTTTTTTTTATGTAGAAAATGCCAAAAACTTTTAGCTCCTTCCTTGGCTAAAATCATTCTTTGCTTTCACGAAAAGTGTAGCTAGATGATACTTTTACAGTTTTTGAAGATCCTAAATAAGTCTACCAATTTTTATAATATATTAATAATAAACATATGTGTTCGTTTCATAGTGGAATATCCACAAAACCACCAGGTTGCATTTTCAAATACTAATTTATAATATCCATAGTGTATTTGATTAGAAATTCATCACCACCAACAACAAAAACATTATCATGAACACACACACACATAAAACAGCACAGATCTTTATTTTAACTTTGCAAGTTTTATGCGAACATTATAAAAAATAACTTGGTACACCGTGATTATAAAATTACAAGCAGTTACGAGTTTCTACAGAAATAAATAAATAACATCAACAAGTTCTTATGGAAAGATTCCATAGATATAATAGAAAATGCGGTTATGTATTATTCAAATAAACAAAACTCCACTACACAATCAAAATACGGAGTTTCTAAGTTAGCAACACTAGTATAAAATACCCGCACTCCTTCGCGGGGTTCAAAGGCTCCTTCATGATCCACGGGAACCACAATATTTCCGATCGAGCTCCTCATTTAGGCCCAATTACTTCTATAGCTACTCTAAGGAGTTCCCTACCCGAAACAAAGAACTCGTTAGGATATCGCCTGTGCTACCTTATCGCGTGCACCAAATTTATACCGTTAACTTTTGAGTGGGGTATACGAACACGGTTTCAAATATTACCCCCATCCCTGGATATCAAGGGAGGAGCCAGGAACTCCAAATTCGATGTTAGATTTAAGTTCAGCGATCCTGAAAACATACTGCCAGACCTCATTATGACTTTAGCGCCCTTTGGTAGGTTGCTACGCTATATAGACATGGGTATCCACGTGTCAACACGACTTCGCATACCATGTTTGATCCTACTAGTTCCAAAACTGGGGGCATATTCTGAAGACAAACAAACAAAAACACAAAGTGATGTACTATAGGATATTTCCCTGTGTTATTGCCTCAAACTGGGAATCGCGCTGTTTGTGTAAAAAAAATGATAATTAAATAATTCCCTACATAGACTTGCTCATAG
>NW_013665613.1:1529292-1536992 GCF_000517525.1 Limulus polyphemus
CAATCGCACTATTCGTTGGTAAAAGAGTAGCCCAAGAGTTGGCGGTGGGTAATGATGACTAGCTGCCTTTCCTCTATTCTTACTCTGCAAAATTAGGGACGGCTAGCGCAGATACCCCTCGTGTAGCTTTGCGCCAAATTCAGAAACAAACAAACAAAAGACTTGCATAGACAGATGAGAATGTATTTTAAATCGGGATTTAATTTATAGTTATTTTAATACAAACTAGAATATTGTCGTTCAAGACGTAAATGTAGTTTATCAATTTACTTCGCCTTGTTGCACACAGGGCAAACAATATAGTTGTATCACAAGATGGATACAGATTCGCGTAAATTAACGTGCATATATAAAAGGATCTAGCAGATCAAACAAATTGAAAGGCACTTTAGATGAGTGTGATGTGGTTATTTATTCCAATTATTTTAAAAGTTTGTTTAAGGGCAATAATTAATGCAGCCTCTAAATGAAAGGAAATCAGCTATTAAAAGACTGAGACTACAACTCAATCAAGTAAGCTCAGGAATTATCTAGTTATCCATTTACAGGTACATGTATTATAGAAAATGGCAAACAATTTAACTTAATCAATCACAGTATATTAATATTAATGTACATTCAATGAAGATATATGTTGCTCTAATGTGGAAGATTCAGAATTACGATGAAGGTCAGTTTAAGAGTTATGTGATTAATTCTTACAGAATTCAACTAAAACAGACGATTGTACGTTTCAAAAATATTTTATTTATTACGACCATGGTTTCGCAATTAAAGCCTTTAATTGTGAAACCATTATCGTAAAAAATGAAATATTTGCGAAAGGCGCAAGTGTCTTTGTTTTCCTCAGTTCTATCAGTGTTTATATTACATCTAGTGCCATGGTAGGAGGATTCAGGGTATTGCAATGTTATCCTAGACTTGTACATAATGCTTCAAGCATTAGTATTGTTGGAACAGCAGAAGAAATACAGGTATATAACAAGTAAACTGTATACTTTATTCTTGTAGACATGCTTGATTACACACGCATAGAAGAGTTTTAATTTAAGGAAGTAAAGGGCGCCGTTGGAATATTTCGAAATGCTCAGCAATACCGTGGGTATAGTTTTCGATGAAGGTTAGCAAAAGTTGCCGAAAATTATTCCTAGGTTAATACCACTAAGAGAGAATTTCCATCAAAAATTAACTGTGAGCTAACTATTGCTTAAGAAATGATTGAGAAGACATTATTGGCAGCAAAAAAATATTTTTTATAAAGTCGGAAAACACTAATCAGTGTGTATGAAAAAAAAGCAAACAAATTATCGCTGTTATCGTTCGATGTACCAAATCTAGTCAATCGTACCAAATCTACATTTTGTAAATGATAAGCTACGTAATGATTATCTTTTTAAATTTTCATTATCTAGTATTTTATAAATGATCATGGTTTGTCAAACAAGTTATATCTTGGATGGCTAAGTTTTTTGCGTGTACGTTATTTGACTTTTTTGTTCGTTATAAAACTTATTTGTGTGTAGCAACTATGAAAAGAGTAAGTTACAATTCAAGATGATTTTATTAAAAGTTACTATTCTATGGGGGGCGGAGATTCTATATGGGAATATTAAAATCATATGAAATTTCAACGCTAACAACAAACAATAATATATAAATTTTGTTTGTGTGTTTGAAATTAAGCACAAAGCTACACAATGGGCTATCTGTGCTCTGCTAACCACGGGTATCGAAACTAGTTTCTAGCGTTGTATGTTCGCAGACATACCGATGTGTCACTTGGGGGCCAGTAAATAAATAAAAGGGCGATATTATAACTGGGCGTTGGATTGTCTTATAGTAGAACACTTGATTTGGTAGTCGGTAAGCCGGGTTCGAATCGGTACAATACCACAAAATACTCCCCGACTCTAAGTTGTGGGTGCATTATAAAAGTGGCAGTCAATTTCTAAGCATGGATGGTGCGTTGTAAAATGCTGCTGATTTGCTGCGTTCCCTAAGTAGTTCAAAATTAGGGACAGCGGCAGACAGTCTTAGTAGCTTTGACATAAATACAAATCATTAAGCCGTAGGACCGTATATACATACACAACTTCTGATGGTTCCTTCTTTCTTAAGTGTAAAGGAAATTAAATCACCTGAAACAATCTCCTATACAGTTGATTATTTACTCGTTGTATACTACAAATAACATTTGACACAAATTACGGTATTTAAAAATAGTGGTGTGCATATTATTGCACCATTAGCTGTTATTAAAATTAATAACTGTTAAATGTTAGCATTTGAAACGCTTACTTCGCATGGAATTGAAGCTTGTTCGTGTTTAATAAGGACGTTATTAAATATGCAGATATTTTAGAATACGTACATAATATCGCAGAATGACTATGACCAAAATAGTAAGTAATCTGTCATCATATGAATGAAGGTGTTGAACAAAAATGTCTTGTGAAAATTATTCTGATGTGAAATTTATCCGACTCATTATATCGCATATTTTTCTTGCTCTGTGTTAACATTGTTTCCTTAGTTTAAATAACAAACTAAAGTGTGATCCTAAAAAAAATGTAGTTGCAAATTTGAATCTGTTTTCGAATCTAAAATAATATAATATGATTTCGTTGAGCTCTAGTTAAAATCAAACAAGATAAATAAAAAAAATTGAAATATAAAAGCCTGCTAGTAGAGATCGTAAAAAATGTAAAAAAACTAGGCTGGAGATACTGTAGACATTATTTACTCAAACTACAAAACCCTATTTTGGTTCCATGCTTTTTCCTGGAATTACATTTGGTTGAGTCAAAATAGGAATTTGTAGTTTGAGTAAATAGTGTGTACATTATCTCCAGCCTTGTTTACTTGCTCTTTTTACAATCCCCCCTATTTGTAGTTTTTTAAATTCCCAATTTTTATTTATCTTGTTTACTGGCTTTCTTATGCTCAGCTATTGGCAATAGATTACTTGATATGGTAGCTAACTTTATACATTGTAATGATAATAAACATAGCTAGTAGTAAGCTAATACGATTTATGATGATTTACTGTAGCTATTCACTATTTGGGCGCATGAGTTTGAGATGTAAAATATTAAGTTGCAAATGGAGATTGTCATGGAGATTTTTTCATAATATAATGATCATTTATAGTTTCTGTGTAACTAAATTCTCTTTATATATAATGCATAGCAATGGGCAAATATATGCCTAGACTAAAACACAACCCACACTAAGCGCGTATAAAATTTCACCAGCAGAAAAGCAGCTTTTTGAAATAAAATATTTACGTCTAAAACATCACTTTAAATAAACCATCATGTCTTTTAAAGTAATTACTCTACTAATGTCTGTAATAAAATTTAATATTATGTGTATTGATTTTCTCTACTCCTTCCCTTCATAGATAATATATGAGTTGGCTCCCTAAAGACATCGATTGTATAGTGTACAAAGCATTGAGTATCTACATGTTACAGTAATCTAATGTTCATCCATTATTGACTGACAATTCCTGTTTCACCCTGTACTTAAGCCTCTTCTCTACGGGTCCCCTTTACTACGCATGACACAAAGTTTTAGAGTCTTACATTCAAAATTTTATTATACTACTTTTTGTTTATGTTATACCAATTAGAATAGCATAAAGTCTTAGCTAATAATCCATATTTTAATAGTATACAAGTTTTAAGTTCTTAATTCTACAAGGATATATATAAAAAAATCCTGAATTTCCACTATTGGGACGCACGTGACACATTTTGTCTTAGAATGTCATCATCCCTATTTTATCCATCACCCCTCGAAAATGTACGAAATTTAACGTACAATACTCTCTATAAAATTATTATTGCTCAAATAGATCATAATTTTTATAGCCTTCAATTTTGTTTGGTCACAGAGTTATCCAATAGAAATTCAGACCCCTCTTGCTACACCCACTTGTCACATCCTCTCTTTCACAATTCGTTGATAGTTCTCTCTTACCTTTCATTATAAATTACCTATAACCAATAGAAAGTCAAGGTTTTCATCTATCAAATTGCGTATTGTATAACGTTGTGTTCTGAACAGATAACAGTCAATTTTACTTGGAGTAGCAACATCGTTCCCGTGGGAAAGTTAACGACTAGCTTGGATGAATTTGTAACAGCTTTTGTTGCACAGTTAGAAAGCCAGGAAAATTTTTAGAAGTAAGTGAATTTGTCTACTTTTTGAATGTTATTAGTCTATATTCTTTGGTGTATTACTTAATTAAATAAAAATTGTTAAGTGCTTTACTATAATCACTAAAAAAATCAGGCTTAGCTCTCTTCGACAATCGAGGGCAAGAAAAACGAAAATTGGGTAAGTACTTTATTTCTTGTTTTTCATATTTATTCTTTATTTATTATTATAAAAGGAAATATAATTAAAAGTACGGATCTTTTTAAGTTATTTAAGACTAGATTAGGTAAAATAAGTAATAATAAGAGTATAATTAAAATAGTTCACGAGGCACGCACTCGAGCAGTTCGTGGGTAATGTAATTCGATAGGGTAACGTGAGCTGCACGTTCTCCGAATGATTTACAACTTATAATGGCGGGAAAAGCAGTTAGACACGGTTCAAAGGGCAATAAAAGAGGCTATAAAACAATAAAATTTAATTATAAATATATGTATAATGTTACAACTAAGAGCTACTTAGAATAAACGTATGTAGTTTCAGGTTACAATTTGAAGTCATTCTAGAAAGAAAAGAAGTTTAATTTAGTTTTTTCGATTTGTTTTGGTGGTTACGAGGTCGGTCGAATTGACTGATCTCGTTTTTGACATAGAGTAAAGAAAATAGCTTAAAACTATAAGGATTTAGTGAACAAAAACGTTTGAAATGCATTTAGGAGGTTTTAGGGATTACACATAGGAAATTTTAGATTTTTGAAATGACGAAAAGTATTTTTAATTTTAACATGAAAATTACTTTGCACACGGACTATTCAAAACAAATACTCAATATATTCATGGACAAAACTTTATTTTATTTTTTTAGAAATACTTTACTAGGAAATATGACTTTTTGTGTGTGAAAGACTTTTAATATTAACTGAAAGACTGCCAAATTTCGTGAAGATATACTAAATATGTTTAAAGTTGACATAAATTTAATACTTATAACTCTCTATATGAGTACAGAAGGTCACGTGACTCGGTCAAATTGACCGACTCCGTGTCGAAAGATTTAAAGGAACATTAGATATTTGTAAGATAGCTAACTTCAAGGGGTAATGATAACATCGTTTACACTAGAATTATGATGTTTTTAGCTTATGTAAAATACAGAAAAAACAAATCGACTTTCCAATACCCCTTCCTTGACCTTCCTTATTTAGTATTCTACAAAAGGTTTGGGTGTAATTTACCAAGCCGTTTATGTTGTAGACTGACAAGACAATAAGAAGAAGAATTGCAAACGAGCCGCTTTGAGTGGATTTTCTTTTCCTTGTATATCTAGTATGCATGGTTTCTTTTATGCATTTTTATATGTGTAAAGCCTTAGCAGTCAATAGTAAAGGTTTTAAAGTGTTGTTTGAACTGAATATTTACTGTTTAAGGTGCTTTTTGCCTGAGTGTTCTATTAGGGTTTTGTGCATGCCCTTGCGATCCTTATTGTGAACCACGATAATGGTTCATGATACTACTAAGGCTTTGTGTTTGTCTATATAAAACTAATACGAATAATATTATATTATTTGAGTTTTGATGCATAGAAAAATATAAAAATGAAATGTTTACTCAGCACTTCAAGGTATGATGTATTTTGGTGCAATGCTTATGGAATATCTTATTTATTGGTACTCAGAACATATAGGTGGTGCATTTCAACTTTGTCCAATCTCAGTATATGAAGTTCAAAATATACACTACAATTTACAATTAAGTGCAATATATTTTGATAAATACTGGCATATTTTAATAAACCGAAGAACTCATAAAAATGGGCAGAATTCGCTATTATGCTCAATATTACTTTAATAAGAACTAACATGTAGAGGGATAAACTGAAGCACTTAGGAGTATCAGCAGTGTTACAGATGATGGCTAAAATTGGAAAGAAACTGAGCGAAATAACAACATTTTAGAGTAACTAACACGTTTCAAACAGCTTACTTTTGTCTACGTATATAAATATAAAACACACAATTTTGATACATTATGATTTTGTTGGATCAATCAGAGCAATACAATAACACAAATTCTATTTAAAAAGTCACCTATCCGTCAGGTATATGCCTTATTCGTCTCTGCTACTACCAATGGCAATATTTGCTACTAGGATATAAAAGGAAGCTGAATACAATACTACAAAACTTTAATATTGTTGCTTTAATGTTTCTTCTATCAAAATCAGTTTTCAAAATGGAAGTGTTTATGGAATAAATTACATATATATATATTTATATGACAAAGCACTGTCATATCAATTATTGTTATTAATTTACATGTAAAAATTACAAGAAATACATAAGAAATTTTCATAAAAGGGGCATCTATTTTAACATTCGAATAATAATGTGCATTTTTAACGCAATATGCCCTTCTCTGTTTACGTTAGAAACATGTGTTTAGAAAAGAAAAGTTGTAATTTATTTCATGTGTTTTTACTATTATTATTTTCTTATTTCCGCTTTTCTTCTTCAAAAGATCTGTTTTTGAGACAACTTTGATATAACAGAGTATCGAAACTTAAAACATTCAAATAGCTTTTTAAAGCCTTATACATCATGAACTAAACAGAAACAACTTGATTAATGAAAACAAATATAATGCAACTTCAAAATGTTAAGCAATATAGAACTGAAACTTTTTAATACGCTTTTTTGGGAAGAACTAAATCATTTCACCAACCTTCTAATATTGTACGTATACATAAATATACATGCACACGCGTAAAATACAAATGGAAATTTATTAAGCGTGCAGTAATATTTCATGATGATATATTATGATAAAAGGACTTTATCTTATAATAATTTTAAATAGTGGTAAAGTACATAAAATGTCTTATTGGTTTTGAAGTATCAACATAAAAATCGACAAAGTTCCCGCGCTCTCCTAACTACCTAACATTTCTAGACCTAAGTGTTTCGATGACACGTTAACTAAAGACTACCACCAACCCAGCTCTTCATTATATGCTGAAAGCGAATATAGGCATCTCGCTCGTGCCTCATATCAAAGATATCAATAAACTGTTACGATGTAAATGTAGACATGAAAAATATGAAATTTCATATTTCTGAAATAGGAAAAAAAATATATATATGCATTATATAATATGTAACTTTTAATAACTTTTGTGCACTTCCTACCCCCCCTCTCTTTCGTACACTTTTAAATGTGTAAAGTGTAAAAAAAAGAAGACAAAGTTCTCTTTATATATATATAGCTCCCCAGTGGCACAGTGGTATGTTTCGATTCCCATGATGGACAGAGCACAGATAGCCCATTTATATAGGTTACTATGTTGCTTGTTTTAGCCTTTAAAAGTTGTAGATTTGAGGATCTAATTATCTGGAACTAGACGCTGTGTTTCTGCTCGAACGTTAACCATTTACTTTCACCAATACCTAAACCACATATATACATAACCCCAGTTATATATATATATATATATATATGTTTGTGTAGTAGTAACTTAATAGTTAAATGTAGTTATATATT
>NW_013665613.1:1537992-1538606 GCF_000517525.1 Limulus polyphemus
CGACTCATTATATCGCATATTTTTTTTTTGCTCTGTGTTAACATTGATTCATTAGTTTAAATAGCAAACTAAAGTGCGATCCTAAAAAAAATATAGTTGCAAATTTGAATCTGTTTTCGAATCTAAAATATTATAATATGATTTCGTTTAGCTTTAGTTAAAATCAAAGAAGATAAATAAAAAATTGAAATTTAAAAGCCTGCTAGTAGAGATCGTAAAAAATGTAAAGAAACTAGGCTGGAGATACTGTAGACATTATTTACTTAAACTACAAAACCCTATTTTGGTTCCATGCTTTTTCCTAGAATTACATTTGGTTGTGTCAAAATAGGGATTTGTAGTTTGAGTAAATAATGTGTACATTATCTCCAGCCTTGTTTGCTTGCTCTTTTTACCTTTTTACCTATTTGTAGGTTTTTTAATTCCCAATTTTTATTTATCTTGTTTACTGGCTTTCTTATGCTCAACTATTGGCAAAGGATTACTTGATATGGTAGCTAACTTTATACATTGTAATGATAATAAACATAGCTAGTAGTAAGCTAATACGATTTATAATGATTTACTGTAGCTATTCACTATTTGGGCGCATGAGTTTGAGATGTAAAATATTA
>NW_013665613.1:1539606-1544537 GCF_000517525.1 Limulus polyphemus
GTTAAATGTAGTTATATATTCCTAGATAATTGGTTAAGTGACCATTTTTCATATTTTAATCTCATAAGAATCGATTAATAGATACCTTACTGTATTGTTAAATGATTGCCTAGGAGAAAAACGTGCACATTTTTATAAAAATAGTCTTTCATATTTATTCTTTCGGAAAACATTTACATTCTAACCAAAATCATAAACTTGTTTATATTTGTTGTTGATGGTTTTATTACAAAAATAAATCTTAAACTCTTTAGTTCTTGTGAGCCGAACTGTCAGACAGTAATAACTAAAGAGAGTTAATTGCACTTTATACGAACAAGCTGCGTATGCTAATACGAGATGTGGTGTCACAGGCGTCATTCCTTGGATATATTTATTTGACTTATGATGATTCCTCAAACATTCAACAGTGTAACACTTTTAGGGTAGACTTATGAGTGGAATCACATGTCACAACCCTTTTTGATGAAGGACATAGCATTTCGAAGAAGAGAAATTTCAATATTCTTCGCCTCTAAGTGGCTCAGCAGTAAGTCTAAAGGCTTATAACGTTAAAAACCGGGTTTCGATCTCCTATGTGAGCAGAGGACAGATAGCCTATTGTGTAGCTTTCTGCTTAACAACAAACAAACCAATATCTCTCATGGAAGTGGCTCACGTACAGTAGAATGCTTATAACAAGAACAGACTTCGAAACAATGCTTAATCCAACTCAGAGAAGTACCATTATCCGCAGAGTGAAAATTATAGTTACGAAAGAGAACACCCTGACCTCTCAAAAAACAACTATTGCGATGAAGTTGGACATGTCTCCTGGTATGTTAACAAGATAATAAAGAAAGATACGAAGTTGAGAAATGATAACAAATAAAAAGTTCACTAGCTTCCAAGGACAACTTGAAAACAGTGAATGTTTACAAAAAGAAAGGTGGCCGAAGAAACTGGAATCAAAGCAATACCATTCGGCTATGAACCTGCCAAGTCCATCGATGAAATTTCAATGAACGTTTGTTCCTTTGGTCTGTTTAACCATAGTCTTAGGAGTTGAAGTTCACATACATTAAAATCGTTTGTGGAAATTCTGCCAAAGTGAACTGCCTAAAATTAGCTTTGCTGTCATTTGTAGATTATTATTACCATAGAAATTACGGTGTCAGGCAACAAAGCATCATCATTATGTGCACAAACGACGGTAAAGAAAATAGTTCTAAGAGATACACAAGAAATAGAAAAGTGGTTTTATAAAATGCATAAATTGAGAAAGTAGCACGTTCATTCAAAAATCGTATTACAAAACCAAATTGACGTTGTGAACGAATTTTTCAGATTTAAAACCAAACATGATACTAAGGAGCTTAATCATCAACTCTTTATTTTCTAACATTTTTTTTTCAAGTCACGAAGTACTTATTAAAGATACTTTCAGTTTCACATTTCCAGACTTTCTGGAAATACATTTATTCGAAGTATCAAGAGATATTAATTACGAATGTCAAAAGATAGTGTTGATACTGAATAGTTTCAGGTGCTCAATAAAATTATTGGTTCTGTCCGGACTCAATGAATAAGTATTGTAATTTAATTGCAGATGTAAAAAATAAAACCACCTACCTTTTTATTATTGGTTATTTCATGTTTCATTATTCTACTAATCACTACCGTTAAAATACATGGTCGAGTGACACTGAAGTATTTTGAAATATAAAGTATAAAGATTGAGGAATAGCAAAAGTATATGATACGCAGTTCGTGTTCATGGTGCCCAAACATAAACACAAGCTTGGTTGATGCGTTATAGCAAGTTTATATGCTAGGTCATGCAGGGATAAAGCTAAACGAGGAAGATGGCAAGCACGAAAGAAAAGCTCCTATATCAAATCTGGTATAACTATACTAGTGGGATATCTACTTTCTTTGCACTAGTAAGGTGAAAGCGGCAACCATTGACAGATGTAATGGGACTGTTGGAAATCAAAATACGATATGGTGTAGCTAGAAAAAGCAAAATATTAGAAATCAATAGGACAGCATATAGCCACTGGAAATAGCAGTAAAGTAACTCCCCCAACTCCTGTGTGGCAGCTGGCCTCCACATGAGGAGTCAGTGCCTGTTAGAATAATTCCTGGGATTATCATGTAGTACTTAAATCAGTATTACTGCTCCACTAGTAGGGGGTGTTTTGTTTTTGAGAAGTTCTTGCCTTTACTTTGTTCATGGTAGAGAGGTACCAGTGCTGTCAGAAAGCTTGGCATCTTTGTTTATGTTTCCGAAAATTTCAGTATCACTTCCATTTTTCTTGCACACCTTCCTCCCACATGATGTGATAATTGCTGAAATGATGCCCCTTATGTTAGGTACAGATAACATTCAAGGTAAGTCAACAAAAGAAAGATCTATAAAGGAGTCTCTTTCATCTTGACGCTTAGCGGTTGTTATTGGTTCGCCCGAGTTTAGCAGTATAAAATTGGTGGCTATGTGGTGTACAGTAGTATGTAAACTTTCGCTATTAGTGTTTTCACATCCATTCCAGGTTAGATGTCTGGTATTAAAGTCTACAATCACAAGAATTACCAATTTTCAGCATGATGTGTTTTATCTTTTATGTAGGCATTGGTGATACGGATGTGAGTAGACAACTTTGGATGAGATATATGGATGGTTTGTAGCTTCAAATAGTGATCATCCTACTGAGGGTTTTGGTAACATCCATATTTCAAGGGTAACATAATGTTTGTATATACACGATCAATTTTTTTCACTATACATAAACTTTTACAACGAATTAAAATAAGCCAATTCAGATCCACGTCGAGCGAGGAAAAATTAAATCAATGAAAATTCTTTTTATTTTAATGAGTTAATATACTTTGTATAATATGTTAACATTAGCTAAATGGCACTTATACTATTTTTCATTAACTGTTTTCAAACATCTTTACGAAAAAGGCCAATATTTAAGAAATTTAATAAAATTCCTCAAGATAAAATTACTTGCAATGTACAAAATTAACTACTGTGAATACAATATAGACAAGACTATTGAAGGCTGATATATATTTGTAACATTTTAGAATAGAGAAAAATACTTTTCCTCTCGGAAATTTAAAGTATTTGTAACTAAAACATAATACTTTTCACCAAACTATTTTTTAATTTATTATTCTATTTCTAATGTCAGATTCTATATAAACGCATTAAGTGTTAGAATTTTGATAGAAGTGTAGGGAAGATAATATATAAAATAAATTTTAAATTCTTAGCATTTCTTATTTCATCTTCCACTTCATTTACTATGCTAGTTTCACTATTCAAGAAATGTTAAAAACTCGCACAAAAAACATCAACAAAGAAACGGGTGTAGGCAGAATAAAATGAGTTAAAACATCACTGGTTAAATTTTTGAAAATGAACGTAAATTTAAGACACACGTATAAAAATAATATAAAGTTAGAGTAGTATAGCTCTCAGCGCTCAATTTTAAAAAGACAATAGGCTATACGACTTCATGACGGATCGAATTTATGATTAAAAGTCCGTTCCAATTTCTTTTTGGAACATAATATATTGCAAAATAACATAAAAAGGAAAGACAAAAATAATAATATAATTTGACATAATGGGCATTCAATAAGGGAAATAAACTACTACTATTGATTAATACATCGAAGAATTGAAATGTTAAAAACAATCATAATTTTCATAGAGCTTTTTATGTACATATATCACTAATGAGGGATCGGAATGTGTATTGTAACATGATAACTCATGTGTTATTTTAAGTAATGTATGCTTACTAATATTGAGGTAAGGACGATATTTGTCAGTATATAGAACTATTTTTGTAATATGATAGAACGTATATGTCCAAAAAATGTGTAAATAATCATTCATCTTTGAAAAATTAACGAACACATAGAGGTAACCAAATCTACGAAGTTTTACGTAAAACAACCAACGAGAAGGAAAAAAAACAGCGCTCGATAAGATTCTATTTAAAAAGGAAAGCAATAAATATATTAACAAAAACAGTCAATATAAGACGCAATTTAGGCTAAATTTCTCTTTTGTGACATCACTTTCAAAGGACTTGTTATTTTTGTAATAATTTTCTCTTATAAGCTAAGCTGTTTTGACTAAGTTTATTATCGAAAATTTCAGTTCTATCCATACTGCAAATTTTTCACTTCTCGAAAACCACTAACGTATACGTAAATGTTTTGTAAAAATGTTATTACTTAATTGTAAAATATTTCAATAAAGGTATTTTAACACATCTTATCCATTTATATTATTGAAGGATAATTTAAAACACAAGTCCAAATTATTAATTTATTTCGTTATACACTAAGTTGAGTTTCCTGAATGATACAAAGTATCATGATCACAATAGACAGACAGGAAGGTAGATAGCTTTACAAAGACCAAGTTTCATTCTTTGTTTAGCAGTCAGATCCATGTCTTTTACTGGAAATTTATTTTCACCTTTCTCATTATAAGAAAAAAAATAATATAAAGGACAACTATTGAAAAGCTTCTGTTTTTGAGATCTGTAACAAATCATTTAAGTGTAAAGTAATTGCGTATTAACTTTGGTTTATTCACTACCTTGAAGAACCACTGTTTCGGTAATTAAATACAGAAAATGACAAATATATATACATTAAATACCATCTTAAGCTACACTTGTTATTTATTTTGTTTCCAAAACCTGGAATAAATATATTGGGGGGAAAAAAGAAGTTAAATAGCTAAAGCTGACTCACGAATCCAATTCCAATACGCTAACCTTTCGGCTATGTTGTGGTTCTGTGAGAAAATAATAAATTATTGTCAATTTCTTTACTTTTTCTGTATTAACTTCGTTTTTAAAATTAACCTCACCTTGTTTCTGCAGTTGAATAGTCAAAATTAATGACTTTGCCTTGTACCA
>NW_013665613.1:1545537-1590925 GCF_000517525.1 Limulus polyphemus
TTCTTTTTTGTGACATCACTTTACAAAGGACTTGTTATTTTTATAATAATTTTCTCTTATAAGCTAAGCTGTTTTGATTAAGTTTATTATCGAAAATTTCAGTTCTATCCATACTGCAAATTTTTCACTTCTCGAAAACCACTAACGTATACGTAAATGTTTTGTAAAAATGTTATTACTTAATTGTAAAATGTTTCAATAAATGTATTTTAACACATCTTATCCATTTATATTATTGAAGGATAATTTAAAACACAAGTCCAAATTATTAATTTATTTCGTTATACACTAAGTTGAGTTTCCTGAATGATACAAAGTATCATGATCACAATAGACAGACAGGAAGGTAGATAGTTCTACAAAGACCAAGTTTCATTCTTTGTTTAGCAGTCAGATCCATGTCTCTTACTGGAAATGTATTTTCACATTTCTCATTATAAGAAAAAAAATAATATAAAGGACAACTATTGAAAAGCTTCTGTTTTTGAGATCTGTAACCAATCATTTAAGTGTAAAGTAATTGCGTATTAACTTTGGTTTATTCACACCTTGAAGAACCACGTGTTTCGGTAATTAAATACAGAAAATGACAAATATATATACATTAAATACCATCTTAAGCTACACTTGTTATTTATTTTGTTTCCAAAATCTGGAATAAATATATTGGGGGGAAAAAAGAAGTTAAATAGCTAAAGCTGACTCACGAATCCAATTCCAATACGCTAACCTTTCGGCTATGTTGTGGTTCTGTGAGAAAATAATAAATTATTGTCAATTTCTTTCTTTTTCTGTATTAACTTCGTTTTTAAAATTAACCTCACCTTGTTTCTGCAGTTGAATAGTCAAAATTAATGACTTTGCCTTGTACAAATTACTTTAAATCGTAACATATTATTTTACTGATCTTCGATTTTGACTAGGATTTTCTGCACAGTTAGAACAATCCTAGTGGCCACATTGATTATCCAGTCACTCACTAAATTTGATATGTGTAACTTGAAATTGTAGCACTAGAATACGCAGCTCTAAAAGTTGCGATCATACTTGTATATATAAATCAATAAACGAAATACTATGCAATACATTACTTGTTAATAGGCGATTAAAATGAGCACTATAAAACAATAATGAATTTAGTCTAAACCCAAAACAGCACAATAATGTAATTGAAATTCAAAAACACACCTCAGCTACCATTCTTACTGTTGTCATTAACTTTATATATATATATATATATATATATGGTTACTTGGAGCAGTTATACATTTTCACTAGTAATAGGCGTTGTTTGCTACTTTTTATTAGAAGTACAATGTGTCGAAATTCGACAAAATATATAGATTTGTGGTGTTTCACCCGATTTACATTCTTATCTAACTATACAAAGTAAAATATTTGGTCACTTAGAAACGTTGTTTTCTGAAAATTATCTTAGAACTAAAAATAATCTCTGTCAATGTTGATATTATGAGTACTAACCTCATCTTTAAAAGTTTTATTAATAATCCGGGTATATGCCCTTGTTAACAGCAGAACGACCTTATAACACCCTTCCTTCTAAAGTTTGAATTATTCGTCCATGTTTTTTTACTTGCTAATACAATTATCAAAATTCCACAAAACATTAAATTTGGAAAAAAAATTAAAAGCACACACAAAACCTATTCGAAACTCAAATACAAACAATATATGCTCAAACATACTTTTTGCACGTGCACTTTTTAAAATATAAAAATGTAACACTTCTTAAATTTATCATTAAACGACATAAAGATTACTATGAGAACTGGCTTTTTAAACAATATTTTGATGCTACAGCATTACATGAAAATCATGTTTTGAACATTTTGCAGTAGAAAAAAAGTTTTTGTTAAATCTTAATACTACATACACACAGAAATTAATAAGTATCTATGAGAATCGCTATTAATAGGCCTTACATCTATGCATATAATTGTTTTTTGCTTATTTCTTTTCTCTTCTTCTCCTTATGCATGCGCAATGGACGGTGAGACAACCATTTCCCAAATAATACTATTCAGCTAGTAGAACGTGTCGACATCTCGGTAAATGGCCAGCAACAGCAACCGCCAGCCCTTGGGCTACGCTTTACTACTGAATACAGGGATTGTCCGTCACATTATAACCCTCCTATGGCTGAAAAGACGAGCATGTTTGGCGCCAAGTTTCGATTCAGCGGATTATGAGTCGGGCGCATTAATCAACAGACCATTCCTGGTCGAAGAATGGATAACAAAGAATGCGGATTGGTAGTACACACGTGACATTAAACATTAAGTGAATATAAGTCATCCTATTATGCCTGGCAGTTTTTGTTTCTGCGAAAGAAAAAAAAATGTGGTTGAATATTATTCTAATTATATTTACTTGTTTATGGTATCTGTATGCAATACAATACTTGTATGGAGGATTTAATAATTCAACTTCACCTGTTGTTCTAAGCAGTCAACCAGAAAGAAATTTCCTACAAGATAAGCGCTTAAAATAATAGGTGGGAATAGTATATGGAAACAAGCCATATAAACCTGGCATAAACATATAGCTTTTAAACTCTTCTTTAAGCAACAATTCAGCAAATAAGAATATGTATGTACCAGGCATAGTATGTTAATGAACAGTAGTAAGTAATGTTTGCGTTTCGACTTCAAGACGCAAAGATTCATAATAATGAATATACAGAAAGAAAGTAAAGTGTTTTTTTTCCTTTGTCTTTGTTTTAACTTTAATAATAAATTTATGAAATAAACCTTGTAAACTATAAAAAGATGTAACAAGACTCATTTCTGAGAGTGTAAACAACATTATACTCAAATGAGTCATCGATGATGGTGTTAAAAGTTAAGCAGATATCATAAGGTTGGGCATGCAATTAGCTTGTATTCAAAATATGTTGTATATACTTAGAGCATATAAACTATATTAATTTTCGAGGTATCATAATTAAAAAACCTTTATTTAGTCAGTCTTTTATGCTTTTAAGTTTATTCCTAAAAAATCTAAAATTAATAATATTGACTATACATATATATTCAGTTAGAAGTCTATAGTATATTTAGTTATATCTGAGGTTTATTAAAATGTTTGTGTAATTTCCATAAGGATGTACTCCTTGAACAATTGAAGACAAAATGTCTAAGTACGTAAGATAACACTGAAATAAAACGTATATATATATAATATAAAGACAAAGAATATGTTGTTTGTTGATGAGTCAATTATTTCAAATTACTTGATATGAAATTGAAATGTTACCATAACTGACAAAGTTGAAATTGGCTAACTCAGTTTCCAATATTTTACTACATCTCAAACAAGCCAGTTCGCAAAAAAAAACTTGTGCCAGACTTAATACATAAAACAAATTATATAATATGTTGTACAAAATGTTACTGATTGGGCCCTTGATGAAATGCAACCGAACGTGGTTTCTCCGTGTAACATAGCTTGCAAGCTACCTACTGTTGAATCGATTTCTTGAGGAACAAATTTTCTCCTCTGTGCTAAGAACAAAAACGTGTTTTATAACTAAAGTACGTAAGATCATACAGATAAAACAAACAAATAAACCAAAAAACACAGCCAAATAACGTAAGATGAAAAATGTGTCCACGCTTTTATAGCTTTCTCTCTCTTGCTCCACGTAATTCTAAGAATAAATAATTGAAAAGGGATTAGTGTCTACCTGTTTTTCTAAAAGTAACAACTATTAGCATGTTATACATGTATTGTTCATGTTGCTATTTATCATATAAAGACTAAATAGCTTAGTAACTCGTCATCCAATGAAATCAAATGTAGTGCATCTTAATCTAATTAATAAATTTATCTTAAAATTAATATGACCTAAAGAAAATGTTTTAAGTTAGGTGTTGATTGATAGTTATTGGATAAATATGCTCAACATTACTTTTGTTTGAAGAATTGAATATGATCACTTTGTTTTTTAACGAGACACAATTATTATTAGAATTATACAAATATCTTTACCATTATGTTATGCGAAAGGGTTTTCAGGACTTGTTTCACTATACAATTAAAATTACTAGAAGAATTCATACAGATGCTTCACTTTTATTTGAAGAATATATTCATTCAAGCAACATATATTCATATTTGCATATTTCAATTATCTAAACACTTTACGTTGGCCATAGTGATATATATAATTTCTATATTTTAACAAGCTTAGATACCCTTCCTTTGTCCGGGTTATGAACTAGAAAAATGTTGGAATAGATGCTTTGATAAAAAACATAAAAATCCTAATTTCCATACAATATATTTATAACATAGCATATTATTACAGTATCCACTATCATCTCACCAGTTTTGTATAACCTTTAAGAACTCACTATGTATATACTTAAAACATGGTATATACTGTGCGATAGTCAGGATGACTTTGTAGGAACTAGTGGCCGTATTTGTGGCGGCAGGGGTGTTTTCTGTTTTCAACACCCAGCTCTTAATGTCCTTCCGCAGTGTTTCATGTGATTAATTAATAGAAGATTATTGGCCGCAGAAGTGTCTTACGGGATGAATTTGAGAGGTTACGGGTCAAAGTAGGAAGCTGGCATAACTCGAAAAACGGCTATTCATATCAGCTTTAGGGTGGCTGTTGGAGTACAAACTTCAGCTAAGTTTATATATTATTGCAGTAGTGGCGGCTAATTTTTTTCATTGTATTCCACCATAAAGAGCGCTAGCACACTATCTGTGATATATAAGACGTTTAAATGCCCCCCCCCCCACACACGCTGTGTGTATATTGTATTAGAAAAAATTTAATGAAATATTTCTTTCGGTGTAAGGATGGGGCGCCATCTATGAACGTAGTTAACACTAACTTAAGTCAAATATAATAAATGCTCAAAAACAACATTAATGGGTGTTGAGGGAATTGTGAACCCACCACTAACATGCCCCTTGATCCAAACTATCATTCCACAAAGATTGTTTGAGATTGGTCCAGCAAAATAGGATTAATTAGATAACGGACAAACAGACAGACACAGATATTTTTGTGGATTTGCTTTATATTTAAATATGAGACACTCCTAAAGGATGCTCAGACTTGTGACAGAAATATATATATAAAAGTTTGAGTGATATCTAGCAGAACAAAGCAATTAGCTGTGAACACCTATAGATGTCATGCTATTCGAACAGTTTGCAACGCATTCATATTTTTTCATTGAAAGTTAGATACAAAAAGCAAATCAAAAATGTGTTATCTTGGCGCATCTCATTACAGTTCAGCCACCAAAAATAAATAAATAAATAAATTGTTTATCTGAAGTAAGAAAGGACAAAATTCTTCATCCTTGACAGAAAAAAGTCTAAACCTGGTGGTGACTTTAAGGTCTTATGAAACATTAAAGCTTTAGAGAGCCTAATGTCATATGACTGCAAGGGCCAAAATATTAAACAACAACAACAAAAATAACGAAATAGTTAGTTTCTTTAATGTAACAAACTTTTGTTTTCATGGCACTATTTTTCTTGAAGCGATTTAGAAAATGTAAGTTTCTGTAATCAATTCTACTGTGTTAGATTGTAACGTAATCATTTCGACAATTTAAAAAGTTGTTTGTTTGTTTGTTTGTAATTAAGCACAAAGCTACACAATGGGCTATCTCTGCTCTGTCCATCACGAGTATCGGAACCCGGTTTCTATCGTTATAAGTCCGTAGACACACCCCTGTGCTACTTGGAGGGGGGGGGTAATCTTAAAAATAGACACAAGTAAAGCGGTTGACATAAATCAGAAAAGTACCTTGTTAATTGTAGAACAAAAAATATTATCCATAAATATTAAAATGGGCATTGATTGTAGATTTCTACAAACTAAGATATAGATAACTAGTTCAATTTTCCTCTTTTATATCCGACATTTAAGTGTTATGAAGCTAGATGTGAGGGACCACGGTTGGACTTAAGAGGTGAGAAAGCGGTCGTTCTTTGGCCAAGGAATTGAGTGCAGTGAGTGGGTACCCCAGTAGTCTTTCTGAGCTCAGGCTACAAGACTCCCATTGGTTATGAAACGTTATGATTCGACATATGAGAAACAAGTGCAATATCAGAAAGAAAAGGAAGTATTCGGTGTGGGCTTTGCGAAAGGAATATAAAAGATAGGAGTTCAACGAAAGAAAAAGAGAGAAGACTTTGAATTTTAGTAATGAGGCTTCACGCTAAATTTACGTGAAAACTCCTGTTAGACAGATAGAATTAATTTGTTGAAAACTATAAACACCATCATACATATATAGATTTTATTTACTAAGTGTAGACGAAATTTACCTTGAAGGGTAAAGAACTTCGTCAATTTGAAAAATATGTGATGTTTTAAAAAAAATATGTAAAATTCCTTGGTGACAGATGTATATGGTTAAAAGAAGCCCCTGAAATATCTGGAAGGTCTACTGTAAAAATCATGTGTTAAATAATTAAACATTTTAGATGTACTTTTGAAACCACTTGTGAGTTTTGTTTCTAGACGATAGATATTTTAGTAGTAGATGGACAAATTATGTTCAACATAACAATTATATTATATAATTACACATTCATATCCATCCTGACGTGTTTGTTAAGGACTAAATGTTATTGAGTATTGCAAGACAGCTATAAAAATATTTTACCTACTAGAGGTAAGAACCATTATATCTTAAATTGCTTGCATTTGATTCTTAATAAATGTTATCAAGCAGTTCCTTGATGAGTGTTTTTTTTTAATTGGGATCAATACGACTTATATTTCTGTGAGTTTTTAAATACTATCAGTGATAACTTATTTATTTTTGAATTTAACAAACTGTTTTTATCGTTTTTAGATGTTTTGGTTGAAGTTGCATAAACATTAAAGTTTATTTTCTAAACCTACCAACTGACTTGGCTATTTGAACTTTTTAAAGGAATTATTTCAAAAATCTAAAACTATAAATCTAGACTAATCTGGCCACTTTTTTTCGGCAGAAAAGGAGTTCCAAGTTGGCCAAGAAATATATTATAGAGCCTGCTTCTAGTTACGAGGATCGAGAAATCATTCTCTTAGTTGTAAATCGGTACCCCGAGCTTTGTGGTGATCTTAATTTTATTCAAAAGTTGTTTGAAGGTTTTAAAGTCGGTAGATTAAATAATTTTTTTGTTATTAAATTGTGGAATTATACTTACGAATATATATTATCTACAATTATGAGAAAAAGTTAAAATGAGATTAACGATGGTTTTCCTTGTAAACATAATCTGTTTTTAGTTGTTGTCAGAAAACAGAAAAAATATATTTAAATATTACCTAGAATGCTGTGTTTTATTATAATTCGAAAAAATGTGTTTCATCTTACTTTATATATATATATATATATATAAATATTTTTTATAGGAGAAACAAGTAATTTCGAATCGTGAAATTGAGAATTAATCTATGTAAGAAGTCGTACAACTAGTTAAATTTTTGCTGGCAAACGTTTTTATAATGGCTATTTACAATCTTCTTTTCCCCTTTTGGTCTTGTAAAGAGACAATACAATTTTTTATGATAATCATTATATAAAATATCACATATCTTGTTTAAATGTCCTTTGTTTTATCTAAATGGTGCTTATTTATCTCAGATAACTTTCAAAGACTTTTTGTTTTTAGAAAACACGCAAGATGTAGATGCATTCAAAGTGCTAATGGCACAAGAGCTCCAAAATTTTTTTTCTACTAGCAAGTTTAAACTTTATACTCGACATTTTTCTTCAGTTTATTTCTTGGATAAAAATAAATTAGATATATTTTTGGATTTTTTTCGTTGTTGTTTAAGAGTGATTTTAAAAGTTCATTTTCTTCATGTTATGGAATTTCTCATTTTGTTTTATTTACAATGATTGTTTAGATTAACAGGTATGTGTTTTCTTATCATTTTTATTTCGAAATATTCTACATACGGTTCATATTTTCCAGTTTACCCATTTTTGTAATGCATATAGTGATTATAAATCCAGATTGGGTATTTGAAACAATCAACTGAACGAGCAATGTAAGATGAGGATGAAATATGTTGCGAAGATGCGCAGAAAATCACAGAGAGAGATTACACCGTTAAATTCTGAAATGATACAAAGAGACACTGTCATAAGCTGTTTAATCTTGCAACCACATGTTCGATTACAGAATCTATCCTAACAATGGTACTGAACATTATAGAACGTAACATATCTTCAGAAATTACCAAAATATTTTGGTACAACTACTGAGGAATTGTTTCAGAAATCTCCATAACTCGCAGTCAGCAGGGGATTAGGTCAGAGGAGCGAGGGGCCAGGTATGATGGAAGTTATGGCTTAAAATCCGGTTTTCAACACTTCAGTCACGATTGAACTAACCCCTACTGACTACTGGTTGTGAAGCTATCTGAACATGTCGGACCATCTCCATAACCCATAAGCCATTCCTCAACTAAATGATGCTGTTGCGACAGAGGCTCAAGCGATTCTTAGAGAAATGTTAAGTGTTGCAATATTCAATACCATTGTAAGGATTTAAGCAGCAATCAAGAATGATGATGATAACACCAGATAGTTACTATAATAACACTCATAGTGCCATTTCAAGAAACCGTTGAAATCCGCTCTTGTGATACCTCATGGAAAGCTGTAAGCTGTACGTTTGTCCCACCACCTATATATTTATACCCAAGATTATCTTATGATAGCTCTGTAATTATTTTTTTATAAAGATATATATTCTAGTTTTGAGATTAAGACTTATCTTTATGAAAGTAAAAAAAAGTTATGAATAATACACATTCATTTGTTGTCTTTCCAAAATGTTTTTTTTTTCAGAAGATATAATTAAAAATATTTGTTTGTACTTAAGCGCAACGGGCTATTTACACTGTGGCCACCGCGAATAACGTACCACTTCGACTATCAGCGTTATAAATTCTTCAACATGCAGCTGAGCAACACGGGTGCATTAAAGAAATGGTATCCTATTATTGATATCGATTGTATGGAGACAAAGATTTTCGAATAAGAATCGTCCATACAGAATTGTGTTGATAGTTTTATGTAATGAAACTAATGATTTACAATTTGGTTGCCTTAATCAATTCCAACATACTTTTTTAGAAAATGATTCTAGTAATAACACCACGAATAGAAATAAATAGCATATAAACTGATTTTTATAGCATTTTATTTAATATATTAATGTCATTTAACTTTTAAATGAAAATCCGTGAAAGTAGATCTTATAAAGATTGAAGCACTAGGCTGATAAAAAGGTGGTTTAAAGCAAGTATTGTAACTGAATCAGACAAAATTATTTTACAACGTATAAGAAAAATCACGTCTTTAAATGTTAGGTAATAAAAATGCAAAAATTGAGCTATTAGTATTTGGGTCTTTTGGTGTTAGAGCTTAGACAGACAGATATCGAATTTTAAATTTCTAAAATGTTCAAAATGCGACGTATGTTTAACCTTCGTAATTTAAGTCAAATCTCTAACATGCTGACCTTCAGCGTCCTTGGTAGTATTTGTTGAATCACGTAGAAGCAAGTTAAATTGAATAGACACGATATTCATGGATGTCAAAGTTAAACATTTCAGTGTTAAAAGCTCATGTTGCAGTTTCCAAGTTAGGTAATTTATTGTGCTAGCTATAATGTTTTACTATTCACTTATTGAATATTAATAATATATTGATTAACAAAATTCATTAAATGACTAGAAAGAAAACTCACAAAATAGACTTGAGTTACCAGTGTTTATACTAGATGCACGCTGGACTGAAAGTTGTTCCTGTGTTTTTATCACTATAATTGTACGTGGATATTAATTTCGAAATAACAGACTAGATAGAAGGCAGTTAATTAACAGCATCTTCCGCCAGCTCTTGGGTTATTCTTAAATGACCAAGAAGTGGGTCTGGGGGGGGGGGGTTCGTGATCTACACTTTTATACGACCACAAAGTGCAGAGCACGTTTCTCAGGCAACAGGATTCACAGTATGAGCACACTACCCATTAACCCACGCTCAGCCCAAGCTTGGTGGGGATAAAGATAAAAGGAAAAGTGAATATAAGTAAGATTCTCCAAATTAATAGTAATTAGCCTAGTTTACCTGCATTTGCACACTTTACAACACTACTGAGGTCAACAAGTCTAATATGGACAGGAGTGTTACTGTTAAGCTTATAACAGCACTGCAACTGAATCGGATAATCTTACACACGCACGCACACACAAACAAACAAAACAACAAAAAAAGCAGATGGAAAATGTAAATCCACAAGTGCTCAGTTTGCTTTGGTTTGGTTTGAATTTCGCGCAAAGCTACACGAGAGCTATCTGCAATAGCCTTCCCTAATTTAGCTGTGAAAGACTAGAGGGAAGGCAGCTAGTCAGCACCACCCACCGCCACTCTTTGGCTACTCTTTTATCATCACCTTATAACGCTCACACGGATGAAAAGGCGAGCATGTTTGGTGGGACGGGGATTCGAACCCGCGACCATAAGATTGTGAGTCGAGCGCCCTAACCTCCTGGCCATGCAGGACCTTAAGTGCTCAGAAACTCGTGTGCAAAATTTTAGGAACCAGTGTTTCTGGACTTGACTGGTAGAGATAGAAGTGCGAATTTTACAGACAGTTATAATGCGTCATACATTTAACTTTTGTAATCCTTTGACAAACTAAATCAGATATATATATATATACCCCCCAACAAATATAGAGAGAGAGAGCATCCACAATATTAGTTAATAGTACGAAAACAATGTTACCAATGCTAATCATTTGAAAAACTAAATCAGACATATCCCCCCCCCTCAAAAAAAGGAAAAGAAAAAAAGAAAACATCCACAAATAGTGGTTAATAGTACAAAAACAATGTTAGCATTACTCTTGGAAAATTTCATTAAAGAAACAAATAACGTTTAAAAAAATTGAGGGCTAGTATTAGATAATAATTGTGTCTTCTTGGGGTTGACATTTGTGTGAAAAGAAATATGATTTAACTGTTGAAATTGTTTATGAAAGATTTGTAAGGAGCAAACACTTTATCCAGGTTTATATGTTTAAATTTACAAAGAAATAGTTCATGCTTTATGAACTAACTTAAACTTTTATAGAACCCCTAAAGAAACAAGTAGGATTAAGAACGTTACCGACATAGAACTTGATGGTTATTTTACTTGGAGTATCAATTAAGTGTCACTAATTCCAATATCACGTGCCTGTTGGAGAATTTATGGATAAAAATCAAGGGAAAAATAAATAAAATTTACCTGTCCTTCAGTACTTGACCCCCAGTGGCACAGCGGTATGTCTGCGGACTTACGACACTAGAATCCGGGTTTCGATGCCTGTGGTGGGCGGAGCACAGATAGCCCATTGTGTAGCTTTGTGGTTAATTACAAACAAACAAAACACATCTTCAGTACTTAATATTGTATACAGTTTTTATCATTTATGAGGACAATTCCTTATCAGCCTGATGCTATGTTTGGCGAGTTTATAGCTATTAATTTTCTAAGTCAACGTTAAATGTAGGTGATTTACTTGTGTATGGTATATTTTAGTGGGGCCACGTGACGAATAAGTGCGGGTTTGTCACAGCAAATACAAGAAGTTCTGCAATAGGAGTGTAGCCCGAAGTTTCCATGTTTGTAAAAACAACAATAGCAACAAAGAACAGGTAAATTGATTTTACAACATCTAACGTGCACCCTAATTAATTAAGTGAACGTGCCGATATTATGGCAAATGAAAAACAAAATGATTTTCATACAGTGTTACTTAGTTTGTCTGTTCATTCGCCGACCATAGCTCTTAGGCAAGCTTAGTAAAAGTAAGGGAATTATGCAGCAATCTTACCCGCATCGCCAAATCTCATCAGCTACGGCCCTGGGCTGTAAATTCACATATAGCAGAGGGGGGGATACAATCGTACGCCTATATACCCATGCAGTAAAATATATCTCGCTTAGCATTATGTGAAAAGTTTCTTAAAAATACAGCAAAAAACGCGCTTATCGCTCATAATCTTAACTGAAATTTTGACTTGATTAACTTGTCTAATTTTGTCGTCTAGCGTAACATAGATCCTTTAAAACAAAACAGCAAGCTCTTATAATCAGATTAGGTAAGTAATTACGTTACAAGAAATTTACAAATTACAATGTTAAGTGATGCAAGTGATTTTTCTGGTATAATTATAACAGACATTTTTGAAGGAAAAAAAAGAAATGTAAGCCTAGAAGATAACATAAAGTACTCAAAATTCATAATATATGAAACAACATTACCTATCACAACCTTGAAAAAAACCTTCCTGTTTAATTGTTTGTTATGGATTTCGCGCAAAGCTGCACGAAGGCTATCTACGCTAGCCGTCCCTAATTTAGCAGTGTAAGACTAGAGGGAAGGCAGCTAGTCATCACCACCCACCGCCAACTCTTGGGATACACTTTTACCAACACCGTCACATTATAACGCCCCCACGGCTGAAAGGGTGAGCATGTCTGGTGTGACGGGGATTCGAACCCGCGACCTGCAGATTACGAGTCGAGTGCCCTAACCACCTGGCCATACCGGGCTCCAATTTATTTAAATCCAATGCGATACAATATTGAAGATCATCCAGTGTTTCTAACTATTAGAACATATATATGGAGTCTAACAAAGTTGCTTAGGTACTCACATATATATATATGAATTGGTTATCTATCTTGAATTTGGAAGAAATATAAGAGCTTCGAAGGAAATCAAGAATATTATATGTCTCCTGTTTTCTTTAGTCGACTGTTTATTAACGTATGAACATAAATACGATCGGTTCTCGAAGGAAAGATCAGAGGTAACTACTTAAATTTAATCCTCCGGCACAAAGTCCGAGAAAAGCTTGCTTAAATATGTTCTATAAAGGTTTGATCTTCTAACAAATGATTAATATCATATCAAACCTCCCTTTACGATGAAAACATTGTTATTCAGCGTACAATCATGACGTTTCATCTTATCAAAGTATAAAAGATACCATTACTTCTTGCATTATTACAGACAGAAGCAATTACGCTAGAAAATATTACAAACATGCTGGTTTTTTATAGACGTTAGTTAGAACAAATCATGGTATTTGTCCCTTCACTTCATCTTGTAAGAATGGGGTCCAGTTCAAACAAAACAAAGCAAAATAACACAATATATATATATATAGAGAGAGAGATTGCCTGCATCAAAGCGATTAATTGTGTGATTATACTTGATAGTACCAAATAGGTTCAGAAAAATGCTTTAGTTACAAAAGAAATAATTAAAACATCAAAAGCGCCTTGGTATGGATACTGTTACTTTGTATTTGTATGTGGCTTTGTTCATTCTAACAAAATTTTATTATTTAAAGCAGTGAAAATTATTTTTTATTCTAAAATTGTTTGAAGCAATAAAGTTTTGATTGAATTTTATGCCTTTTTTCATTAACACTAATCTAAACCTTTACTATATGTCTTTTTCGCCACATAGATGTGGATGATATCCAAAATATTTCAGTGAGAGCGTAAAACTCGATTACATAGCATCTGTGATTAATTAACCCATTCTTTCATAATGATTATAAGTTCATAATATAAAGCAAAAACTATGTATACTTTTCCCAAACGTTGAAAAACATGAAACTTTAGGCATAATATTAAGCATTCAGTCTCCATGTAGATCTTTCAATAATACTAAGCGTTCAGTCTCCATATAGATCATTCAACGTTTACATTTGTGGGTTTAAGCAATACCTTCGAAATAAAACATCCGTGATTTAAAGTCTTATTTGTAATACGACGTATTTTTGAATTTTTTTAAAGATGATTTTAAAGGCAGTAATATTGTTTGTTTGTAATTAAGCACAAAGCTACACAATGGGCTATCTGTGCTATGCCCACCATGGGTATCGAAACCCGAATTCTAGCGTTGTACGTCAGCAGTTGTACATACCGCTGTGCCACTGGGGGGCAGGCAGTAATACACTGTTCTTCAGAAGCAGTCAGCAAAGAAGTACAAAAACTCACAGAGAAATAATGTATTTTCTTGCTGTCTCATAATTTCCTTGTCATCTATGAATAATAAAAAATAATGTTGGTCTAATACTAAAGCTATACATAAATATCTAGTTATATTTTAACTACTTTTTCATGTGTGTAAGAAGCATAAATGCTCATAAACAAAATTTAGTGACGTTAGGAAGTTATTAATAATTCTATTAATCCGTAAAAAAACCCGACGTGAAAGTTCTTATGGATGAAAGTTGGAGATGGTTTGGAGTGGAGAACGCCAATGACTGTTTTGTAATAAAAACAATGCTTTTATGAGCTTCAATTATACTATGAGTGCAATGAGATGACCATAATGTTGATATAATTATATGAATAATAATAAGAAAATCAATGTTCTTGATAAGTTTAGCTCATATATTCATATCAGGCTTTGTGACTATTTTAGTCACGTTTGACAATTAATACCAGTTTGATAATTTCGATACATAATCCATATCAACATATTACGTTTCGTAAGAATGTACATAAAATAGGAAATATAATCGAATTCTGTAAAACCTGACGATCAGACAGAATGTAATAATTATATCTGAGAGAAAAAACAACCAATTAATCCAATAAAAAATATAGTTTAGATACCTTCACCAGTACGTCGAGAGAACACACTATAATTTTAAAAAGGCATTGTGACACATTTATTGTCATATTAAACTAAATTTGTAACAAAATACTGCAATCTATTGTGCTATAAATAAACGTTATCCCTAAAATAATCCTAAAATTCATATAAATATTGGTTGCCTTTTTCATAGGTAATATAATTACACTAGTACCTTTAGAGAGATTCGTATAACCTAGAACAATGTTTAGCAGAATATTTATCGAATAATATAAAGCCTCTTTTTAATAGTTATATTCCCAACTTACATGTTTACAGCTGTTCTTGTATTAGTTTCATTAAAAGTAAATTTTAATTTATGAAAGACAATTTACATCTTCAGATGTCCGTTCGGAATCTGCAAACAATACTGGTATAAACGACGAAAATTGTTGGTTTTATATAACAAGCAGTTAACAAAATATCTTGAAAACTAATGAGTAAGCAAACAACAGTGGCAAAAATTAATAACTACTGTGATTCATACTTCTGTCATCTAAAGGAATATCGTATAATTCTGTAAGTAAGTTGAAACCGTGAATTAACAAGTTAAAATAGTAAATCTAGAGACGTAAATATCAAATTTCTGCGTGTTTCTGAAATTCCACGAACATCGAATATCAAAAACGGTTTTGATTTCAAGTAAAACATTCTCTGCACTTTTGCTAAACGATATGCTATCTACAAAGTTCCACTGTTACCCATATGCAGAAGTACGCAAATCGGATTAATATATATTTATTATTTTCTAATAAAATAAACATTGTACAGAGCTTATTAACAATGATCAATTGAATAAGAAATTGTACACTTTTGTTCTTCGAAGAACAATGAGCATATGCTTCTATACAATTCTTCACTGACTAATTTTTAGAAATATCTCTGTCTAACTTATACGTGGTTCGTCATTGAATGCAACTTTCGTTGATCATGCATACCCTCAGAGTGTATTGACTGATAACGTTATTGCAGCACCCGCCGAAGTCATGCTTTTTGACATGACGTATGAGGCATAACAATGGATTGTAGCAAGAAAATAAATAAAATTACACAGTTCACATGTAACATCACATGTATTTAGTATACTAATGTTCTGAGTAGAATAAACGTGTATTAAAGGGGCAAATTGATGCTTTTGTATATTAGGTAGTATTATAAATGTTTTAATAAACCTGAGATACATGAAAAAGAGAATTATAATACTAATATCTAAAAATAAACACGAAATAATTGTGATTTTTGATGAAATTTAAAAGGATACACTGAAATAACCTCATTTATGAGTTTAAGCTTTAAGAAAAAGACATTTTAATAAACGTTAGGCTTATCGAGATATAAAAGAATCACGAATCAGCTGGTCTTACCGAGATATCTATAGGATATTGGTAGTTACTTTCTTTACCTGTACTGCAGCAAGTCCGCACCATCTCGTTCCCACGACAAGAATACTGCTGTTGGATACAACTGCGGTGCTTCTTCTCCTGGGTACACAGCACTCTCGTCACTAGGCGTCGTGCTCCGCGTCTTTCTGGCTAAAGCCTGCTGGAGTGAAAACACTAGCCGTTAGAGACAAAAGCAAGGACTACTAAATTAGAGTCTAGTAAGGGCACCTAATGGTTTATAATTAAAAAACGAATATAAGAATACTAATGTTATCACAAAATGGGTACAATTTTTAATACGATAAATAATGTGTTTGTTAAAATTTTCTAACCACCAAGTTAAAGGTACCTGTACTGGTATTTGCATAGGCTATTTGAAAAAAAAAATGAAAAAATAAATAAAAATTAAATATGTTTTTATATTATATTTTAGTAGCCCTTTTGTGCAAGCAAAATACATTCTGAAACACGTAGAAGTATCATTATATTCTAGCTTTACACATAGGTGTTTATATATATATTATATTTCAACCCTACAAAAAAAAAAGGTTGAGCAAGTTATATTAAAACGATTTTGAATATTCAAATTAATAAGTCACGTGACAACCACAACTAATACAAAGTCGCAGTGGAATGGAAAGTATCAACATTTTGACATTGTTGTTGTTTATAGGTATTTTTATGTCACCGAAAATTAATTGCTTCTGGGAAGGGTATGAGACAGCCATTTACAACGTAAAATATTCATACACTCAGACAATGAAAATCTGTTCAGATTGAAGAATTAAAATTTCTAAGACAAGGGTATCTCTTGCACCTAATAGCATTGGAAAACAAAGGAATATAGATCAACTTGGTGAACCAGGATCATTTAGAAACAGACCTACATTAAGTCGTACTCCATCTATGGTGACAAAGTGCGACGTCTTATAACGGGTGAGAATCCACAAACGTTATTCATATAACTCAGGCAACAGTAAAGAGCATAAACAAGAAGGATGTTCATCTGGAAATGCTATGCAAGTCACGTGTTCACAAATTGCTTCCACTATGTTTAATGGTTGTATACCTCAAACAGTTGGATAATGAAACAGACATTCATGCTATTCCATACGAAGACATACCGCTTAAGTCATTGGACGCAGTGCCTATCGATTTCTGTACTATCGGATTGTTGAAATTGGCATACAATAACCATCGTCGTCGTACACTAAATGACTTATAGAAAGCAATAAGATGGATGGGTGTGCTTATACGAGACATTTTTACGATAGGGTGATTTATTATAGAAACTACGTTACATAGTTATCGCAAAGATGCACACACAGTCATCAGAGAGAGCATGACCGGACGATGTAAGGTGTACTGTGACGATGTGGTGAGGCTCCAAAATCGTTTTATTATAGTGTAATCAACCTCTGTACAATCAATACAACTTTTATGCAATGTAAAAAAATTTGGAACTTATTCTTATATACAATTGCAGACAAAAATAAGTTTCATTGTGGAACACGCAATTGAAGTTTCGTTAATTTTCATGTAGACAAGTGATAAAGAAAGAACAAAGCGTTTTAAACGTGTTCAAACATAAAGTGGAAAATTACTCATTTCAGTATTCAATGGGAACAACATTTTCTAAACGATAAGAAGAAAGTCATATCAAAAGTAATGAAGAACGAGTTTTCGGCCCTTCTATAAGCCTTTCGGTGACTCAGTGGTAAGTCTGAGATTTTACGACGCTAAAAATTAGGTTTCGATACCTGAGGTGGGCAGAGCACAGATAGCTTATGGTGTAGCTTCGTGCTTAAAACAAACAAACAAAAACCTTTCTGTGAAAGTATTTGGAAAGTAAGGATTGAAACGTTAAAGGAAAGCAAGATGAGAAAAAGAAAGTTTTCAGTATATGCACTTACAAAGTGGTGACGGACTTATAACGCTAAAATCAGGTGTTTAATTCCCCGCGGTAGACTTATTGTTAGGCTTTGGGCTAAAACAAACCAAATCATTAACTCACCTTTTAAATTTTTTATCACAACTTTAAACCTAATTCATGCTTCGTAAGTAATCTATTGCTGTAGCATAATCAATAATTGGCTTACAAAACAATTGAAAATCAAGTAAACAGATCTTTATATAACGACTTATAGAATGATGCTTTTTTAGTTCTATATTGTTTAAATCAGAAGCAAATGCTGACATTTTTAAGTTCACCTATAAAGTCTGTCCGTTTTCAGAAGTAATTATCTACGTCTTAGCGATATTTACCAAGATAAATAACATGCACACACTGTCACTTCAAGACATACAGTAGTGTGATGTGCGGCCAAAACAATCTGCCGTAAGACACACTGTATGTTATTAACAGATATGGTAGTTTAGCGATTTTCCACCTTCTGTATCTTGGACTGTGGTAATTCAAACGATAACATATTTTCAGTTGATGTGCTCTACTGCACTCTTACTTCACATACCAAATTTCAAAGCAATCCATTTAGAAATACCTGAGATATTACATCTACAATTTTGATTGCGTTTCTTCCTATTTTTTTTTTCGTCGCACCAAAAGTGCGGAAACTTTATTTGATAGAAAAACGTACTTAAATTTTATGGATTTTTTTTTCTAATTTGGTACACTGATAGATCTTTTCAACCTACAATTAGGAGCCTCATTTGGTGCAAATATAAGCCACACGTGCAAAGTTATTCAACAAAAACTGACGAAAATGTTTGCGCATGCCTACGAAAAAAAAGTCACATAAGCTATCGATCTAACATTTTTACTACAGCTTCACCCAAGAGTATAAGTGAACAGTTTTTAGTTTTTTTTTCATTCGGATTAAAGATGGCTGATTTAGAGAAGCAAAACTACAAGGTCAAAGGACGTGCAGATACATAAGTATTGGTTAGACTAAGCAAACTAAATTAGCAGTTTCTAGCTCACGTTTTCAAAAGAATCATACGGGTGGACGGTTATTATTAATTATTCATTGCCATATTTTCAGTACAAATTTACTAAATTTTATAAATTTTCCTAATTAAAGAGCGTCTAGCGTCATGTGATATTAGCTTAAGCAATTAGCATAAATTATGATGATTGATATGGCTGTACTGATTGCATGAGGTGATGACAAGAAACTGTTCTTCTAAATTCCACGGCGTTACTATAAAGAAAGCTATTAACACTATTTATACAGGAAAAATTACCATCTGAAAAGAATCTGGTTGATTCTGTAAAGTAAAGGTCTGTTCTGAATAGGGTTGCGATCCTAAAGCTAATATTGATTACCATCGAGTGTCACTTTCTTATTTGGTGTGAATTGTTGGTGTGTATTTACAAAAAGTCATGATATCTAAACAAAAACACCTTAGGTGTGAAAAAGGGTGTGGCCCCAAAAAAAGATTGAGCATGCCCCTTAAAGGAATGAAATCAAAATTGGCGGCCAAACTGGTAGCTACACTTGTAGCATTGATAAGAATTTTAAAACAAATATTCATTCATTAGTTAGTTAAGCCGCGCATTTTGTTTGACCCACCATCGTGCTCGAAGTTAACTGGTTAACTGATGAATTAATATCTGATATACAATACATATCAATGCTATAAGTGTAGCTACCAGTTTGGCTGCCAATTTTGATTTCATTCCTTTAAGTCGCACACTCAATTCTTTATTGGTCGCACTTTTTTTCACAGCTAAGATGATATTGATTAGATCTAAATACCCGAACTGGAAGTTTTGTTGTAGTTATCTTTACACATAAAATAAAACAGTTTAGGCAATAATTGTATGTAATGGTTGAGTAGTAATTATGAAGTAGCAATTACGTGGAAATCAAACTAATTTACTTTCGTTTTCTGACACTCAAATCCATTAAAAGCAAATCAGTCGTGAAAGTGAAACACTGAATAAAATGACTTTAAATACTAGCATTACACTTACAGGCTGTTAAAACCGTATTTCTCATCTTTATGCGACCATTATATCTTTTTGGTTCTTGAACAAAACAATTCAAGTCAAATTATTTGTTATTTGGGATTCTATGTAGTAGGTTTTGTTATTAATGACTGATTATTTCAAGTCCATCATCTTTAAAACTCGAAGTGTAATTAAATTTAATTAAAATTAAATATAGATATTACACTGCTCCTGCCACCTTGTCCTTTAACTGAACCATTTTTTTGAGAATGTTTAAAATAAAAGACAAACAAACTCGCAAACCGTTGCGTGAACCTTAGTCTTCTTTGCTGGCCATAATCTTTTCGGCTCCCTTCGAACAGTCTGTAATTGAGGTATGTAACACGCCAAACCTATCGATGTCCATGGAGTCGGTCAATATTCAGTGTTAATTCCTAAGCGTATATTATTGCCTAAGCCTATCCCATCGAGTCACCCTAAAGATAAAGCATTGCAGGGCTATAAACCTTAGCTTGTGTTCCTTTTGGTTGTATCTTCGATTTCTTTACGACAATCTTGCATGGGGCTGCTTATTTTTCTGTCTTTAAGGTGGATAGCATTAGCAACATATTTTGATGCCCATGGTTGCTACCTGTGCGTATAGAACAAATGGTTCTCTTCAATGATGTCAGTGAATAGAGACAAGTATAAAAATTATAAATACACCTCACTGAATCGTTTGTTCAATAACCCATTACTTTTCGTTGCTCTTGAAATTATGAAATGCTTGTGAAGAAAAGCAGTCATGTGTAACATTTACTTTTACATAAAGTCGGGATATTTTGACTTTTTCTTTGTTTTTATCTAAACATATAAACATAATAAAATGTAAATTATATAGTTGTTATGCAATAGTGAATTTGTCTCATGTTTATTTTTGTTTAACTTTGACTGCCCAGTTATCAACCAACTATTGTTGGAGTAGTTTTGTTTACTTGTAATTGAGGAAAGCACATTGCTTTGTCCACCGCAAAAAATCGAGCCTTGCATTTTAGCGTTGTAAGTCCGTAAACTTACCTATGTCCCACCGAAGAAAAATATTGGTGTAAAAATAACTCTTACAAATAGGACTTCAATTAGTCGTCAAAAATAGTTAGCACAATAGAATGCTTAGCACTATAGAATACAAAGGAGCTGAACATAGAAGAGCGTTGAGAAAGCCAGTCAAAACCTGTCTTTCATAGCTTTAGATACTAATTTTATCTTAAATATAAATTCTGAAAGGTTACTACTCTTCTGTGAAAGCCCCATGGCTGTATCTGTTCGATTAATGCCGCCCAGAGTGTACATACAAAATGGTTTCACTGTGTTGTTTAGTGTCTATGCGCCTACCGTTCAAGAAGAAATAGAGAAAATTTACAGAAATATGACCCTTATAATACTTGGCGACTTTTCATGCTTGAGTTGGATGGAGTTTGAGTACTGGTCCAATATTTGGGCAAACACTGAATTGGTAATGTGAATAAGATGGCCAATGAGTGTTAGAAATCTGTGCGAGTCAGAATTTATGTGTTACATAACACCTACATCGCTGGAACAAACATAATAAAAGCATCATGGAAACAACCAAGATTACGATATTGGCAAAAATTTGATTTATTATTCATCAGGTGTATCTAGCTGAAAGAAATCCTGCACACTAGGTCTTATCACAGTGTTGACTATGATACTGACCATATCTTAGTTTGAAAATCAATGCGAAAAGGGTTCACAATAGCAAAAGGTTGACATCAGCCAAATCGAAGACATAGAGCAATGTAGATTTAAGGAAGAAGCTGTGGCAGCAAATTTCCATAACTCAGCCATAACTCAGAGACTTGGGAAACTTTAAAAACTAATATGTACAGAGTTATATTAACAGTGTTTGGCAAAAAACGCAGACTCGTTCGAAGACCTTTTGGAAACCCTTATACCACTGGTTAAGGACAAAAGCACGGTGCTAACCACCTGTAAGAAATCTTCCAACAGTAGAAGAGAAATTCAAAAGAACGTTAGGAGTTATGCCCAAGATTTTTAGCTGAAACTCTGTGATGATATCCAGGAAGCAGTTTCAGCAGTGGATAACCGTGGAATGTATGAGGTCATTAAATGAGGAATTAATCCAGTCAAGAAGAAGCCAAAAACAACTTGATTGCTGGTTTGGGCATTATTAAATTTTATACTCTAGTGACACTGAAATTAAAAGCGAAGATCTCGAAGCAATATCACAGTTTCAAGTTATGGTGAAATTGAAAAATGAGCCTACTTTAAAGATTTGCAGAAAGCCATCAAGTAGATTCTCGGGAACAAGGCATCCAGCAAGAATTGCTTATCTGCTTTAATCTATAAATGTGCCAATGACCAGCACTTCAAAAGCTCATGAAATCATACTGATCTGTTGTAAAGAGGAAGTGGAACCTCAAGATTTTAAACATGCTTGGTTTGTAGAATTATACAAAACCAATGGGGATTGAAGCAAGCGTGACAAATATAGAGGTTCTTTACCTGTTGAGCATCATCGGAAAATTGTCATTCGCATTATGCTCCCTAGGCTGCATTATAAGGTGAAATAATCTATTCTGAACGTCAATGCAGTTTTCACTCTGAACGATCCACCATTGATATGAGAAAAATATACATTACTGTATAAACTATACAGCCTTCATCGATCTGATGAAGGCCTTTGATATAGTCAACACACATGGTCCTATTACTGTTCTGAGAAATTGGGTTGTACCCCTAAACTGTAGTGCATGAAAACAAAGATAATGCTTTTGACATCAACAACAGAGTGAAATAGAGACGTGTTTTAGTCCCATGCTATTTAACATCTATTTGTCATTCCTGCTTCTTCATATATTTAAGTTCAAAATAATGATGGATGTATCTTCGAGCCAGACTAGATGGGGTTTGTTTAACGTCATAAGGTTTAGGGCAAAATCCAAGGTAAAAGAACTGGTTCTGATAGATTTCCTGTTAGCATATGTCGCGGCCTTGGTTGTCCATAAATTATCTTCAATGCAAATTCTTGTAAACAGCTTTTCTGTGTCATGCAAGAGCTTTGGGGTAACAACTAGTTTCAAGAAGTTGTTGTTTGAGGTTAAGCACAAAGCCACACAATGGGTTATCTGTGCTCTGTGTATCGAAACCGGGTTTCTAGTAGTCTCAAGAAGACTGTGCTCTTGTGGAAGAAACAATATCTGACCTCACTTAGGAGGGTAAATCACTTAGTGTTGTCAACAGCTTTTGCTATTTAAGTTCAGTTATCAGCATACTGATCATCAGACTGAACTGAATAAAATAATTGGAAAACAGCTAAGAAGAGACTGAAAAGTTTCCTTATGAGATGTATTCGTAAGAAGACAAAATACCAAACACAAGAGTGATAAAGTGTGCAGGAACCATTATTAAGAACAGAAAGTTGAGATGGCTCAACCATGTTAGGAGAAAACCATGTATCCAAGATTATTTTGTACAGCGATACTTGAAGTGGCACTAGGAAGAAGGGTCGCCCTTCGTAGCGTTACCAAGACATTTGCAAAAACGATATGAAGTCGTTTAACATCAACGTAGAAAGGGACATCTGGTACTGGGTCAGCTCAAAATGAAGCGGCTTTGATCTAGAGGATGAAAGTAAAGCAAGAAAATAGAAGGCAACATGTTGCAAACTTTGATTCCAACTCAGACAAAGTATAGGTTCGTGAAATTTGTAACAAGCTATGTCGATTTTGAGTTGGGCTTGACAGCCATAAGCGGAGTCATCAGACACCTCACTAGACCTTTTATCTGTACACCACTAACCTGAGGATAGACAGTTGCCAATAAAATGAAGATAGACCATTTTTATACTTTTTGGTGGTTATTCAAACAGTTCTTACACTTTAAAATATATATAGTGTGACATTACATCAAGCAATAATTGATGGTTGTTCATCAGAAATTGAGAAAATTATTAAGTTTTTTTTTTGTTAATAAAATCTCTCTAGAAAAAAATGAAAAAAACAACAACAAAGTAAAACAAATCAGAATATTACCTATAAAATACTATTTCTTCTTTTGTTTAGATGATTTCTCTGCACCAGACACACCAGAGCTTAAAAAAGTACGAGAAAGGTCAATAGATCCGGCTTGAAAAAATTTAAATTATTTAATGATACTCAAGACATCTCGTTTTTTTTTCTCGTCAAAAGTTACAACTTCGGTGAAAAGAAAAAAAAATGTAATAAGTCATGGTGTTGTACTTTCAGGTTAACTGAAAATTATTTTGAGCTATATCGGATAAGTCTGCCAAACATGAAATTTAAACAAAATACAGTTATCATAGGACAATGCTGAATGTATACCGGTTGAGTTTAAACTAAGGAAGAAAAAAAAACAGAATAGCCATAATGTGTGATACACAATTAAATTATCTTTATTAGAACTTAACAGAAATACACAGTGTGTATTTGTTTTACTTGGGACTGTTGCTTCTCTACTGGATTTCTTTAGTTGAATGCTCGATGAAGATCATATCAAGACTAAGTAAATGAAGGGTTTCTACTTGAAACGAAACCTTGCATGCGACTGTGATACCATGTAATTAGTTATACTTATTACAGAAAGGAGAGGTACTACTTGTTCAAAAAGCGGAGGACATTGGTACAATCTTACACAAGGTCCATGTTAACAATAATTCTCGATGGCTGGCACCAGGTACCACCGAACTTTGAGAATGACAAAAACAAAGATAACTCCAATAAAGATCAACTTAACAACTTTTCTTGTCCTTATGTTATGTGGAAACCTGCACTTGTCCAGAAGAATGAAGTAAGGGTCGATATTATAACAATACAGAAAGTAAAAATTAGAAAGTTCGTTATAACGTTTTGTAAGTACTTATGTGGCCTGTAAAATGTTTCTTTAATGACCATTTATACTGTCGTATTTAAACTGGACATTAAAGGTCTTAGTATCTAAATGTATATTTTTATTTGAGTCTTTTATCTCAAAAGTGCAACTACTTTGGGATGAAATTTCTCATTTTGTGTTCTTGGATTTGCAAACACTGCTAATCATCGAATAAATCAGTTTATCAAAAGACAAGAACAAAAAGTAGCACAAAAACAAATAAATAAAATATTGCTAAAACAGTGATAATCAACAGATTCTATTTAATTATAATTAAATTCGCAACCGCTATCTGTAAAACTCAAAAAACAAAAACAAAAAACTAAGCAAATTAAGAGTTATCACCAGCGGGTTAGCAATAAGTCTACGGATTCGTTTTCCCTTGTTGAACATATCGTGTAGCTTGGCGCTAAAACAGACAAAATTAAAAGTTAAATATATGTTTTATAAAGCTAATGCACTGAATTTCTACTAATTCGTGCTGGCCAGATAAATGATTATAACTCAGTAGTCATAAGGCAAGCACCTCATGTTTTCAACTGGAACATCGGGAATTCTAAACCGTTTTCTTTACATACGCTAATAATGAGAAAATATTGTAAATATTACAATTCTAAGCTAGTTTGACTAGTGGCTCTGGAAAAAGATGTATTTAAATTGAATAGTGTTGTTACAGGCATAAACCTAAGTAATGTGTGAAAAATCAATGAACCCACGCATAGGAAGAGTGTCTTTGATGGAGTTGTTTTAAGGTTGTTGAATTTGAATTCCATATAGATTTGCTTTTCTCTAAAGAATCAGAAGACGGTTTATATAGGACGTTGTTACAGTTAAACATACTCTCAAAGCACATGTTCCCTGAATGAGCACGACCCCCGCACTAGCTTTGTAACGTTTTCACACTGTAACTCGAAAAACAACGTAAATGTCAAAAGTTGAACTTTTCTATTAAATAGTTGTAACTAATTATAAACTTTCCAGGCTATCTACGTAAGTCTCAACAAGTTCGTTAGACTTGCAGACGCCGCACACTGTTGGAAGTTAAGTGCTTTCTCAGATCCATGACTGGAACTGAGTGTAAATATCGCTTGTGACAGCATACTGCCTCTCTTTGATCTTTATTGTTTTGTTTTACTCAACTTTGGTTGCTGAGGCAACTATAGTGGCGATGTCTATTCCTGCTGGGTTCATTTCCCTGCACGAAGCTTCCGTGAAGCGGGATAGACGCGCATTCATGTAGTGGACTATGGTAGCAATCGCAGAAACCTGCGCGTGCTGCCATAACGCACAGCGTAAATTCAATAGTGAGCTATTAAACCACGCAAGTCGCAAGGTTGAGAAAAAAAAAAGTTTCCTCATAGAAATCCAAAATGATATTCTGTTTACAAAAAAAAAAAAAAAATTAATTATACACACAAGGAAAGAGGAGTTTTGTTTAGTATTATACACACAAGGAAAGGCGAGTTTTGTTTTGTAACTGTATCTAGTGTAATCAACTTTCAGCATGCTCGAGGAGGACCGACTTGGCGGAAAATTTTCCTTCTTGTAATAAAAGCTCAACTACGCCCGAAATGTGTGTGTCAAATCACCAGTTACAGTCAAAGTCACACAATTTCCGTTTTATAATAATCTCTGACGAGGAACAATTCTATGCCTTATATGACTTTAATACTTTACATCTCGTTTCCACACTCATAACATCAAGAGTGAGATCCGCTATTTTCTTGGTGAGGCTTCAAGCAAAAATTTACCAAGAAAACTATCTAGCAATTGGCCATAATCTCCATAATGTGCAATGAAGAATTGTTAAAGAAAAATTATTTTTTTTGTATTTTATTGCAACTAACATCACTTCTTAAGAAATATTGATAAAATATAATACAAAAGCTATAGTAGTTGAAAAGAATAATTCACATAATTTGAATGTTTTTCACTTTGTTTTTTATATTAGTTTATTACGTATAAAATTAGATTTTTAAGATGTTTCATTTTGATGGTACATATGAATTATTTCGTGACTGAAAGTACTTTGTGATATTTAGTAAAGTACATTCAATTAGGATTTAAATATGTTTTGAAAATGATGTTTTTAAACACCTAAATATACTAAAACATAAAAACAACTATTGAAAAATTTATGTGAAGCGTATAAAATGACATAATTAGAAACTTTGGCTCATGACAAAGTAAGCACATTTTCAGTATGGTGCAAAGAAATTCAAATTCACGTTCCATAGGTTTCTCTTCAGGTGATTCTAACAAACAGGGATACTTTTAGACAATTGATTATTTTTTTAGTTATTCATGGTATTTTCAAATTTGAGTTTTTAATCATCAGTACCAGTATTGAATTTGCAGTGTAGCGACACATACTTCAAAACAAACAAGAAAATATCTGAAACATGCTCTGGTGAATCTTATTCAATAGCTCCACCTTTCTATTGATTTTCTTACAATATGTTGACACAAAACCTCACGAACCTCTGAACGTTAGGACATTTTTAAGATGTTTAAAAAAATTGATATGTATAAAGTAGTAATTGATATTTCATGCATTTTAAACACAAAGGGTAAAAATAAAAGATTTTAATGCTTTCATTACTTATTATTGTTTGATATAGATATATTTATAAGGCTGTCTAAACGATGTAAGCTAAATACATCTCTTATTACTAAATCGTTAATATTTTCTATATTTACAGAACTTTCGGGCAGAAATTCGCAATATTATCATCAGGAATCATGTAACTTTTGTTGTTATTCCTATTTATTAGAACGTTAAAATAAAGTGCCTATTACTCGAAATGCAAATAAAAATTGCTAAAATTTTCCAACAGCGTCTGTGATATTTAAAAATATTTGCTTTTTAATAAAACTAACAATAATCTTTAGTAGACATTGTTTTCATAACCAATTTTCAAGCTTCAAATGATTCCCTTTGAAGTGGTTGATTAGATTTAATAGACAAGAAAGTACACACACACACACATATGCTTGTTATTTCGGGTTATTATGGGAAAATCATTTTATCTACAAATATATGTATTTCTTGCCAACCAAAAAATAAAGAAAATTAAAGTTATGTTTTGGCGATGCTCTAATTAATAATTTCAATGGTTTAATATTTGAAGGTCTTCTTCGCAACATCAACCAAAAGTAATTTTATGTTTACTATGCTGTTGTTCGTTACTAATATTTCATCACAAATTTGATTAATTGTTATTATAGTTCGACTTCGGAGTTTTAATTCCGTGGAACAGAATAATGTTTTATTTAATTTAAAGAACTAATATTAGAAGGAAAATATGCATGTCGTTATGGTTATTCATTTCTAGAAAATGTTATATTACAAAATAATGAACAACAAGCTTGTTATCAATACCATTTATTTTTATTTGTGTGTGTGTATTTATAATCACAATTAAATTGTTAGAAATGGTTTTCCTTGATTGTTTGTTGTTAAGCAGAAAGCTACAAAATAAACTATCTTTGCCACCAAAGGTATTGAAACTCAGTTTTAGCATTATAAGCCCTCAGACTTGCTGCTGAAAGGCCACGTGGTGGTAGGAATGAGTAAGCAAATGTGTCGTAGCTAATGATAGCTTTTGTTTGGCTACGTAAATAAAACCAAATCAAAGTTTTCGGTCTATACCAATACTCAATCGACGTATAATAAGTTATTAAAAAGTCAACATAATGTGGAACTTATTTTTTGAGAATCAATGCATACAAATGGCAAGCTCCAGTTAAAAAACATGTTCTAATATTGTTAATAAACATTTCTAAATATAATAATTATAGAATATATATATATTATTTTACAAAACATGATTTAATTTACAGAATTCGAATACTTCCTCTATTGTATTTTTATAGGGGAGAGTGTTGTTATGGTACCGCGTTTTTCAGCTCTAGTAATAAGGATTATAAAGAATTAATGAAACCATATTCATTACAACCCATAAATCAAAGACCAAGACTTTAGTAAGAACACGCTTAAACATCTAACCAAGGAAAATGGCTAATTTCAGGACTATAAATTTATATAATTGTGTATTTGTCTCATAAATTTTTGAAATAGTATAAGATAGAAACCTAAACTTTGAGAAACGTATTAATTTTTAATTCGTATATAATTCCCACGTATATTTTGTGCAATTTAAGACTAAATAAGCATGAATCTCAATGTAAGCTCATTTGAAAATGCGTTATTTGGATGCATAATAATTTAACTATTTAAATGTATTTTGAATCAATGATGTAATAGTTTTTATCTAAAATCATTTGCATGGTATGAGACTTATTCAGCTAGCCCAGAAATATGAAGTTTAAGAAACTGCTTTAATTACATGGAAAAACATTAATTGTGAAATACATAAATTTAAGGCTTAAATTATGTTAATAGTTAATGCATACTTCAACTTTGTTAAAATCATTTGTTGTATTCTATAAGAAGCTCGTGCAATTTTTTGTATTAAAGAGCTAAATAGGAAGATTTGTAAGCGTAAAAATTGTGATAATGAATCATATTTTTCCATACTGGATTAATATATTTTAAACATATTCCGCTCTATGCGCAATTATTAAGATTGAAAATTACTTTTTCATCATCCATGCATCCTGATTCAGTTTATAGCGAAGTAATAGTAAATTGCATAACACAACAACATTAAAAAACGGTTTTAAAGGAAGAAGAAAAGATGATGGAACGTAAAATGTAGCGGTTGAGCAAAATATTGAGATAATAATTTAAGCAGATAAGACAGTTCAGCAGAATGTAGGGTGTAAACAGCTATTGATGAGGGATGACAAGGGCAGAACAAATGCATTTAATTGATTTGGTAAAACTTCAAGCAATCTGTTGATATATATGATAACATATTGTTCTTATATCGAAAATGCGCAAAGAGAAGAAATGGAAAAAATCATAAAATTAAGTCATTTTGATTTATATTTTTTTGGTAAAGCCAATTTTCTTGACATTTATTCAACAACCATCAGGTGTTCTTCCTTCTGGCCCTGATGTTGCTCTGATACAACAATACTTGTAGATATCGACTTCAAGTAGCTTTTGTGATTTGAAAACCAACAACCAATAGCAATGTTGAATTTGACTTTGTTCATAAATTTAACGAAAAGACAAACTGAAACATTCTTATCTACTACATAAATGGAAAAATAAGATGGAAAGCAAGTGGGGTACCTCAGGGCTCAGTCTTTGGATCTTTGCTCTTTTTGATTTACATCAATGACATAGATGAAAGAATGGTCAATAAATTATTTAAATTTGCAGATGATATTATAGACTTGGGTGTTGCTAGCTGTAAAGAGGATGCTGCTGATCTACAGAAGGATTTAGATCATTTAGTGAGTTGGGCAAATAAATGGTAAATGAGTTTTAAATATAATAAATACAATATAATGCATGTGGGTTATCATAAGTTGAATTATCATGAAAGAAAGGGATCTTGGTGTAATAGTTGATCATTCTTTAAAGCCACCCAAGCAGTGTGCTGTTGCTAGTGGTAGGGCAGATATGATGTTAGGATGTATACTACAAAAATATTGAATACGGGTCTAAAGAGGTTATAATTTCATTGTATAGGTCACTGATTAGGCCAGATTTGGAATATTGTGTTCAGTCTTAGGCTCCTTACCTAAAGAAAATACATTGAATGGTTGGAAAGGGTTCAGTAAAGGGTAACTAGAATGGGTATGAAGGGGTTGTCATAAGAGGAGAGGTTGAAATATCTCAAATTGTTTTCTCTTGAAAAAAGAAGAGTTAGGGGGATTTGATTGAGGTGTTTAATATTGTAAAGTGAATTTATAGTGTTGATGCACCATCTTTTTTCGTACTTAACAGTGACAACAGTAGAATTAGGGGACATAAATATAAATTTTGGAAGGGTAGGAGTCATCTTCAGCTAAAACAGTTTAGTTTTCTAACAGGATGGTTGTCCTTTATAATGGGTATTTCGAATGTTGTGGATGCAGTAAATTTAAGTGTGTTTAAGAGAAAGCTTGATAAGTATATGAATGATAAGGGTTGGCTTTAAGATATTTTTTAAAATTTATTTATTAATAGTTTCAGTTTTAGCGGTATTCGAACATGTGTTCCTATTTTAATCACCTAAGTTACAGAACTCGAATGCTGTAATGTTTCAGTTCCTTCGTCAGAAATCTAAATCTAGGACAAATAGTTTTTCTAGCATAGAAAACAGGGGTGGTCCTTTCATGGGATATTCTAGATAAAAGCTTTGGCATATTCAGAAATATAGATAGCCAATATTTGTTTATTAAGCACAAAGCTTCAAAATGAGCTATCTGTGCTCTTCCCACCCACCACGGACGTCGAAACCCGAATTTTTTGCGTCATAATTCTGCAGACATTCCCGCTGAACCACTGGGAACTTCGTTGTAAGCAATTTTTTTCAAGAAAATACAAATGAAAACAATCGATACTACAGACTACTCTCTACTTGGCAGGAAAAAGGTAAAGTATTTGCATTTGCTGAATATCATGTAAGTTGTGAAACTGATAAGCAGTTATGACATTCAGCTTTAAATAATAGAACTGGTCAGGGTCGCTAACCTTACAAATTTGTTTTCACTGAATAAAAACAAATAGTGACATTTTCTTTCTGTTGACTTCATTAAAATGAAACGTTATTTACAGGCTTATGGACAGTGTTAAAATGTGACTATGTGTCCATATATCTACTGACTGTTAGCAACCGTGAAGTTGAGGCACAACTTGTATCGAAGAAAAACGAAAATCGAACTTTTCTAAGTCAAGAAAGACACACACCAGTTTCAATGTTGCAAAAGGCAACAATAAATTGTTGTACGCGTCTCTGGAAACTTTAACAACTTTGTTGATTGTTTCTAAAGCGTAACTAAAAACTAGTACAGAAAAAAAACCCATGAAGAACAAAATGAGATGACAAAAAGAAAGACACGTAATGGGGAAGAAAAAACGGATATAATCTTAGTAAAAAGTCAATGAGAAGGTATCAAAAACAACAGGAAAAAATACACTTAAAAAATGTAAGACTGTCAAAGACTATACAATGTGATAAGTCGTGTTTGGTAAATGGGCGAGGATCGTAAGAAAAAAAAGGTGAAATAGAGGAAAATGAGTGGAAATAATTCAGTTGGAAAGGAAAAAAACTCAATAGAACACTGTAACAATGTGGTACAACAGTGGTTTAAGGGTGTATTTAAACAAGTATCTCTAAAGTTATTTATATTACCATCAATGATTAAACACTGTAAAAACACAAAGTTGCTTTAAGTATATGTCATTGAAAGATAATAAATTAATACACGTTTTCTTTTCAGGTAGGCATTAATTAATTAAAATATGCAGTAGACTAGTTGAAGGTTCTAAAACTTTGATTATCATTTAGCCTCATCTGTTACTACTCTATTTAATACATAAACAATAGTATTGACTTTCTGATGTGTGGCTCCCTAAATATATGTCGGGTTTGTAATCCGAGCACTAATGTTAAAACACTAGAAAAACTAGTTCTGTTTCCCTTTTACGGATTGTGGTGCAGCTGACTGCGTCTAACTAATAATATAATTTAAACTTAAGTGAATCAAATAAAACACCGCTATCAGTTATCACGTGGCAACCTCTAGTTTATATCGAAAAACTGAAGTACTTGAAGTTAAATGTATAGTGAAGTTGTTCTCCTTTAAACACATCTGTATATATCTTTTAAAGTTACTTGTATACGTAGCGCCTTGACTTTATCTCTTTTCTTTAATTCCCCGTCTTATTTTACAGATAAAAACATATAATACATGCATCTCATGCAAAGAAAAGTAATCATCGTAAGAAAAACATTCGACTTAATTACCAAACTATTCTGAAATATTGATATTAGCTACAATGAAATAGCTAAAAGAATATACTTATTTTAAATTCAAAGTAAATTTAAGGTTGAAGTTTCTTTATAATCTGACGAAATATATTATTTTAAAGATCATGTTCATTCCTGTGATATATTTCACTACGATACCATCGATCAGAATATCCGTCAGCTACTAATGGAATGGATTTGGTGTTTAATCCAGACTCCTTTTTTACACCATAATTGTTTTCGAACATTTTCTCTTCAAACATTGAGACAAAAATAATTATTTAAATACACAGAAACACTGATACAAACATTTATGTACATGTAGATGTGTATATATATGTTTCATAGTTCAATCCTTATCCGGCTTAAAGTACCTAAAAAAATCAGATCCTTGTATTAAGAAGTGCAATGCTATTAAACGACGATTCGTAACAATAGGATCCAGGTTATACCCTGTGAAAAAATTAGTATTTTAACATAAATCTAGGATCTACATGAAAAGTGGTAGAGTAGAAAGCTTTATAATGGCGCGGAAATATATTGAGTACTTTAACATAATTATTTTTGGTTGTCTAAATATTTTAACCTTCTTATTCTTATACGATAATTAGTTAAATTAATTCTCAGTTTTAATTGTACTAAAAATAAATCTAGTTTCTGCTATCTAACGGGAAGAAATGAAATATCTGAAAGACAAAATATGCAAGAATGGTTAGAACGTGTTCAATCTCTTAATGGTTTCCTTTTTAAGGTGATTTATTATCAATGCATGCCGACATTGTCTACACAGAAATCCAAGAATAATGTATATTACAATAAATTCAATAAAAACTCTCATGAAAATCTACATTTCATCTAAATGTATCATCGTATGATATTTGTATAGTAAGAAATAGTGTTTTTAAGTTTTCAACATTCAATGCTTAAAGGAACATAATAGACATGAAACACTGATATTTAAAATTGTACACATTTTAAAAATTACATTTAGTTAATAAAAATGATATAATTTTTATATGAACAAATATTAAAAATTACAAATGGTATGGATTAAAAAGTATTCATACAAATATGAAAGATTAGTAAAACAGAAGCATGAGTCCAGTAAAATTTAGCTTGTGCAATGGAAAAAATTTTGTTAGAAGAAGCGCTTAGTTACAGGCATAGGATACACTTGTGAAAGAAAATGCCTTTTTTAGAAGTTATTTCACTGTTCAAAATAAACAAATACTATAATTGCGAGAGTATTTTGAACACTAAACTTTTCCAATCAGTTGAAATAGTTCCCTTTTATTTAGTTGTATATAACCAGCACTCTTCTTACGTGCTTTAACATTGTTCTTCACAGCCAATATTTTTTGAAAACGATAAAATATTAATATCTAGGCTCTATATTTTATCGTTCACAAGTAGCACAGCTGGATTTAGGTCATCTCAGAAAGCTAGCTTAGTTGGAGGTTGACAGTGATATTATGTACTAATTAATCATTTTAAAGTAATTATTACTATTAATAAGTATTTTATGTTTGAATTCTTGAGTTGATGTTACTGTTATTACAAATTTACTCTTAATTTTAATTCAAAAAGATGTATTCGATGTAATTCTGGCTATCTGAAGATATAAAAGTCTTCTGCACAAATTTAAGTATAGAAAAAAAAATATTCAAACTGTAAACGTGGGCTTGTTAAAATTTAAGTAGATAGGCATTAAAGACATGGAGCTGAATAGACTCTCGTTTCTGACAACATCTTCTAATTATCTGCTTATAATAAGCATTTATTTAGTGTATATCTCCTAGGGGATGACAAACTGAATGTAGCATGCATGTATCAGCAAACAAAAACACTGATTTTAACATTTGCTGTGAAGAGTTAATACATTGCACTGAATTAGCTAGTGTGTGATGAGAAGATTTATCCTAGATGTTCAATAATAATAAGTTTACTAAAGATGATATTTTATACAGTAGCCTGTCTCCAGGTGCACATTGCTAGTAAACTATATACAGTTATTTTACGCTGTTTATTGTAACCTCTATCGAAGGGTATGGTGTAGTAGTTAAGACTCTCAATTCGCAAGATACAGTTCGCCGGATTGAATCCAGACACCGAATATGCTCACTCGTTCAGCTCTGGGGGTATGACCTTAGTCAATAACTTATTAATTCCAAAGTAATAAAGCATATGAACGTCAATTGTACATTGATATGGCTAATGTTTATACCTTGGCTTTATACAGACAATAAGCGTTACAATGTAACGGCCAATCCCACTTTTAGTGCCCAAAGAGAAACCCAAGAATTGTTGGTTGTTGGTGTTTTTCTATCTGCATTCCCTCTAGTCTATCACTTCTAAATTAGGGGCTTCTAGCACAGTTAGCCTAAAGTAGCTGAAACTCAAGAAACAAACTCTTTCGAAATGGCTCTCTACACTACGTGAAAAACTCTTGTTGAATATAACGTTTTCTTACATGAAGAATTGAGTCATTCAGGCAATTCATGTAATTTTAAAATGGAAAAACAACAACACATACTTATATTGGAAGTTAAGGGTTTGACCGTTTGGATATTATAACCTCTGAATGTAATTGTATTTTGTGATCAAATCATTCAATTGACACATTAAAAGGTGTTTTCTCAGTAAGTACGAAGTACAAAGCAATGACAGGAATGGTATTCACAGTTCTATCTGCAATATTGATCAGTCATAATGATCGTATGGAATAATACGATTACGAAACCAGTAATCACAAGACTTTAATAACCGAAATCTGTCCCTTATATATTTTAAATATTTCCAGAGGTAAATATGTCAAATTATCAATTCAAAATGTATTTTGGTAAGACAAGATGCAATAATATTTTGCTAAGATGAATGTGCCTTACTAAATAAGATTATCATATTCATCTCGACTGATATTCTTTGGTATGATAATGCATAGATTAGCTTTTTCTTAAGTAGCTTGATTCAAATGAATAATATTTGTTCTGTCTAAATCTTGAAACATATTTGTAAGTTTTTATTTATTTTTACTAACTAATGTTGCTACTTTCACGGCCTTTTTATGCGTTTTACACAGTAACACTACTATATGGTGCAGATCCAGCTTGATGATAAATTTTAATATCGTGGGTTCATGGTTCGCAACCCGTTGCCACAAAAACGCGATCCGCACTTTGAGACTAAGGGGACGCTATAAGATTGACGGTCGAATTACACTACTCAGTCAGATAAGGGTAGCACAAATGGTGGTGGTTGAGAGTGAATAGCTAGCTGCCTTCCCTCTAATTTATTAATTAGAGATTTTATGTGTAGATTTGCGCGAAACATTTTATATATACATTTATCTACCACAAACTAACTAAGATTAACAATTAAATATTTTAATGCGTAGGACGTCAGATTAGCAAATCTTAAATATCAAGCATTGTTCTGTAATTTACTTAATTCCACAGATTCCTAAATTTAGAGTGTTTGGTTATCTAGAGCTCTTTAATCATTTCTTATCAGGATTTCTCTATATAGTCCATTGTGTTTAGTAGTAATCCAAAGTATGCATTGTTCTCACTTTTAAAAACGTCTTCTTCTATTGCAAACATTAATCTTGAGACTGAATTTAACAGTGAATGTTAATGACGTAAATATAATCACCGTTATGTGTCACCAAGGAAAAAATCAGGCCCGAAGCTGGCGGTTATTTAATTAGAAACCTGAAACTTACAAGCAAGATCAACTCAAAGCCGAAGCAGCATTTATCAGTACATTACAGAAATGCGTGACAATCTATATCAGAGTGAAGGGATTATTTTGTAATTTCAGTAATGAATTTTCCATGAGCGCACACTAGAAAATATAATACAAGCCTCCGTCTCTATGAAATTCTTTTTCATTATGTCGTAAAAGTGAACAATGATAAGCAAATGCTTAACATTAGTAAAACGAATGTAAGTTTAATTTTTTACATCATACGTTCATTAACATGAATAATTAATTGCAAAGTTTATAATATTATTATGACGTTGTTTTATAACAATGCCTAGATCGTGTTTGATCTCCCAGTAGGTCAGCGGTAAGTTGGACTTACAACGCTAAAATCCAGGGCTCGATTTCCCGTGGTGGACAGATTGAAGATAGGCTATCGTGTAGCTTTCGCTAAAACAAACAAACAAAGAAAATTGTGTTTGATAAACTCTCGCACAGATTTATAACCTTACCATGAATCTGCCGAATAAAATAGAGTTTACCGCTGTCATTATAACATTCTGAGAAGGACCAAAAGAGTAGAAAACAAAACAAAAAACACACCCTTGAATAAATATTTATATGTTAAATTAGACAAAATCGTCTTAAATTACTCAGTAGTGGAAATCTATTGCATTTGACACAAAAAATATTTTTCCCCAAAACAACAAATGCTTTTAACAAAAATGCACACCTGACTATGTCTTTTTTACGAAGGTTTAGTTGAATTACTGAAATTTCCCTTTTAGGATAACTGCATTTACTTAACAATTTTTTTGTAAAGTAATTATAAGCAAAGAATAAACCTAAAGTTATTAGACAGGGTTAATGTAACATAAAATAAATTTCAAAAGTATACTTTAATGTATTAATTTTCTTAATTTCAAAGATTTTGTTTCATGTGCACAGCTGAACAAAACCTGTTAGTTTTATTTAGTAATAATACTACATGCATGACTTATTAATAGTTTCATGTTCTATTTTGGAACTCTACTTCCCAATAGTTTGAAGGTGTAAATCTCTCGAAATCTCAACCAGGTGCTTAACAGTTTAAATACATTTCATTGTTACACATTTAACAAAATTATACTGTTAATATTCATTTTAAGCATATAAAAGTTTGAGGTACAACCTTACTTGGAATTAGCTACTGATGTATATTATTTGAATATTTAAAATTAGCTACCCAAGTGGATACACGTACTCATTCCTTTATTTTCAGTGCTCTAAAACTTTGTAATATCGTTTCATTTTTTTTTCGTTGTTTTGTTGCCGTTTTTTTCAGGGCATAAATGCTTTCTACACTTTTCTTTGACATTTGAGCTAGGTGATGTTATTATCGTTTTTACGAAGGCTTAGTTGAATTACTGAAACTTCTCTTTCAGGGTAACTGCATTTCCTTAATAATTTTTTTGTAAAGTAATTATAAATAAAGACTAAACCTAAAGTTATTAGACAACCAGAAGATTATGCTCAGCCGAAATTATATTACTTTCCAGAGTGTGAAGAGCTTAGATGTGTTATTTAAGTGATGTAATATTCAGTATAATTATGTTTCTCAGACGCCATTCCTCTTAAATTATCGGTAATATTGCTACAAAAACTAAGAATTTTTGCTAAGTTTCAGGAACTGTTATTCATTGATAAATACTTTCTTTAAGACTGTAATAGTCAGCAAATAATTTAAAATTACCAATGGAATTATTGGTTTCCAATAACTACTAATATATTTACAAAGAAAAATATTAAAACAAAGCTGTATAGAGTATTGTTTAAATTCTGATATATATATATTTAATGTTCATCGCATGTCTTTCGTTTTTTATACAAGTTCACAATCACACTATTGCTTACAAATACGTAAGCATGGTTAATTCCAAATTAAAACATTTTTAGTGTCTTTTCAAACTATGAACTCAAGGTTGCCAGAAATTCGACAAAGGTTGAATTTAACTTAAAATTTGATAGTTAATTTCTTAGCATTTCAAAACGAGTGTTTTGGAGTATTAACTCTTTAGCCTTGAAACCTAAAAGATGAATTAATACAAAGTCCATATGAAAACTTTGAACTTTTTCTAAGGTGTTGTTAATGTTTCATTATGCTTGTTTGTTTGTTTGAATTTATGCACAAAGCTACACAATGGGCTATCTGTTTGTTTGTTTGGAATTAAGTACAAAGCTACACAATGGGCTATCTGTTTGTTTGTTTGGAAATAAGCACAAAGCTACACAATGGGCTATCTGTTTGATTGGAATTAAGCACAAAGCTACACAATGGGCTATCTGTGCTCTGCCCATCACGGGTATCGAAACCCGGTTTCTAGCGTTGTAAGTTCACAGACATACCACAGTGCCACTGGGGGGCGTTTCATTATGGAGAAAGCTACACAATGCCCACCACCAGTATCGAAAACCGGTTTTTGACATATTTTTGGTAGCACTTCAGATTTACCAGCAGAAATTCAACTTTTACAGTACATTTTATTGAAATAAAATTACTCTGTTTAAAAATTTTAAATTACGTTTCCAGTGCTACACTTACGATTATTAAAAAATCAAATTTATATATATGTATATAATAGTTTCACAACTTCAAACAATTTTAATTATATTTATCAGCATAAAAGAAAAAACTCTTTTTTTTCCTCTATTAAAAATTCAGTACCAGAGCTTAAAAAATTTATTTTACGTTCATTTACGCGATTTCGTTTGTTTGTTTGTTTGTTGAACTTTGCGCAAAAATACTCGAGGGCTATTTTGCACTAACCCGTCCCTAATTTAGAAAAGATGGAGACAGCTAGTCAACAATACCCACCGCAAACTCTTGAGCTACTGTAATCGAATAGTGGTACTGATTGTCACATTATAACGCTCCCACGGCTGAAAGGATGAGATTCGAACCAGTTCGTTAATTATGTTATAGCAATGAAGAAATTTTTCATTTACTCCTCTAATATGTCATTACTGTTAAAATATCAAGCACTTTTGAACAAAGTGGTTAACAGTTTAATTAATAAGATATATCCAATGTTAATAGTATTGATTGTATAATAAAAAACAAGAGGGAATCCACAATAGCAGCGGAACTTCAAATTCTTTTAGGCAGGATTAGAGCAAATTAATCTATGAGACTTTGAGCATGGTCAAGTACATCAATCCAAAGGGGATTGACCTCCTGAGTTCATAACTGTAATTAAATACTCAAATCGGTAAAGAGATGACGGAGCTATGAGCTAAAAGTCTGTACTTGAAAAAAAACAAAAAAACTCGAAATCGTTCTATAAGCCGCTATGTCGCGGCCAACAACAACATTTGAATGCTCTGTTGTATTTCTTTTTTCAAGGGTTAGGCAAACTTAATTTAATCATTTCTCTAATGGTAATTTCTCCTTTAGCTAGTCTAACTACATGACAATTAGTGAGAAAAGCTCACTAAAAGCATATCTATATGTATGGAAGATTGGATGTTTTCAGAGTTGTATTACCAAAGTGTTTTGTAATAACTATACCAGAAGACGTAATATAACATCATACATAATTCTAAATGATCAACAGTTCGCTTACTACAGAATCTTTATATCGATGTGTTATCCTAAAACTCTAGTGGTTCTTGCAATCTGACTTTCAAGAAAGTATGTTGGAAAACAGTTAAATAACGGTGACTTGTAGTAAGATGTCTAAAATATAATTTCAATGTCAAAATGATATCACAATATATATAAATAAGTCTGTCTCTTGGTGGTTCAGCGATAAGACTGAGGGCTTACAGCGCTATAATTCAGGATTCGATCTCAGCGACGAATACTGCTCAGATATCCTCTTGTGAAGCTTTACGATAACACAAACAAATAAGTCTAATACTAAGAAAATATTTTTTGTCTAATGCCACCTTAATCCTAATCATACATACATATTTAACTTCTAGCAATTCAATTCATTTATAATTCAGGACTACCACTTTTTCAAAAGTATCTAAAATGATGATGTTTAACAGTTTGTTTGTTTTCGGCAAAGCTACTCGAGGGCTATATTCGCTAGCCGTCGTTAACTTTGACAGACTAGAGATAGACTTCATTATTCTAGCCGCGCACATCCTCAGTAATGGTGAGGAGCCTCAACACGTTGACGGCCTTAATGATCCTAGCATTCGATTGGCCTAATACCCAAATAACAAACTGGTAGCATTGCAAAGGGGTCTAATGATCAAATATGGTTATGGTCTAAAAATACATCCCTCCCGTCCCTAACAAAAAAAAAAAAAAAACTGGTAGCGCTCATCCGCACACTGACTTGATACTGGAGCATATGAAAAAGTTCATTACCCACATGGATTGAAAAAATTAGAGGGAATATTGAAGACAACTAGTCAACAGCACCTACTTTCAACTCTTGGACTACTGTTGTCTGACCGAATAGTGGTATTTGATCGTCTTCCTTATAACACACTCATGACTCCAAAATGCGAAGTGCGATTTCTTTATGGCAGCAACGAGACGCGAGCGATGGACCAGCAGATCAGTAGTCCAGCAGACTAATCACTGGGCCACGATCGTCCCAATGTTTTATAGGCTCCAATAGATACTAGTCTAAAAATAATCTATAACACAAATCACGAAGTATATGACTATCAAAAGACTTTGAGATATCTCTACTCTTAATTTAATTAAAACACATTCCATATTTCTATTTGCAATGATTGCTATGGCCATGCCATCAAATAGGGTTGAAGAGCTACGTCAACTTTAAACAATTTATCGCGTTTTCGAATCCTCGCCACTCCAAACATTCTCGCCCTTTCAGCCGTAGGCGTGTTATAAAGTGACGGTCAATCTCACTATTCGTTGGTAAAAGAGAAGCCCAAGAATTGGCGGTGGGTGGTGATAGTCAGCTGCCTTCCCTTTAGTCTTACACTGCTAAATTGCGCGAAATTCAAAACAAACAAGCATAATAAAGGTACCTCTGCATTTGAGTTATATTAATCACTGGTGTTTAACTATGAAATTAGATATTCTTAGACACTTGATTTTAGTAATGTATCAATAATATGTAAGGGAAAAAGGAATGCAGGTAATGTCAATAGCTCAAAATTCTATATTGAACGGTCTAACAATATCTCACATCTCAATTTTATAAATGCCTGTGCTAAGAACGTGTATATTTTATAAAATGAATCTTAAATATTATAAGTAACTGAAAAAATTATATTCAGTATACTTCATTCAACTACATTTTGAAAAACAAAAGAATATATTAAGGCCATTATTTGATTTTGATAAAAATGATAGCGAATATGAATACTCATAAAACATATTTCGGAAGTCTGACTTTTAATAACAATATTAACATGTTAGTCATGAAACAAGATGGACCAATGGAAGGTATTTTAATTCTGATGATAAAGGAAAGCAACATTCTAAGTAAAAGAAGAAAAGAAACAGTTCAATATGTTTTAACAATACATATATAAATTATTTTGTAGGAATAACCACTTTCTGTACATATGTAAAAAAAAGAGCTTTCGATCATAAAAATAAATGGTTCATGCTAGAAAATATCTTTATATCCTGAAAATGTCAGTTACTTTCTTTTATACTAAATTTTTCACTATCATAGGTGATAGAAATTATTGAAAGCAAACCTTATACAGGGAATAACTTAATCTATAAATTTGAACTTTAGTAAGTCGCAGGTTGTCGAGAACTGAGCAATGATTTATGAATTAACATATATCAATATATATAATTCTTGAATATCAATTGAGTTTAACTTATCCTGTTTTTGTCTGTTAACATTCTACTACACCGCGTGCCTGTGCTATTATGTAGAAATGATGCAAATATCGTCCCTAATATCTTGTTTGCATTGTGTTTGAAGAATTGATATTAGCCATCCCTACAATTACTTCCTTTTTTGAAAAGTTTTTCTTCACTTTTAAATTTAAATTGTAAATAAAGTATTTGTTGATGTTATATTATAAAGAGTACTTAGACTTGAAAACGTATTATTGAAATTCTAGGATACTCTGATTAACTGAAAAATATAGCTTGCTATCCGTCTATAATCCTATTCACATTCATGTCATATTCACCGGTGAAGAGAAAAATAATTTAAAAAGAAACATCCAGCTACTGTCAACTATCAAGGTTTTGTTAAAACGTTTTACAGATTTGGTATTGTAATTTTGATATTCTTTCATTGCATGTAGTTTGAGAACTTGCTTTAAAAATCCTAAACATAAATCGACTGTGTTATTAAATCCCTAATGACATGACTATCTGGACTGGAAAGCAAAAGAAATTAGCTATTGATCCCGTAGAACATAAAGTAAGATTTCAATCCCCTTGCAGTTAAATGAAATGGTTCTAAAAACTGAGCTTTCTAGCATTGCTTACTTAAGTAACTAGACGTACTGGTTTGGAGCCAACAATCCTCGTCTTAAGTAAAGAATGGGAGATAAAACATTCGTTGCCATCGCTCAAACGCCGCAAGAACAAGATAACTAGTCCCTTGGCTTTCTATGCTTCGAGTTCAGGATTATGGATGCTGGAAGTCATTTGAATTTCCATACACGATAGTAGAGCCGAAGTAGAAAGATGTATTGTGGACAAGAATACATTAGTGTAACGGTTGAAGGGTGATGTAGGTTGTACCACAGACTTAGAAACTGGGATTAAAAAGGCATCAGTATGAATTTAAAAAAAAACGAAGTGTAGAAGAAATGATGCTAAATTTGATAGTAAAATCTACTGTTTATTTTTCTTTTTAAAGCACAAAGCCATCTGAAATGAGGTATATAACACTATGTAATAAATTCATGTGGACAATTTACGCAAATTGCTAGGTACGTATAACGCAAAATTTCACCATTTCAACTTTGGAACTATTTTGATTTATTCCACGTAAGAAAAAAAATAATTGGTTCATTTTAAGTGAGAAAACTTGGAAAAATGACAAAATAACATCTTTTTACATAAAGAGCACTGTATTTTTAACTTATATTAATCATATCTGTTATATGTTATTGTCAAAATCAGTCAACAAATCAACCGAATAAAAAAATAACTCGAAATATTTTGAGCTAACTACATAAATCAGTGCTAGAACACTTAAAAGTGTAATTTCGTGACGTAAGTATTTTATGCGAAATGAAATACATCTACAAAAGTACATTAAACTAGTTAAGACTATATAGACACAACTGCTGCAATTTTCACTCGAATAAATATTAACAAGTAGAACACAGGTTCACCAAAAAGGTTATGTATCGACCATATAGACTTTATGAAGCAAAAACTGGAATGTTTATATATATATATTCATAAAAAATAGTTTAACACTCAAATTACATTGTATACACATATTGAGTCATATTATGTTTGTGCGTGTTACAAGTCACTCCCAGTCTATAGAATTATCAAAATAATTGGGTAAAACCACACCTTTTCTATGTGAGGCACATAGGAGGATTAATTGCGATGTTGATTACTTTATTATTTCGGCCAGGTTACAGATCCCAATCGTTCAGGCATAACCATTCCTAATTTTGAAATGCCTATTATAGGGAAGACGACCAGTCAGCACTTAACCGAATAAGGGGATTGACTGTCACTTTTATAACGCAGTTCTAGTTAAAAGTGCGAAGTGTATTAAGTAGTACCAAGTCTCGACTTCTAGATCCTCAGATACCTTATACGACACTGTAAGCACTAGGCTACTCCAAGATTTTATTTTTCTCAGAATTTTAAAAACCAAATTATTTTATATTTTATTTTTCATAGAGAATTTTTTTTTTTCAATTTAAGACCCGATGAAATGTGAGGTGTTTGTTGAGAAAATGTAATTCTAAACAGCTTGTCATTTAGATTGTTAAACTTGCATAAAAGCTCAAATATGTTTGCTATTATTTGTTTCAGAAATCGTGCGAAACTACACAATGGTCGAATGAGCAGAGTCATATCAGCTTTTCACCTGATAGACTAGTGGGAAGGCAGCTAGTCAATAGCACCCATCACCACTTCTTTGGCTTCTCTTATAAGATCAAATAAAGGAATTTTACTGTCACCCTCAGAGCGCACCACCAGATCTAAAGTAGAGAGCGTGATTTTGCTGCGAGACTTGAATCATGAACTATTGGAATCAAATTCTTGGAAGGCTTGTTATTAGACAACGTCCAGTCCATATATATCTTCATAAGTGACAGCCATTTTACAATAACAAAAGATTGCAATATTATTGAAATACTTTGTATTCGCTAATAATATTATTTTTGGTTTTACAAGGGAAGTATTAGAAATTTAATTACCATATGAATCGAAATATTTTTCAAAGTTAAAAACCAAGTTAACCTACATGGTAGCAAGAAATCTACTGTGATTCTTGAGAAAAAAATTATATTATGAAATTTGATATTAAGATTTTTCATTTTCACTATACAAAAGGAAACTCTTTAACCAACCATCAAATATAACATGTTATTTTGTTAAACGAAGGTTGTTCACTAGACAGGAGAATAATGATATCTTTATCACTAACCTTTCTCATTTTGTTATTCTCATTGATGCAGCAGCCAGGTTAAGTCATTTTATATTTTGAAAACTTTGACAAAGGCATTTATGAAGAGAAACTACAAAGAAAGTAATATGTCGATAAAACTAGCGTCTGTATATTTACTGTTATTCAATTCTTTCCATTGTTTCCTCCGATTACTTTTACAGCTAAAACTTTTATTTGAAATACCAGGAATCTAACGAATATAAAATAAATAATCATAATATTTTCAAAACGAGACCCAAAACTCGAGTGCTTTCGAATAGTTGACTATTCTTCTTCAGGAGAATAAAGAAGAATAGTCAACTATTC